>NC_060248.1:120869658-121180584 GCF_921293095.1 Ischnura elegans | reverse complement strand
AAGTTTTAGGACTGACTGAGCCTGCAAGAGTTGTGGAGGTGGAATTTCATGTTCTCACTTGTCCACTGAACTCCTGTGCAGGCCTGCTTGTAAGTAAAAATTGTACACAATTTGTATAAACTGTATACAATTTATACATTATGTGCACAATTTTTATACAGAACGTACGCATTGTATACGGAGTATACAATGTATACAACTGTATACACCCTACACAATGTAAACTCTCTATTGAGCCGGTGTAGAATGTGTGTACAGTTTTTTCACTGGGGGTGGGTTGACATGTCTGAACAGGCCAACCAATGTCTAGCAATGATTGTTTGGATTAAAATGGAAAACGAAAAATTAACAATTAAGAAAATTATCATTTCTTGAACTTACCACAGTAACAGGAAGATCCTACTCAATCTTACCTAAACTGTGAAAATATAAGTGTAATGCTTAACAATCACTTGGGTGAAGCAGTAAATAAAATGTAAATACGGTACTAATAATTGTATTTATGGTAAATTTCTAAGATAAAACATGGTAATTTTGCTCATTTGATGTGTTTTTCAACCCAATAAGCAACCCATTTCAACACTTCATACGACTACTTTTCAAGTTAAGACAGTTTAAAATATATTTGATACTAACAGCTGATATGCATAATTTGCAAAAACGGCGATTTCCCGCATTTTTAAAAATTCATAATTTGGTTCAAAGTCAAATATCAACGCTGAAATTTTTACTCCACTTTGCTATCATGAAGGACTACACAATATGTAAAAATCGTGGATTTTTATCCTGTCCCATTTGAGATATGCAGCCTCAAACTCAACAACAATTTTAAAAAAATCGATAAACAATTAACCAGAGTCGTCAAAGCTGATACTCAATAAAATGTGAGCACCCAATAATATCTCACTATAATAAATATCAACTCCGATACATTTCTCCTTCATGTTTTTTTTCATTTCTAAAAAGTGGAATTCTTCAATTTTCGACCCCCTACTTTAGAGACCATTTATACAGGTAAGATTTGCATGGGAATTATGGCTATGAAACAGTATTGTATGGAAGAAAGCACTAAAAAAATGATGTCGGTTACAATCTTGTAGTACGAAGCAGTCTATGTTAGGGAGTATGGCAGGGGAAATGACGACTAGCAAAATCACTATTTAGGGTGTTAACAAGTGTACTTAAGGCTTAATACATAAAACTTGACATGTGGTCAAAGAGAGCGACGCCATACGCACACTAGCCATTAGATACAATCGATACAATGCGATTAACAACAGAATGTCTAAATATAAATTTAGGATTCAGCCGCTGTGGCGCCCAATACAAGTCACAGGCAGCTGTTGGATTACACCATCATTAAAAAAACAGCAGACTAGAGATAATCAATTTAACCCAAACGTCTTCAAAAGGAAAAAAAGGCTATGCGATTCAAAACAGAAATGGCCGCCATATGTAAACGGTATCAGATAATATTTAAAAAATCTTGTTACGGGTTCTGATCAAAATTAGCTGTCAACACTTTATAATTCAGCAGCACTTTATCGAAAACACTTCAACGAACGATATCTTATCAGAACTGATCAATTTCCATCCAAAAAATCAATATAAACAAACTGCCCGTCATCCAGCGACACCCACATCACACACAGGCTCCACTACAATCTGTTTTGAACTTCCCGTTTGTGTAGTAAAAACATAAAAAAATTAAAAATGGTCAAGGAAACTACCTTGGATCACTTCATATGGATTGACCTGCAATTGCAAGGCTGCAATCACATTTCACTGAGTATTCTGCAATATCTATATAGCTTCTGCCTTCACTTAGATTTGAAACTTTAAATATACCCAAGGATGAAGAGGGAAATGGGTAGTTGAAATAATCCTCACTTGTGCTGAATTTGTGCCCAACTAATGCTATTCTCCTTTCAGGGGTACAAATAGTGTTTGTGAGTGTTATAATGTCCCAATTCTTGAACCGAAAGCAATTGTCACACTTAGTCACCGTTAGAAAATTATTTCTCAAAACTATCTTCTTGTACATTCTACCATCCATGATCTCATCTACATCTTCGTGCTGGTGGTGTAAAGTTACTTCGTTGGGTCGTTACTCTGATTGAGGTTCCATTAAGTATCCACCCCGTTCAACAGCTCTAAGTTGTTCTAATGGCTTGTAACTTGACCTGAGCGGTTTCGTAATGAATCCAATATAGTTTTCAAATGGAAAAGCACTTTGCTCATCTAATGTACATTCATTTTCCCTGCATTCCTCCACAAGATGTGACAGTGCATGGACATCAGAGGATACAAAAGGGTGACTAATATATCTTTAGGAATTTTGAATAAATCGCCTCAGTAACAATTGGGCCACATCAAGCATATTCTCCTTCTTCACTAAAGTGGGGCTGCAAAGACTGTACAGTAAAACCTGAAGAAGCTTGAAGCTCGAAGCTCTTCCACAGAGTTTCATCTAAATCCTCGGAAAACCATAAGCCATCACAAAAAAGAATACTCCTGTATTCTATGGCATGAAATTTGGCCCTGAACTCAAACTGTCTTGGCCTCCGATTGAAATCTCTCGGGACATATAGAGCAGGTTCAGAAATTTTTTTGTTTATGTCATTGACTTGTTGCTCCTTTAATAACCCTCTCCTCTTCTTGGTTCCCATGAGACACTTCAGCCACCGCTCCATTGCTCCTTGATACACCAAATGCATGGTGTCAAATATCAAACTTGAAATCATTTTTATCAAGGGAATGCACTCAAGAGGGGAGCCTGTCCGTATGATGCTGTAAATTACATCGGTTTTGGATGGTGAGATCTGTTCGCATCGGGCCATCCAAATCATTGAAAGTCATAACACCATTGACCATTACTCCCTCAACTTCACACTTTTCACATGAAAAATAACCATTGTGGCCAATGATGCACTTGCTGGCTGGAGCATCAAGAATATAATCCAGCCGAGGGCCCCCAGTCACCCCAGAACGCCCTTAGATAGTAGAGAAGATATGGCTCATCAATTTAGTGTAATTGCTATCTTAAAATAAAGGAGGCTGAGGAAGTCTTTCGAATTTCCTCCAACAAAATTAAAGCTGAATGAACACGTTCAATGTGGGCCCGATTTTCATGAGCGTCGTCAGATTCGGCCGATTAAAATAAGAAAGAAAAACAGTGAGTGGTTTTTTCGTGGCATAACTTCCGTTCAGATACTGTTATTTTCAAAGGGCGCACACGGGTCGAAGGGGGGAAGCTTGCTGAAGGCAATGCACACGATCGGAATGTTAGGGAGTATGGCAGGGGAAATGACGACTAGTGAAATCACTATTTAAGGTGTTAGCAAGTGTATTTAAGGCTTAATACATAAAACTTGACATGTGGTCTAAGAGACCGACGTCACACGCACACTAGCCATTGGATACAATACAACGAACAACAGAATGTCTAAATATAGATTTAGGATTCAGCCGCTGTGGCACTGCCCTGTGGCGCACAATACAAATCACTGGCAGCTGTTGGATTACACCACCATTAAAAAACAACACGGAAGACTCAGAAGTGGATATTTGTCACGCACGGAGGCAGAGAAAGGCCTCCCCGTCCGACCGGCAGAGCAGGTCAATTGACGTGCTCCGTGCCTCGGCTTGGACGGGACAACGTCAATTCACGTGCTCCGCGCTGAATGTGTTAAATAAGTTGCTGATTGAGCTTCTTAAATGAGGAAAATTTCAGCCCTCAAGTTTTACTGAGCGGAAACATGAAACCCTTAAGTGGATCAAAATTTGAGCTTATGTTTATGTTTCACAAAATTATAACTACATAATTGCAATGTCCTAGATCTTGGTCACTTAAGATTTTAGCAAATACCTTTCTAGGCACATGAATTTTTTTACTTAGGGAGCCTCTCACATTTCAGTTACGATGAATATTTTTCTTACTGTCTATAATGCATCCATTGTATCAGGTGTTTCACCAATTGATGTAGTTGCTATCAATCTACTATTAAAAATAAAGCAGTTCCCATCTCTCTTCACTTCAGTTATCAGAATTGGCTAACCATCTTCTCTAATAAATATCCATTGTGAAAACAAAATAAAACTATACCCAAAAGGAAAAGTACCAATCAATAAATAATAATATCATGCAATAACTTCACCCTCCTTCTGCCATCCTCCCTTTGCCCTTAGTTATATTTCCTATAATTGTTTATCTTAAATAGAAAGTATCCTTCAAATGAACCACTTCAAACACATATTAAACACTACGGTGTTTCTCTATCAATTTTCTACCGAAGCTGAATGATAATTGTACCCATGACTCTTTGCAGTTTAGCACTACGAGCATTTAATACCTTTGATGGCTGAAAACTTTCCTGGGCTCATGCATTTCTTTTGACCCTTCTCCTTGAATTTATTACAATGCCTGCCACTGGAATTGTATTCTTGCAAACTATTACCATACGAAGCATAAGTAAGATTCCTCACAAATTTTCTGACTTTTCTTTACTTGGCAAGTATGGCCCAATGCTGCTTGAGCAATCCACTGGTTATGACCATTGTGAATCTTAAATGAAATCTATAAAGACATTAGTATTGATTATTATTGGTGCCTCACGGTAAATATTTATTCTAAGATTGTAAAATTTTGGAAAGCTAAGGTGCAGCTGTTAGGAAATATATGTGACTTTGCCTCAGACCACCCTAGATTGGCGGGAAAATAATTATTTGTTGCATTAAACTGAGGCATTTTTATGACTAATTGGTTAAAGGAAGTGACTGAATGGAAATTGAATTTTTGGAAAAAAAAAATACAATGAGACTTTGAATGACCGTGATTATGGATAAGAGAATGATAGTTCTGGGTGGCAAAAATGGCTTCACTGCTTTAAGATGTGATGCAGCTGAAAGGTGATATAGTAAATAGTGTGCATTTTTGCCAGAAAGAGAAATATTTATAGCCTAAAATGATGCATGTACACGGTGCTATTTATCTGGAGAAGACGAAGTAATGGGTGGATACAAACAGGTTTGCAGGATATTATGAAGGCATATGGAGGAGATAAACAGAACCCCTACATGAAGACACATGGCACTTCTGCTATGTATCTTTATCACACCTGTCACAAGTGAGGTGCAACTCAGAAATGCTACTGATTGGTATCATGTGATAAGTCCCTGAATGGTTAACATGAAGGCAAAACTAGATAATTGCAAGGTTGAGAGTCGGCAGTTCAGTGACTGACAGCATGATTCCATCTGTTCCTTATTTCGGTCTCCTAACTGCGCAGTTATTGCTTTAGTCTTAAACATTAAGGCTATTGATAAAGATCAGTCCAAGGCAGGACCGGGTATTGACATTTTTCTAGTGTAAACAAACAACACTGATGCCCACCCTAAATTAAACCCTTAAGCTTTAATCTACTTATTTCTTTAGTACTGAATATTGAACTGAGCTCTCGGGCGCCCACTTTTGCTAGGCACCTTACGCGGTCTCTTACTATCCTTACCGCTTAAACCGGCCTTGTACCAAGGTGTAATCACCAAGGAACTCCGGAGTTATCTGGAAAAGGTTTAGAATTGGTGGATTCAATTTTTGTTGTAGTGTACGTCCAATCGATTTCATTCCCAGAAACATCAAGAGCTTTTGTACATTAAGATAACAGAGTTAATATTATTGAATGCCTTATATAAGTGCGCATATCAAGTGATCTTCCATAGGCCATCAAATAAGTAATCGCATTTATGGTTGTAAAGTGAATAAAGAAAGAGGGAGTTGTAGGCCAAAAAATTTATGGATGTATGCAGTGGAAGAGAAGTTTGAGAGGAGAAACTTTCGATATATTTCTTTACCTAGGAGAATTTGTGTCAAACAACGCCTGAATGTGACAGAAGCAATTGAGGTTTGTAAGGTTACGAAAACGTGGACAAAATTATGGCAACCATAGTCAAATAAGGTTGTACACTGCATATGAAAGGTGTTAACCCAAAAGGGAATATTGGGATGGATGAGTTTACATCCCATAATACTGACAACATTGCCTTGCACCTCCAGAAAGGCTGGTTTATCCGACATATCATCAGAAATGCTACACAATGGAATACCTATGTAGTAAAAATTATTGGAGATATTCAACATGATAGTTATTTATAACAATTTTATTTCAGTTAACAAGATATGTCTAATGGCACTAAAATATTTGTCGAGTTTTTTATATAAAAAATTGTGTTCCCGTCATTCTATATATAAATGCTCTGTATTTGTTTTAAGAAACTTCTTAACTTTTGTCAGACCTGTTGTGGTTACGAGGTGATCAGTTGCATTCTTTTCCCTGGGTGGCTCTGAAAATAACTTTTGTTATATAATAAAAAAATGCATGGGTAATGTACCTAATATAATTTCAAAACGTCAGTAATTAGAGGAACACAATTTGATCTAAAACTATATTCATAAGCATAATGTTATTATAAGGATGATGTCATTGGTGCAAACCAATTTTTCGTTTGTAGAGGAAAAATTTACTGTAACAATATACCAAGGGCGGTTTCGGGTTTTATGACATTTTTGGATATTGTTCCAAGTTAAACCTCAGCAACCTCATTACAGCTATTCTTAACTTTGAAATCGACACTGACTGAAGTGCCTGCTATGGAAATTTGTAGGCATTCGCTTATAGTTTCTAAGCAAATGATTCACCAAAAGGATGATACTTTCTTACCAGATTCCAAGATAATGTGTTGAAATTTCAATATTCTTTTCAAGGAGTTGTTTATTCAACTTTCCCAAATACAGTACTCTACCGATTATTCGGGCTAATGATGGGGAGAGACGGCACGAATAATCGGAAAACATGGATAACCCAAACTGTCACTATAATGTCTTGTAATGTTCATAATTTACGTAAAATATATTATTCATGCAGTCATTCTGTCATTTTAAAGTGCTTCCTGGATTCAATGAGAGCTTTCTTCGCCAGTTCACGATCTTTTTAGCGGCGAAAACATGGTTCCACTCGTATGATCCATGTAAGGCCTTCGAAAACCACTTCTCGATGTTAGAAACTACAGTGTTAGACACCACGCCACGTAGCCACGTCTCGCACAAGTTGCCTAGGTTGCAGCTGCTGCGGGAAATGTGTCCGTGATCACAGAGCGCAGTCGCGCTCTTCGGAGCTAGGAAAACAGGAACACGGTGCTCCCGTGAATACAGCTAGCGCGCGATCGCTTCCGTTTTACGAAGGGGATTCTAATGGGAACAATAAGCCCAGTGAAGCCTAGCATTAATGCAGTTATTCCGATGATTTTGCGTCTAAATTTATTTTTTATAAAGATTTAAGCGAGAGTGAAAAATCATCAACGGATAATCTGCGACCCGGATAAACTGCGGCCGGATAATCAGGAGTCTGTTGTAGCTGTTTCTCTCTGATAGCTGCAAATTTCTAGCTTTTAAGTTCTTGTTTTGGTTTTTTAGTTGCTCCAATGCCAATTCATCATCATAGCTGAAGAAGATGAATGCATGACAATTATTTTGAATTTTTTATCATGGGGCATTTTCAATCCGTACCCCTTACTCATGACTTTCCTTTTCGATTCAAATATAGCTGTCTTTTGCAGTTTCAAAGAAAATAAATGATAAGTGTCAGCAACTAAATTTCCTTCAAGGTTCCTAGGGCCTTACATGCCTTTCCATTAATGCGGTTATTGTGGATACTTAAGAACTTGAAGACCTCCTAAGACAATATTTTGAAACCACATCCTCATAACAATAATTTGTACTCACCGTATTCTTGTGAGCAGCATCCAATGCAGATCCTCCCACACATTCTGCAACCATCCCTCCACAATTGGAGGGACCGTCTTCGATTCGATGTAGAATTTTAGGAAAAGCTATTGTGCTCTTACACAATTTAAATTTATGTGCGATTACTTCTTTTTTTCCTCTTTTCATGAATAAAATTTGGACCTCATAATATTCTCCCACCTTACATTTGCCAACAGGCAAACCTGAAGTACTTCCTCCACTCCAACAAATATAATATTCTGTATGTTTGTCGTAGTCAAGTACCTACGGAATTTTGGCCTAAAATCCTCCACATCATAGGAGGAGACAATATCTAAAACGTCATCCATAAATCTAACAAGTTGATAACACTACATTGGATGTCATTCCTCATTCTTTTGTTTTAAGGGGAGAATACAGTAAAAGTTGTAGTATAAAAATAAAGTAGTAAAAATTTGTAGAAAAATAGCATCGCCTCAACTGAGGACTCACGATTTAGCGACCCTAAATGAGGTAAGCATATAAAATGAGACAGCATTAAATTAAAAATTAAAAAATTAAGTTAAAAAATGAAAAGAATTATGCATTGATTCAGGACTTTCATGATAATTAAACCCACAGTGGCAAATCAAAAAGAAAGGAATCCCATCATACAAAAAAAAACAAATTCAAAGTCAATCCTTTTGAATTCTTAGTTATTTATGGTTTTTATTATTTGAGAGAAAATAAAGACACCTTCTTTCAATGTGTTAAACGGAACAACAATCACACTTATATTTTATTTACTGAATCCAAAATATGTCTCCATGTAAACATTCACACGCCAACCACAATAACACATTATGAAAACTGTCAAACTTCTTCCAACAACTCCTAGAGGATATGAACGATGTATCAGCAAAATACGCCAAGTAGAGTAAGGGAAGTGTTATTGCTGCGCAAAAACAACCGGAAATGAAAAATAATACGTAAAAAATGCAGAAATGACTTCCAATTACCACGCACCCCCGAGGTCAGAGTAGGGCCGTGACCCTCCTCTGGCCCCGTTCATTCTCACTCACTCCACAGCTTGCTGACTGAGGTACCCATGGCCTCCTTTAATACTGGTACATATTAAAAAAGGCCATGGAGGTACCACTCGTGGAAGATGTCATCCATTGAGAAGTCACCTCCAGCCAGCATGCTCTGCTCAAAAGACCCAATGCCACGATCAACCAGCGGCTGAAAGTGGTGATGGGACCCCGAACCCTCACCGCTGTTATCGTGGGGGACAGGTAGAAGCTCCTCCTCTCCTTCGTCTTCTATGTCCCTCAGATAGCCTCCCTCCGAGATTTCGCTGGGGGCATCCAGCGAAATCAAATCATCTCACTCCAAAACTCCCTCCATCACTGCTTCAGCGAGGACCGTCACTTCCTCCTCCGTCACCTCCTCCTCCGTCTTCTCCTCCTGGCGTCGGTAGCAGCAAAGAACGCAGCCCGTTTTCACTCTCAGCAGTGGCTTAACGATAACAAGTGCACAACTCATACAAACCGTTTGGCTCATGATGGCAAGTATTGGCAACAAATGATTGATGTCTCATTGTTGTTTACGATTTTGCGGTTTTCCCTGTGACTCCGGTAACTTGCCTTCATAGCTTGGCACCAGAAATAAACCAATGAGAACACGTATTTGAAGATCATGACATCGTAGATAGTCAGTAATAGTAGAGAGTTACCATATACTTTCTGATTTTTTGAAGATATTAACTCATTTTGTAAAGACTGTGCTTGGTCTATTGAATTGACTGGAAGGGAATATAGCTCTTTAACATCTTCAAAGTCTTCACCGTGTCTTGACGAAGCATTCAAATTATCTAATTCGATTAAAATTGTGCTTATTGCTTCCTCCAAGCAAGAAAGTTTTTGAAGTTCCATTGCCATGTGTTCCACCACTTTTATTTTCGAAGTTAAGGATGTCATCTACAGAAAATTAAAATACAGAAGAAGAAAGAGATAATTATTTTTTCGAACTCAAAAAACTAGACACAACATCAACAAAACAAATTCCACATCATATTATAAATGCTAGCCTCTCAAATCATTATTTCCCCAATTGCCTGACTGGTTTAGGTGCATTTCCTTCCGAGTCTGGGAATGCAGAGGTTCTTTCATTGCTTCTACTCTCTGAATAAGCACTTCTTCACTGGTCGCCTAAGATGTCCTAGAAGTGACCGAAACTGCTTTCCCAGGAATACTTGGTTCCCTCTTTGAGGAAACACCCTGGTGCAAAAACTTAACTGCCTGCAACCTTTTCAGGCGGTTTTCATGTAATTTATCAATTTTTTCTTGCACCATCACGGTAGAGAGATCTAAGAAATTAATTTTCAATATAAATTAGCACATCTTTTGAAAATACACTTTCAGCAACTAGAACGTAGCAATTGCCACATTGCAATCATTATCGCTGAACCTTCAAGCCATTATTTTGCTGACTGGATTTGCTAAGTGGTATTCCCTTGGGAGCTGGGGAAGTCAGTGGTACATCTCTATGGGCCAGAACATCCCCTAGAGAGGTCTTTTCAGATTTCCCAGCAGTAGCCTTTACTGATCTGCAAGGAATACCTGACAGAGAAGCTTTCTGGGAAGAAGCTCCCTCATGGGATGTTTTCATTGCCTGTGTTATTTTCAGATTTTAATGAGTTTTTTTTTCTTCAACATTGCTGGGTCATCAGCTGCAATATAAATTTTTGATAGGGTATATAATCTTCTGAAAATAAAAATTATAAAAAAAGTTAACCATTTTAAACCTCCAAAAAAATTGCATAATTGAGTATTTCCAGATTTTTGTAAAGCAATATTAAGTGCTCAATAAAGGTGCAGTGTCAACAATTA
Source organism: Ischnura elegans (assembly GCF_921293095.1). Classification (NCBI taxonomy): domain Eukaryota; kingdom Metazoa; phylum Arthropoda; class Insecta; order Odonata; family Coenagrionidae; genus Ischnura; species Ischnura elegans. The sequence continues at coordinate 121,169,937 of NC_060248.1, read as the reverse complement.
CCTCCCTAGCAAATACAACTACCCTTTTACCGCTTTCATATTCTGCAAAAACAATTCTCAAAATATTTAGATAATTTGATTTGGCATAGATGAAAGTCGTTTGTTTTTAAACCCTTGGCATGCTTAGTAGTGGAAAATGTAATCCTATTGTAAATGAATTTGTGATAAATCTTTCAATTTTGTAAATAGAGGCTATTGCTTGCTAGGCACTCAAGATCTTCTGTTGATAATGTGCGAAGAGTACGTCTGCCAGCAACTACAGTTTCACCTACATTGGATATAGACTTATGTTTTTTATCAATCATACCCTTAGAAAATTGTAATACACTTTCTGATGGCGAATATTTTTCACGTACTTTAGGGAAGGCATTAAAGATAATAAATTTTCGTACTATCTCACAGGCAACTTGGTTAGGGCTACATTGTAATTGAAGCAGAAACCTATTTTGACCCTCAAATGGGAAGGTATTGATTGTCCACAATGCACCCCATTTTAAAATTCCCTTGGCAAGGTGCGTTAATAGATGGATATTGTGTACCATTTGTTCTTTCCCAAAAAACTCTTAAAATAAAAAAAATATTTTATTACGAGGTCGTTAGCTATGGCAACATCCTCTAGTCTGACAGAATTTTGAAGTAATAAATAGAGGGCTGTTGAGGATGAATAGACTGAAGGCAGTTGTCAAAGACAGCAATATTGACTTCCCCACCAATATAAAATTTCTTTTCAACCAATGACACCAGTAGATTGACATGCTTTCCCACAACACCCAAGAGCACAAAATACACATATTCAGGTAGGAAACTTACACATGGATCTATATGCTTCAGCAGCATCAATTTCATCGTTTAAATGCATGATATTATGAAATTGCATTTATGTGTGGCGGTCAACACCGGCTGAAGGAATCAGTTTCTATTACGGTAGAATCTCGAATATACGACGCTTAGTTATGCAAACAATTAATAAAGTAACATTAATACTATATAGCTGTTTCTCTCTGAAAGCTGGAGATTTCTAGCTTTTAAGTTCTTCTTTTGCTTCTTTAGTTGCTCCAATGCCAATTCATCATCATAGCTGAAGAAGATGACTGCATGACAATTATTTCGAATTTTTTATCATGGAGCATTTTCAATCCGTACCCCTTACTCATGACTTTCCTTTTCGATTCAAATATAGCTGTCTTTTGCAGTGTCAAAGAAAATAAATGATAAGTGTCAGCAACTAAATTTCCTTCAAGGTTCCTAGGGCCAAATATGCCTTCCCATTTATGTGGTTATTGTGGATACTTAAGAACTTGAAGACCTCCTAAGACAATGTTTTGACACCACATGCTTAAAACAATATTTTGTATCACCATATTCTTGTGAGCAACATCCAATGCTGATCCTCCAACACATTTTGCAACCATCCCTCCACAATTGGAGGACCGTATTCGATTCGATGTAGAATTTAGGAAAAGCTATTGTGCTCTTACACAATTTAAATTTATGTGCGATTACTTCTTTTTTTCCTCTTTTCATGAATAAAATTTGGACCACATAATATTCTCCCACCTTTCATTTGCTAACAGGCAAACCATAAGTACTTCCTCCACTCCAACAAATATTATATTCTGTATGTTTGTCATAGTCAAGTACCTACGGACTTTAGCCTAAAATCCTCCACATCATAGGAGGAGACAATATCTAAAACGTTGTCATCCATAAATTTAACAAGTAGATAAAACTCCACATGATGTCATTCCTGATTCTTTTGTTTTTGGGGAATATACAGTAAAAGTTGTAGTATAAAAATAAACTAGTAAAAATTTGTAGAACAATAGCATCGCCTCAACACAGGACTCACGATTTAGCGACCCTTAAATAAGGTAGGCATGTATAATGAGACAAAAATAAATTAAAAAATGAAAAGAATTATGCATTTATTCAGGACTTTCATGGTAATTAAACCCACAGTAGCAAAAAAAAAAGAAAGGAATCCCATCATACAAAAAAAAACAAATTCAAAGTCAATCCTTTTGAATTCTTAGTTATTTATGGTATTTATTATTTGAGAGAAATTAAAGACACCTTCTTACAATGTGTTAAAGGGAACAACAATCACGCTTATATTTTATTTACTGAATCCAAAATATGTGTCCATGTAAACATTCACACGCCAACCACAATAACACATTATGAAAACAGTCTAACTTCTTCCAACAACTCCTAGAGGATATGAACGATTTATCAGCAAAATACGCCAATGAGAGTAAGGGAAGTGTTATTGCTGCGCAAAAACAACCGGAAATGAAAAATGATGCGTAAAAAATGCTGAAAGGACTTCCAATTACCACGCACCCCCGAGGTCAGAGTAGGGCCGTGACCCTCTTCTGGCCCCGTTCATTCTCACTAACTCCACAGCTTGCTGACTGAGGTACCCGTGGCCTCCTTTAATACTAGTATTAAAGAAGGCCATGCAGGTACCACTCGTGGGAGATGTCATCCATTGAGAAGTCACCTCCAGCCAGCAGTCTCTGCTCGAAAGACCCATGGACCCGATCAACCAGCGGCTGAAAGTGGTGATTGGCACCCCGAGCCCTCACAGCTGTCATCGTGGGGGACTGGTAGAAGCTCCTCCTCTCCTTCGTCCTCTATGTCTCTCAGATAGGCTCCCTCCGAGATTTCGCTGGGGGCATCCAGCGAAATCAAGTAATGTCACTCCAAAACTCCCTCCATCACTGCTTCTGCGAGGACCGTCACTTCCTCCTCCGTCACCTCCTCCTCCGTCTCCTCCTACTGGCGTCGGTAGCAGCAAAGGACGCAGCCCGTTTTCACTCTTAGCAATGGCTTAACGATAACAGGTGCACAACTCTTACCAACAGTTAGGCTCATGATAGCAAGTATCTATGTATCATAAAGTCCCCTAACGACCACTCATTCATTCATTCATTCACTCACTCACGCAAATGTTTGGGGTAAAGGAGACGAGATACGGCAAAAAGTCTAATGAAGACCCCCTCTAAAATTCTCTGAAACCCCAGGAAAAATTATGAAAACACTAAATTTACAATTATTTATTTGTCTATTCATATAAAATTGAGTGTGGGGATTAGTTAAAAAAATGGCCACCAAATTTCAATGGCGGCGCGGCAGCCATACAAACGAACAATCATAGCAACATATTTGTTTATGCAAACAAGAGGAGATAAATTGGGAAAGAAGATAAAGGAATTAATACGAAAGGATATTAAAGATAAGGTAGGATATTTACTTAGTAATTTTTGAAAAGTCAATATTTTAACGGCTTCTTTCCGTATGAACAAAAATTTGATCACATCAAAGCGTATTAAAAGGAAAAGGGGAGAAATACAAGGTAAACAAACCTTCCTTAAAAGATAGGTAGGTAAAAATTATATTTAGCGTTTTATTTTTCTTTACGTTATTTTTCTGCTATAACCCCGCACGGGGGGAAGAGGGTGATCTCTTCCTTTGGGGAGCCGCGCCCCCACGGACCCGAGCCCACCGGGGAGACAACCTCGTCAAAAAACCCTTCGTACGCTAGGATAGCGTCCAGACAGCATGTGACTCTGCTGTTCTGAGTAGCCGTAACATCTGGCGTCCGGAATCACCCACGTGTTTGCCGTGCGTGGAGACCCGTACAAGGGGGAGAAGGGGATCCTGGTGGGTGAGTTCTCCGGCACCCAGCTGGGCGTCGGAAACCCGGTATGGGCAGGAGTTCAATACCCCACTTCGGCCCTGGATTCCCCGAAAAACGGGCGGCCGAGAAGAGCCCAGCTCGGTCAATCGGCTCCTGGCGGCTGGGGAGCTTGGCGGCTCCTTCCGAGCGTACGCCAGGACGGGTTAGTGCTGGAGATATGGGGGTCTCCGTAGGGGGGGCCGAAGGCGTGTGGGTTCGGAGGGCCCCCGCGCTGGAGGTTCTAACCCGAAAGAGGCCTCCTATCGAAGGTTCCTATATCCCTTGGGTAGCCCTGGCGACCACACCGGATCTCCATGTGGCGTCTCGAATCTGTGGCTCCGTGGTGGGTGGGGAGCCCAGGGGACGAATTTTGTTCATGTGTATGGATAATAACTTCTTACCTCCAACAAAAAGATCCTGTCCGGAAACGAATGGGGGAGAAATGAAAAACAATAAATTTCTTATAATGAAATGTGAGAAGGAAGGGGAAGCACTAAAAAAAGTGTCCCCTTTCTTAATTCGTAAAGTCCTCTCTGCTACGGTCCCAGGTGATATAAAATCGGCCAAAATGTTACGGGATGGATCCCTTTTGATCGAAACGGCAAACCTGGCGCAAAGTGAGAAGGTTCTCAACATGAAACTGATGCGCGACATCCCAGTGACAGTGGAGGTTCACCGAACCCTGAACACTTGTCGGGGAGTTATAAGCCATTTCGACCTACTATATGTGGACGTTGACGAAATCAAACAAGAGATGGCATCCCAGGGAGTGTGCGACGCTCGTCGGCTGACAACGAAACGGAATGGAGAAATAGCAAACACCACCTCTGTAGTGCTTACATTTACGTGTGACCGGCTCCCTGACAAAGTGTTCATAGGGTATGAATCAGTGCCCGTGCGACCATTCATACCAGCCCCGATGCGCTGTTTCCAGTGCCAAAAATTCGGCCACATCGCACCGCGATGTGAGGGCAAGGCCACCTGCCCGCGCTGCGGCAAGGACAAGCACGATGGGGACAAATGTGCTGAAGCGGCCTGCTGCGTGAATTGCGAGGGTACGCACGCGGCTTATTGTCGTGATTGCCCGAAAATGAAAGAGGAACGGAAGATTATGGAAATTAAAACTGTGGATAAAATATCTTACCTAGAGGCAAGGAAAAAGTTCAAAGCCCTTAGTGCCCCCTCTTTCTCGCGTTCCTTTGCCGCAATGGCCTCCGCTCCAGTTAAGAAGTGCACCATTTCTACACAGACGGAACCTGAAAAGCAGATAGATGTATTAAAAAAACAAATGCGAGTTAAAGTAGCAACAATAAAAAAAACACCCCTAACACCTCCGTAGTGTCTCCCAAAAATACAACAAAGAAAACCGCCTGAAAACCCGACCAGTGAGAGAAAACTCCCTCTCCTTGTCCCTCCGGCAAAGATATGGAACCGACGCAGGAGGACATAGACGACGATCTCTGTAGTTCGGACACAGAGATCGAAAAAGTCAGGAATAAGGGAAGGAAAAGTCGCTTGAAGCGATGATTCCACAGATTTCCGGGCTAATGCTGCTCCAAGTTTCAATATATCAATTTTTTTTCTGTTTTTATCTTTCACCCTTTTTAAACCTTTTTATGACTTATATTACAATGGAATTGTAATGGATTTTATCGGCATAAAGAGGAGCTGGCTGTTTTAATAAATGATTTTAACCCTTTATGTATATGTCTACAAGAAACGCATTTTAAATCGACAGACAAGGGAATTTTAAAGGGATATAGTGTGACTAGGTTGGATGACTTGAGTGGGCGAAGAGCCCAAGGTGGTGTAGCAATAGCGGTCCGGGATACCCTACACACCTCCCGTGTGCGGCTAACCACCCCATTCCAGGCTGTGGCCGTCACCGTCCATGCACCCATGGAGGTAACGCTGTGCAACGTGTACCTCCCGGAAGATGCTCCGGTAAATGACAATAACCTTCAAGCCCTCATACGTCAATTGCCGCGACCCTATATTTTATTGGGTGACTTTTACGCTCATGATCCTCTTTGGGGCGGCCCTTCGGCCCAACGCAACAGAAGGGGACGGATTTTAAGCAGCTTTTTCCGAGATTTTAACCTTTCTTTATTGAACAATGGCGAGAGGACACGCTTTAACTCCTTTAACGGAGAATATTCCTCCATTGATTTGTGCTTATGCACGAGCAGCATTTTTACAAGACTGAAACTGTCTGTCCATACGGATCTCTGTGGTAGTGACCACTCCTAGATTTTAATCAAATCTGACGAGATTAACAATACGAATTTTATCCGCGAGGGCAACTGGATTGTCCACAAAGCTGACTGGTCTGTTTTTAAAAATTCTTTAAAATTCACGTACAATGCTCTTCGGGGCGGAACAAAGAACGTTGAGGTGCTAACCGCTAGCATAGTGGACGCAGCGAAACGTAGTGTCCCCTTATCTAAGGGCGCAATCCGTCGACCAGCGGTACCATGGTGGAATGAGGAATGCGCCGAAGCTATGAAGAAACGGAAACGTGCCCTCCGTATTTTTAATAAGTTTCCAACTGCCTCTAATCTTGCCTCATTTCGACGACTCAGAGCAAAAGCTCGACTAATTATAAAGGAGTCAATGCAGGCCTCCTGGATAAATTATGTATCCTCCATCAACAACAGGACTCCACTAACTCAGGTCTGGAACAAGGTGAGGGCTATCTCGGGAGCACGGCATGTTCACGGAGTTTCGTGCCTTGTATTTCAAGGTGTGACATTTCACACACCGGATGAGATATGCGACGTTTTCGGGGAAGCGTTTGCCAAGACCAGCAGCAACGAGAACTACTCAGCAGCCTTCCTATCCATTAGGGAACGCTCCCCACACTTGAACTTCACCGAATCGCACGCAGCAGCCGGATACAATGATCTTTTTTCCTTATGGGAACTGAAGTCCGCCATAACGGATTCCAAAGACACCGCGCCAGGAGTGGACGGTGTCCGAAACATATTTCTTCGGAATATTCCGGAGAACGAGTTGATGGATATTCTCCATACCCTCAATCAAATTTGGGTTGAGGGAAGCTTCCCTACAGCGTGGCGGGAATCAGTAGTTGTCCCTATCCCCAAACAAGGAAAGGATAAAACAGACCCAAATAATTATAGGCCAATATCCTTGACCAGTTGTCTATGCAAACCTGTTCCTCCACCAGAACTTCGCCTGAGCAGCGGAATTCTACCTTATACGGATTCAGCCCGCTTTCTGGGTTTGATTTTTGACCGCCGCCTTAATTGGCGTGAGCACATTGAGTTTTTAAAAAACAAATGTTTGAAAGTTTTAAATATCCTGCGATATCTATGTAATTACTCGTGGGGTGCCGATCGCTCCACGATGCTTTTATTGTATAGAGCATTGGTGCGCTCTAAATTAGACTATGAATGTTTTGTCTACTCCTCTGTCCGTGAAAGCTATTTGAGACCTTTGAACACGGTTCACAATGCGGGGCTTCGATTGGCAACTGGAGCTTTCAGGACTTCTCCGGTCTTGAGTGTTTACTCAGATTCTGGGGAGCCCCCGTTGACTGCACGCCGAAACATCCTAATGTGCAACTATGTTGCTAAAATTCTAACAATGAGAGGGCACCCTAGTTTTAATATTATTTTTAACCCACGCTTTATAAATATTTTTAACAGGCGGCCTAGGTCAACTAGACCCCTAAGTACTACTTTTAATAATTTTATCCTGGACAGTGAGTTTATACTCCCAGAAGTGTACCCCATTGGGAATTCGGAAAATGCACCTTGGCAGGTACCTTTTCCACAAGTCAGCTTTGTCCTCCACAAAAATCAAAAATCTTTGACCACTACCGCGGAATACCAGCATAGCTTCAAGGAAGTAATGCACCGCCACCCCGACTTCATTCCTGTTTACACGGACGGATCGAAGTCGGAGCGTGCGTGCGGGTGTGCAGTGATGTCGTATCACCATGGAACCCTCAAGGCCAAGCTCAGTCCGCTGTGTAGCGGCTATGCGGCAGAACTGTTCGCCATAAATATGGCTCTGGATTGTATTAAGTGTAGCAACCCGTCCTTTATGGTCTGCAGCGACTCCATGAGCGCCCTGCAGTCCATTTCCAGTTTTTCTCCCTGTCACCCAATCGTCCAGGAAATTCAAAATAGACTACTTTCCCTTGCTCGGAAAAAAGTGAAAATCCGTTTTCTGTGGGTTCCTGGACCTGTGGGTATAGCTGGAAATGAGAAGGCCGACTCGGCCGCGAAGGCAGCCAGCGAGGAATACGTTGCTGATTCTGTGCCCGTACCATATGAAGATTTGAAGGCGACCACCTAGAAGGAGACGTAGGGCACATCCTAGGAGACGACCCTGATAGTGTCAGCCGAGTGATAAAGTTTTTCATAGAGACCGGGCTAATTAACAGTGTTTAAATTCCAACCTTTTTATAATTTGACAACCCCTTTTATTTCAAAACTTTTATGAATGTTTAAATGTTTTTCTTTTAATATAACTTTTAAAATTTTTATTTTATAGATTGTCTGTGGTGCAAATGACCTTAGTTGTCGAGGCACCCTAAACACAAATACTATTACTACTACTATTTTTCTGCTATAATTTTTTATATATATATAATGTGCAATTTTTATATATAATGTGCAATTTTATCCTTGATCTGGTGCATCATAGGAAGTGAATAATAGAATATGGAGGATAAGTGCAATCATAGGAATTTCTCATTCAATTATTTGTCATACGAAAACACGTTTCATTGAGTGACTAGGTTTTTTAGCATAAATATATTCTAAATTAAGCTGAACGAGTTAGCAACTTATGATTGATGGCTCATTGTTGTTTACGATTTTGTGGTTATCCCTGTGACTCCAGTAACTTGCCTTCATAGCTTTGCACCAGAAATAAACCAATGAGAACACGTATTTGAAGATCATGACATCGTGCCGCTCACTGCCGCTGAGGAAACTATCAGCAACTTTCGAGTGGTTTTCGAGTGACCATTTATTTCGAGTGTCTCTACAGAAGTATAAGAATTGGTGGCATGGCGAATTCTAGCTGTGATATTTCACATTTTTTGCAGAAAAACATGAATGTTTCATATGCATTTAAAATGAAGAATGTCCGCGGAGTAATTTTTACATAGGATAAATTAAAATTTAACTAAAAAGTTAAGAACATTGGCTGACCGGTTTCCATAAACAATGAACAATATAAATAAGATATTCACAGCTGAAAACACGATATCATCTAGAATTGATAATCGCATTTGATGTGAATTGCTATAATTGTATGTTTAATTGATAACGTGGTACTTCTACTGCTTTCATTCGTAAAATTTTGTATATCCCATGCATTAATCCTTTCGCTGCTATGAACGTATTTGCTACGTTCACCTGGTAGACTGCGTCAAACATAGGTCCTACGTTTGCCTTGGTCATTCCTCTCCACGTTTCCAGACTTCCACCTTTTCTTTTCCTGGGATTTTATTGCCATCCTTACCGCGGTTGCTTAAGCTCAGCCAAATCTAATGGCAGAGAGTACAAAGGCATCTGTCGAGGACCCTCAACATAGGGAGCGTTACTCTGGTTATCCCTTATCCGAGAGAGAGAGTTCCCTTCTCTCCGCAGCGCATTCACGATGAAAGAAATTCCAACGAATCCGAATCCTTGCATATCCTAGGAATTTATTTATCTTGTCATTGTCCATTAGCCGGGGAAACTTATTTGAAAGAATTGGTCTTATTGGAAGAAACTTATTTCAAAACTTAAAAGACAATTAGTTATGGAAAATTTGTATGGGCTGTTGCAGATTATCTTCTAATAAATAGTGTTTTAGAAACCAAACACAATATTACAAGAAAATTTCCAGTCTTGTGCTATCGTTCCTGAAAGATTAAAGGTTAGGTATTTTATTCGAAAGCCATACCTGATTTAGAGGGCAGAAAAAAACTAGGGAGGATGTTTCATGAGTAATAATACAAAAAAAGGGATCAAAAGAGAAAATGCTCTCAATTTTTGGTGCAGAGACTGTCCGAAAGCTCTATATATGGGTTGATTCAGAGATTATTATTCAATTATTGATTTCTAAGAGACCAAAATACAATATTTTCTAATGAGAATGCCTATTATACGCCTATTATTACGTGCGAAATGCTTCACGAGGTTTAAAATGGCTGAAATATGGTTGAAATGCCAAGGAATATGGTTAAAAGTCAATGGATTATATTACTGTTCGTTATCAAATTGCTCATATAAATGTCATGCTGGCCAAATTTGAGGAAAAAAATTCATTTATATTCGAATTACAAAAAACAACCTTCAAATATTTAAATTCCAATTATGATTCATAGAAAGTCTTCGAAGTTCTGCACGAAGGGGAAGTCCTTTGTAAGGAGTGTTTTGAGGTGGAATTCTCAGGATTGATTGGAATAATATTTGGTAAGCATGCCATATTTGCCTAATGACGCTGTATCAGCATTGTCATTAAATTTTATCATGTACCCAACTTTACTTTTCAAAAATTACAGATATTTTCTCAACATCATCGTCTTGATTTCAGATGTTGTAAAAGAGAAAAAAATGGCCCAGAAATCGACATTTCAATGGTGAAGAAGAGTATTGGGGAATGGTTAAGGCTGGCTAGATTGCGGCTGAGTGGTGGAAAAGGGATAGGGACTGTGGAGGCATTTAATGTGGAAGACAATGTGATCGACTGTTCAACAGAAGACTTTCTCCAAGCCTAATATAATTCTTATCTAAAATATTACAAAGAAACTAATTTTCTTAATATTAAACCGTCAATTTAAAATTCAGTTTTTATTTATTTCAGTCATTCCTCTTTCAACCGGTACTTAAGTTCTTCCCCGTTGTTGTACATAAAGATTATTTTTGTACTTATTTCCTCTCCAGCAAGTGGTTATTTCCTTATGTAAATGTCATGTTTATAAATTTAGTTGCTTTTTGTCATTAACCCCTCAAGCGCGGCGGGCATTTAATTAAATCCCATCCCAGCGGCCGGATGAGATTTAAATGGCTTCGCCTTTTATGGCATACTATCATTCAATAATTTATATATCTTTCGTAATATACAATCAATATCGTTGAAAATTTTCGTAAACTTGCGTAATGGAATGCGCTTATGTTTAGTAATTTTTCGAGCAATCTGAATAAATATTGATTGTTTTATGTATCTCCTTCCATGAACTAATGCATAAATTTTCAGTTGTAAAAGATTTAAAATTTTATTTAATTCTCAATTTATTTGAAAATGTTTTTTTTGGAATGCTGAAAATATATTCTCCACTGCTTGTCTTTACATTAAAGTCCATTCATGTAACAATCATTGGTAGGAATTTTACGAGCTAATATATTCTTACATATCCCGTATGTACTGTCAACCAATTCAGTACACAAATCATTACTTTATCCCATTTTCATGCACATTTTTTTATTCTGACGCCATATAGTACTGAGTATAGTATATTATTATAGTAGTATAGTATATTATTCTGACGCCCATACTCTGTCATGGTACAATTATCTGGCAAACCATTAATCACGGCTACATCAAAAGGAGTAGATTTCCCTAATAAAGTGACACCACTATGATGAGGTGCACTGGAAGAAGGAAAAGTTCCATTTCCAATCCTTTCCCGAGAATTGTTAACATTCTCCCCACAACTGATATGTTTAATATTACTGCCTTTGAGATTCCCAGCTACGAATAAAAAAAAAATGCTGTGTGACTCCTTTTGATGCCTTTGATAGCATTTTGTTTTTCCCCAAAAATGGCTCAATGGCACAAAAATGGGAAGGCAGTGTGAGCCCACAAAGGCCCCCATCTTCTCACTGCAATGTGGAATAGCTGATGCATATTGCATGTCATCTCATACACCCCATTAAGTTGATTTGTGTGTAAAACTTTCTGAGAGTCTCCTCAACACCATCAATGTCACCATCAGTTATTTCATCCTTCAGTAAAGTCACTATGCCATTAACTAAGAATGACCAATGGCTGAGGAACCTCTCTGGCAAATTTCCTTGTAGAATAGGTGTGCTGTAAAATTGCAACCAATTTCCTAATTCCCAAGCCTTCATGAATTTACTATTCCTCAAAGTGATTGGAAGGTACCTGAGAAATGTTGGAGGTATTACAATCACTACGTTCTGGTCAATACATGGAAGAGTCTTACGTAGACCGATATAGCTAGGGAAGTCAGCATCCAGCCAATTCTACAAAAACCTTCTCACAACGCCCAACAACACACAATGCACATAATCAGGTACAAAGCCCCATATCATAGAAAAGTTCTCTATCGTGTAAAATGGACTGTAGCCTTGTGTATACCAAATACATTATCTTTAATATTACGATAATATTGTGTAAAACCTTTCCCGTAAAATGTGTGCCTGGACCGAGCAGGCAATGGCAAAACTGATCAGGGATATCATAGTGCCGTTCACAAATACTCCCTTAATTAAGCACCATGAGCAGCAAAAGTAGCCACCAACACCAGTAATCCCCTGCATTGGGGTCCGGGAAATACTGTCCACACAGCAGCATATTGCCACCACTTTAAAATGCCTCAAAATTCCAGAAATGTATAAAGTCATGCCAGATTTATGAAGAAAATTCATCTCATCAACAAAAGGCTTCAAAAAAACATCTACCCTTTCCTTCTCTTGCCCATACCAAAGGCCTGCTAGAATTATATTAGAACTTCGCACCTCTAGCTGTAGTACGTTTATCATCAACGAAATAGTGACATTGCACATTTTCTAGTCTTTAGATATAGGTGAATTGTCACAATTGAAGGCACATGTCATTAACTCTGAATCTATCTGTAGTAAGACCTTCTGGTACATACAGCCATCAGATATGTCACATGAATTCTCTAAATTCTGGCTGCAATCCTTCTTAACTCGCGCTGAGCCTGCTGGGCTCACATTGTTTACATTTTCTTAATAGTTCTTGACCAATTCTCAATAATGCACTCAAATTTTATGCACATTTTTTCCTTACTCTTATGGTTACGTTTTACGTGCGCAGAATATCCCGATCAACCTATCATAAGGTTGGAATATGATACTTTAGCCCCGTATGCACACGGTCTAAGCCTCTCAGGCTCGCGTAACGTTTTTGATTCTCACTCTTAGTCTGTTCTTTTTCTTTGAGTGCCTGTATAGGCACAATGTAATGGAAAACTTCTAACGCTATGCTCCTAGTAAATGTTCTTTTTCTGCCAAATCGGAGAGTCAAAACTATCAACATGGGAGTATGTCTGAGAAGCCATTGTTGCTCTTCCTTCTGTAATTACTAGCGAGCTATAGTTGACACAAAGTAAGGTACTTGTCATGCTTTCACACAATATTACAAGTTTAGGCTCGTTATAAATTCGTCAAGACCTCTTCTCGAAAAGTGTATTCACTTTGCCACTCGGCGGCCTTAAAATTAAGAGGACACCGTCATTCTGACTGGAGGGTGTACAGAAATCGGAGGTGCTCTCCGTGCTGGAAGTTCAACTGCACCAGTTTCCGCCACAAAACCGTGCGTATTATGTTTTAGCATGGTGGCAGTGTTTTTTTGCTTGCGAAAATTATGGAAAATGCAAAGAATGACAGCAAAGAGGAAAAAAAAATTGATAGTCTAGCTGCGATTCATGATATACTTGAAAACTTTGACCGTCAGTTGTAAAAGTTCTTACATTGTTGGTGAATACACAACAATTTATGATAAAATTGTGGATTTTCGAGGTCTTAGCGCATGTCGATAATAATTCCCAAGTATGCCCAACAAATACGGGATAAAAAATTTTGCTTTGGTAGGTAGATGCTAGAATATTTTATGCTTAGAACTTAAGAGTGTATGCTGGTTAACAACCTGATGGATCGTTTTCGGTCAACAACAGCCCTTTAATATTGTGAAGAGGTTAGGCTCTCCATCATTAGTACTGGTAGAAATATTTCGATTGACGATTTGTTTGCCAATAAACTCTTGAAATTCCGTCTTGCCGCGGTTGGAAAAATACGCAAAAGTAAGAGGGAATTGCCTCCTTTTTTTCGTTGGAAGAAAAAATAAAAAATCCAGTTTATTTGATTTTTGCAAGAACTGTTTTTTGCATCATACCCTCCAAATAGGAATAAATTTTTGTTCATGATATCAACCATGAACTATAACAAAAAAATGATGAATGTAGTGGAGATGAAAGAAAGCCAGAAATGATTCCTTTATATGACATGGGAAAATCGGGAGTAGATACAATAAATCAGTTGCGCACGGCAAACGATGCATTAAGAAATGCACGGCGTTGTCCTATGACAAGTATTTACGCTATGCTAAATATTGCTTTTGTAAATTTCTACATTTTTTACCTCGGAAACAAAAACTTGGAAGTAAAATCTCGGAGTGCGTTATTTAGGCAATAGTCAGCTGGGATCGTTTGGTAATAAAAATCCTTGATCTTAACGCGATTTCACAGCGCAGACTCAAAAATTGAAAATGTTATTTTTAAATGAAAATCTTTGTTACAAACGCGATTACAGAGCGATGTTAAAAAAATTAAAAATAATACTTGGAAATCAAAATCCTTGTTACAAATGCGGTTTTAAAGCGCAGACTCAAAAATTTAAAAAGTTTATTTGGAAATGAAAATCGTTGTTATTAACGCGATTTAACAGCGGAGAAATAGAAAATTTAAACTGTGATTTGGATATGAAAATCTATCTTACAAACGTGATTTCCCAGCGCAGAAGTAAAAAACAAAAAATATATTTCGTAAATGCAAATACTTTTTACAAACGGGATTTCACAGCGTCGAGTTAAAAATTAAAAAATGTTACATGAAAATGAAAATCCTTGTTAGAAATGCGATTTCCCGGCGACACTCAAAAAATTAAAAACGTTACTTGGAAATCACAATCCTTGTTACAAACGCGATTTCACAGGTAAGACTCAAAAAATTAAAATTGTGACTTGGAAATAAAAATTCTTGTTATAAACGTGATTTACAGCGCAGGCTGAAACAATTACAAATATTACTTGAATGTGAATGTCGTCGTTATAATCGCGATTTCCCAGCGCTGAGTTAAAAAATTAGAAATGTGATTTTGAAAGGACAATCCATGCTTGAAACCTTTTAAACCTTTGAAATAAAAATCCTTCTTATAAACGCGATTTTTTACAACGCGGAGTTGATACTAAAAAAATAAAAAATGTGACTTGGAAATGAAAAATACTTCTTATAAACGCGATTTCACAGGACTCATTAAAAAAAATTAAAAATGTAATTATGAAATGGGAATCCTTGTTTGAAACGCGATTTTACAGCGCAGACTCAAAAAATTAAAAATTTGACTATGATAGGAATATATTTGTTATAAACGCGATTTAACAGCGCAGAGTGAAAAAATTAAAAATCTGAGTTGGAAATGAAAATTCTTGTTATAAACGTGATTTCACAGTGCAGACACCAAAATTTAAAAATGTTACTTGGTAATGAATATCCTTGTTACCGACGGGATTTCATAGGGCTGGTTCAAAAAATTCAAAATGTTACTTGGAGAATTAAATCGTTGTTATATTGGCGATTTCACAGCGCAGATATAAAAATTTTAAAATGTTCCTTGGAAATGAAAATCCTTGTAAGAAATACGATGTCACAGCGCAGACTCAAAAAATTAATAATGTTACTAGAAGATGAAAATCGTTGTTATTAACGCGATTTCACAGCGCAGATTCAGAAAATTAAAAATGTTCGTTGGAGAATATAATCGTTGTTATAAACACGATTTCACAGCGTAGGTCCAAAAATTTAAAAATGTTTCTTTGAAATGAAAGTCGTTATTATAAACGCGGTTTAAATATTAGAAAAAAATTGAAAATTTGACTTGGACATGTAATTCTTGTTTTAAACGCAATTTCTCAGCGGAGACATAGAACATTTTAAATGAATTTGGAAATGAAAATCCTTGTTATAAATTTGATTTCACAGCGCAGAGTCAAATAATTACAAATTTACACTTAAAATTTTGACCCTCGAATGGGATTGTGGTGACTGTCCACAATGGATCCCAATTTAAAATTCCCTTTGGCAAGGTGCGTTAATAGATGGATATTGTATACCATTTGTTCTTTCCAAAAAACTCCTGAAAAAAATAAATATTTTTCATTGTGAGGTCATTAGCAATGGATACATCCTCTGGTCTGACAGACTTGAAGTAATTAATATAGGGCTGATGAGGATGAATATACTGAAGGCAGTTGTCAAAGACAGCAATATTTTCTTTCCCAACATTATAAAATTAATTTCAACCAATGACACCAGTAGATTGACATGCTTTCCCACAACACCCAAGAGCACAAAATACACATAGTCAGGTGGGAAACTTACACATGGATCTATATGCTTCAGCGGCATCAATTTCATCGTTTAGATCCATGATATTATGAAATTGCATTTATGTGTGGCGGTCAACACCGGCTGAAGGAACCAGTTTCTTATACGGTAGAATCTCGGATATACGACGTCCACTTATGCAAACAATTAATAAAGTGAATATAATACTATATAGCTGTTTCTCTATGAAAGCTGCAAATTTATAGCTTTAAGTTCTTCTTTTGCTTTTTTCGGTACTCCAATGCCAATTCATCGTCATAGCTGAAGAAGATGACTGCATGACAATTATTTTGAATTTTTTATCATGGGACATTTTCAATCCGTACCCCTTTCTTATGACTTTCCTTTTCGATTCAAATATAGTCTTTTGCAGTTTCAAAGAAAATAAATGAAAAGTGTCAGCAATAAATTTCCTTCAAGGTTCCTAGGGGCAAATATGCCTTCCCATTTATGTGGTTATTGTGGATACTTAAGAACTTGAAGACCTCCGAAGACAATGTTTTGACACCACATCCTCGTAACAATAATTTGTATCACCATATTCTTGTGAGCAGCATCCAGTGCAGATCCTCCCACACATTCTGCAACCATCCCTCCACAATTGGAGGGACCGTCTTCGATTCGATGTAGAATTTAAGAAAAAGCTTTTGTGCTCTTACGCAATTTAAAATTTATATGCGATTACTTCTTTTTTTCCTCTTTTCATGAATAAAATTTGGACCACATAATATTCTCCCACCTTTCATTTGCTAACAGGCAAACCATAAGTACTTCCTCCACTCCAACAAATATTATATTCTGTATGTTTGTCATAGTCAAGTACCTACGGACTTTAGCCTAAAATCCTCCACATCATAGGAGGAGACAATATCTAAAACGTTGTCATCCATAAATTTAACAAGTAGATAAAACTCCACATGATGTCATTCCTGATTCTTTTGTTTTTGGGGAATATACAGTAAAAGTTGTAGTATAAAAATAAACTAGTAAAAATTTGTAGAACAATAGCATCGCCTCAACTGAGGACTCACGATTTAGCGACCCTTAAATGAGGTAAGCAAGTGAAATGAGACAATATTAAATTAAAAATTAAAAAATGAAAAGAATTATGCATTGATTCAGGACTTTCATGGTAATTAAACCCACAGTAGCAAATCAATAAGCAAGGAATCCCATCAAACAAAAAAATATTTCAAAGTTAATCCTATTGAATTCTTAGTTAGTTATGTTTTTGTTATTCTAGAGAAAATGAAGACACCTTATTTCAATGTCTTAAACGTAACAACAGTCACCCTTATATTTTATTTACGGAAACCAAAATATGTCTCCCTGTAAACATTCGCACGCCAATTACAATAACACATTATGAAAACAGTCTAACTTCTTCTAACAACTCCTAGAGGATATGAACGATGTATCAGCAGAATACGCCAATGAGAGTAAGGGAAGTGTTATTGATACGCAAAAACAACCGCAAAAAAAATGACTTCCAATTACCACGCACCCCCGAGGTCAGAGTGGGGCCGTGACCCTCTTCTGGCCCCGTTCATTCTCACTTACTCCACAGCTTGCTGACTGAGGTACTCGTGGCCTCCTTTAATACTAGTATTAAAGAAGGCCATGTAGGTACCACTCGTGGGAGATGTCATCCATATAGAAGTCACCTCCAGCCAGCAGTCTCTGCTCGAAAGACCCATGGACCCGATCAACCAGCGGTGAAAGTGGTGATTGGGACCCCGAGCCCTCACAGTTTCCATCGTGGGGGACTGGTAGAAGCTCCTCCTCTCCTTCGTCCTCTATGTCCCTGAGATAGCCTCCCTCCGAGATTTCGCTGGGGGCATCCAGCGAAATCAAATCATCTCACTTCAAAACTCTCTCCATCACTGCTTCAGCGAGGACCGTCACCTCCTCCTCCGTCTCCTCCTCCTCCGTCTCCTCCTCCTCCTTGCGTCGGCAGCAGCAAAGAACGCAGCCCGTTTTCACTCTTAGCAATGGCTTAACGAAAAGTAGTCCACAACTCTTACAAACAGTTTGGCTCATGATAGCAAGTATTAGCAACATATGATTGATGGCTCATTGTTGTTTACGATTTTCTGGTTTTCCCTGTGACTCCGGTAACCTGCCTTCATAGCTTGGCACCAGAAATAAACCAATAAGAACACGTATTTGAAGATCATGACATCGTGCCGCTCACTGCCGCTGAGGAAACTATCGGCAACTTTACGAGTGATTTTCGAGTGACCATTTATTTCGAGTGTCTCTACAGAAGTATAAGAATTGGTGGCATGGCGAATTCTAGCTATGATATTTCACATTTTTTGCAGAAAAAACAGGAATTGGTTTCATATGCATTTAAAATGAAGAATGTCCGCGGAGTAATTTTTACATAGGATAAATTAAAATTTAACTAAAAAGTTAAGAACATTGGCTGACCGGTTTCCATAAACAATGAACAATATAAATAAGATATTCACAGCTGAAAACGCAATATCATCTGGAATTTATTATCGCATTTGATGTGAATTGCTATAATTTTATGTTTAATCGATAACGTGGTACTTTTACTGCTTTCATTCGTAAAATTTTGTATATCCCATCCATTAATCCTTTCACTGCTATGAACGTATTTGCTACGTTCACATGGTAGACTGCGTCAAACATAAGTCCTACGTTAGCCTTGGTCATTCGTCTCCACGTTTCCAGACTTCCACCTTTTCTTTTCGTGGGATTTAATTGCCATCCTTACCGCGGTTGCTTGAACTCAGCCAAAGCTAGTGGCAGAGAGTATATAGGCATCTTTTGAGGACCCCCAACATAGGGAGCGTTACTCTGGTTATCCCTTATCCGAGAGAGAGAGCTCCCTTCTCTCCGCAGCGCATTCACGATGAAAAAAATTCCAACGAATCCGAATCCTTGCATTTCCTAGGAATTTATTTATCTTGTCATTGTCCATTAGCCGGGGAAACTTATTTAAAAGCATTGGTCTTATCGGAAGAAACTTATTTCAAAACTTAAAAGACAAGTAGTTATAGAAAATTGGTATGGGCTGTTGCAGAGTAGCTTCTAATAAATAGTGTTTTAGGAACCAAATACACAATATGACAAGAAAATTTCCAGTCTGGTGCTAACGTTCCTGAAAGATTAAAGGTTAGGTATTTTATTCGAAAGCCATACCTGATTTAGAGGGAAGATAAAAACTAGAGAGGATGCTTCATGAGTAATAATACAAAAAAAAGGGATAAAAAGAGAAAATGCTCACAATTTTTGGTGCAGAGACTGTCCGAAAGCCCTATATATGGGTTGTTTCAGAGGTTATCATTCAGTTATTGATTTCTAAGAGACCAAAATACAATATTTTCTAATGAGAATGCCTATTATACGCCTATTATTACGTGCGAAATGCTTCACGAGGTTTAAAATGGCTGAAAAATGGTTGAAATGCCAAGGGTTAAAAGTCAATGGATTATATTACTGTTCGTTATCAAATTGCTCATACAAATGTCATGCTGGCCAAATTTGAGGAAAAAAATTCATTTATATTCGAATTACAAAAAACAACCTTCAAATATTTAAATTCCAATTATGATTCATAGAAAGTCTTCGAAGTGGAAGAAGGGGAAGTCCTTTGTAGGGAGTCTTTTGAGGTGGAATTCTCAGGATTGATTGGGATAATATTTGGTAAGCATGCCATATTTGCCTAATGACGCTGTATCAGCATTGTCATTAAATTTTATCATGTACCCAACTTTACTTTTCAAAAATTACACATGTTTTCTCAACATGTTTTTCTTTGTAGAACGCGTCCAGCAAAACAATTTCCAAGATGCGCTCCGAACAAGCAACTGAAAAGTTGACAGTGCGCGGGGTTGGGCAAGAACCCATGCGATCTATTCCTGCCGGCAACAATTTAATCACCCTCGGAATAGATCCGGACGCAATTATTTAGTTTCGGCAAATAAAAATCGCCCGTGCGCGGGTCTGCAGTCAATGCTGTGTGTTTCATTTGAACTTCCACAAAGCAACTAAATAGTTGCTTTGTAAAAGTTGCCAGTGCGCGGGGGCCCTAATTCTCAATTTATTTGAAAATGTTTTTTTGGAATGCTGCAAATATATTCTCCACTGCTTGTCTTTACATTAAAGTCCATTCATGTAACAATCATTGGTCGGAATTTTACGAGCTAATATATTCTTACATATACCGTATGTACTGTCAACCAATTCAATACATAAATCATTACTTTTCTTCCCATTTTCATGCACGTTTTTTTTATTCTGACGCCATATAGTACTGAGTATAGTATATTATTATAGTAGTATAGTATATTATTCTGACGCCCATACTCTGTCATGGTACAATTATCTGGCAAACCATTAATCACGGCTACATCAAAAGGAGTAGATTTCCTTAATAAAGTGACACCACTATGATGAGGTGCACTGGAAGAATGAAAAGTTCCATTTCCAATCCTTTCCCGAAAATTCTTAACATTCTCACCACAACTGATACATATGTTTAATATTACTGCCTTTGAGATTCCCAGCTACGAATAAAAAAAAATGCTGTGTGACTCCTTTTGATGCCTTTGATAGCATTTTGTTTTTCCCCAAAAATGGCTCAATGGCACAAAAATGGGAAGGCAGTGTGAGCCCACAAAGGCCCCCATCTTCTCACTGCAATGTGGAATAGCTGATGCATATTGCATGTCATCTCATACACCCCATTAAGTTGATTTGTGTGTAAAACTTTCTGAGAGTCTCCTCAACACCATAAATGTCATCATCAGTTATTTCATCCTTCAGTAAAGTCACTATGCCATTAACTAAGAATGACCAATGGCTGAGGAACCTCTCTGGCAAATTTCCTTGTAGAATAGGTGTGCTGTAAAATTGCAACCAATTTCCTAATTCCCAAGCCTTCATGAATTTGCTATTCCTCAAAGTGATTGGAAGTTGCCTGAGAAATGTTGGAGGTTTTACAATCACTACGTTCTGGTCAATACATGGAAGAGTCTTACGTAGACCGATATAGCCAGGGATTTCAGCATCCAGCCAATTCTACAAAAACCTTCTCACAACGCCCAACAACACACAATGCACATAATCAGGTACAAAGCCCCATTACATAGAAAAGTTCTTTATCGTGTAAAATGGACTGTAGCCTTGTGTATACCAAATACCTTATCTTTTGTATTACGATAATATTGTGTAAAACTTTTCCTGTAAAATGTGTGCCTGGACCGAGCAGGCAATGGCAAAACTGATCAGGGATATCATAGTGCCGTTCACAAATACTCCCTTAATTAAGCACCATGAGCAGCAAAAGTAGCCACCAACACCAGTAATCCCCTGCATTGGGGTCCGGGAAATACTGTCCACACAGCAGCATATTGCCACCACTTTAAAATGCCTTAAAATTCCAGAAATGTATAAAGTCATGCCAGATTTATGAAGAAAATTCATCTCATCAACAAAAGGCTTCAAAAAAACATCTACCCTTTCCTTCTCTTGCCCATACCAAAGGCCTGCTAGAATTATATTAGAACTTCGCACCTCTAGCTGTAGTACGTTTATCATCAACGAAATAGTGACAATGCACATTTTTTAGTCTTTAGAAATAGGTGAATTGTCACAATTGAAGGTACATGTCATTAACTCTGAATCTATCTGTAGTAAGACCTTCTGGTACATACAGCCATCAGATGTGTCACATGACTTCTCTAAATTCCGGCTGCAATCCTTCTTAACTCGCGCTGAGCCTGCTGGGCTCACATTGTTTACATTTTCTTAATAGTTCTTGACCAATTCTCAATAATGCACCCAAATTTTTTGCACATTTTTTCCTTACTCTTATGGTTACGTTTTACGTGCGCAGAATATCCCGATCAACATATCATAAGGTTGGAATATGATACTTTTGCCTCGTATGCACACGGTCTGAGCCTCTCAGGCTCTACGCGAGTGCTCGCGTAACGTTTTTGATTCTCACTCTTAGTCTGTTCTTTTTCTTTGAGTGCCCGTATAGGCACAATGTAAGCTGTAATGGAAAACTTCTAACGCTATGCTCCTAGTAAATGTTCTTTTTCTGCCAAATCGGAGAGTCAAAACTATCAACATGGGAGTATGTCTGAGAAGCCATTGTTGCTCTTCCTTCTGTAATTACAAGCGAGCTATAGTTGACACAAAGTAAGGTACTTGTCATGCTTTCACACAATATTACAAGTTTAGGCTCGTTATAAATTCGTCAAGACCTCTTCTCGAAAAGTGTATTCACTTTGCCACTCGGCGGCCTTAAAATTCAGAGGACACGGTCATTCTGACTGGAGGGTGTACAGAAATCGGAGGTGCTCTCCGTGCTGAAAGTTCAACTGCACCAGTTTCCGCCACAATACCGTGCGTATTCTGTTTTAGCATGGTGGCAGTGATTTTTTGCTTGCGAAAATTATAGAAAATACAAAGAATAAAAGCTAAGAAGACAAAACAATTGATAGTCTAGATGCGATTCATGATATACTTGAAAAATTTGACAGTCAGTTGTAAACATTCTTACATTGTTTGTGAATACACAACAATTTATGATGAAATTGTGGATTTTCGAAGTCTTTGCGCATGTCGATAATAATTCCCAAGTATGCCCAACAAATACGGGATAAAAAATTTTGCTTTGGTAGGTAGACGCTAGAATATTTTATTCTTAGAACTTAAGAGTGTATGCTGGTTAACAACCTGTTGGATCGTTTTCGGTCAACAACAGCCCTTTAATATTGTGAAGCGGTTATGCTCTCCATCAGCAGTACTGGTAGAAATATTTCGATTGACGATTTGTTTGCCAATAAACTCTTGAAATTTCGACTTCCCGCGGTTGGAAAAATTCGCAAAAGTAAGAGGGAATTGCCTCCTTTTTTTCGTTGGAACAAAAAATAAAAAATCCAGTTTATTTGATTTTTGCAAGAACTGTTTTTGCATCATACACTCCAAATAGGAATAAATTTTTGTTCATGATATCAACCATGAACTATAACAAAAAAATGATGAATGTAGTGGAGATGGAAGAAAGCCAGAAATGATTCCTTTATATGACATGGGAAAATCGGGAGTAGATACAATAAATCAGTTGCGCACGGCAAACGATGCATTAAGAAATGCACGGCGTTGTCCTATGACAAGTATTTACGCTATGCTAAATATTGCTTTTGTAAATTTCTACATTTTTTACCTCGGAAACAAAAACTTGGAAGTAAAATCTCGGAGTGCGTTATTTAGGCAATAGTCAGCTGGGTTCGTTTAGTAATAAAAATCCTTGATCTAAACGCAATTTCACACTGCAGACTCAAAAAATTACTTCAGATGGATTCTATGTTGGAGTCATTCGACAATATGTTATTTTTAAATGAAAATCTTTGTTACTAACGCGATTACAGAGCGATGTTAAAAAAATTTAAAATAATACTTGGAAATCAAAATCCTTGTTACGAATGCGGTTTTAAAGCGCAGACTCAAAATTTTAAAAAGTTTATTTGGAATGATAATCGTTGTTATAAACGCGATTTAACAGCGGAGAAATAAAAATTTTTTAATTGTGATTAGGATATGAAAAATCCTTCTAACAAACGTGATTTCACAGCGTGTAAATATAAAAATTAAAAAATTGATTTGGGAATGAAAATCAATGTAACAAACGTGATTTCACATCGCTGTGTTAAAAAATTAAAAATGTGATTTGGAAATGAAAATCATTGTAAGAAATGCGATTTCGCAGCGACACTCAAAAAATTAAAAACGTTACTTGGAAATGAAAATCCTTGTTATAAACGCGATTTCACAGGTTAGACTCAAAAATTTAAAATTGTGACTTGGAAATAAAAATTCTTGTCATAAACGCGATTTAACAGCGCAGGCTCAAACAATAGGGAACTTGCATATACTTCAGATATAATCAATAGCCCCAAAATTATTTAAAAATATATGTTTGCATACCTCGGTGAAAGTTTTTTTTATTATTTTATGACGTGGTTTGCGGTATTTAATGCATCAAAGATCACGAGAATTTTCAAATGCAAGTAAGAAGCGAAAACGCCCGATGATTGGCTGGTAGAAAAGTGACGTCATAGTTCAGTACGAGGCACGGCGGCACGGCCGTAGTATAGGTTGCGTACTTGAATACATGCGACGGCGTTGTTATGATTCATTTATTGAAGTGCAGACGTATCGGAGTTGTTCATTGTGACTTCAGGGCTATTATTTGATCTATTTCTCCTCCATTGAAAGCGATAGATTGCGTAAAGATGAAGGCATATGGCCATTCTTAGGCTGATCCTAGCAAGCTTCCTGTTACTTATTCCATCATGATAACAGGGTATTTTAGTGAAACTGTAGACTTCGTCGGCTCGGAAAGTCGATGCCGAGAAATGGAAAGGTAGCTGATGTGCATCTAAAATGTTTTATAGTTAATAACAAAGTGAGACTTGCGTATAATATTGGCGAAAGCGTATACTCATGTGAAATGTGTATTCTTTTGGCAGTCCGGTAGAGTCTTATGGTGAACTTATTTCCACCTCGAAGCTGTCGATGATACTTTCAACTTAAAAATACCTTTCCTGGAGGGCGACAGGAAGCTCTGAGGAAGCCAGACTATTAATGTTTCAATTTAGTAGCGATACTATAGACGAACTTCCAACACAATCTACCATCTTGTGACTAAAAACCCCGAAGCCACTTCCTATTCTGCAGAAAGAATCGGTCAACCGCCCTTCGATCAATATAATAAACACAACGTCTTCAGGTGTTAATAAGTTACTTTTGAAATGAAATACTTCCTAAATTAGCATTAAAATTTGCATGTTTTCCAAACAGAGTCTTTAATACATTTTGGGAGCTTTTCTCACGATATATCTGAAACCTTCTCTAAAGGCGAGCTCATCGTCATTGCGATCGGTTGTAACTTAAAAATTCCGTATCGGAAATCCTAGAGGGATGACCTTCGACGATGTCCGTGATTACCTCCACTCTCACTATCACTGGAACCCGTTGTGAAAATATCATCCCAATCCAATTTCTATTTGGTTTTAACTGGGGGAAGAGCAACATAGAACTTCACATTCTTTGGGCAACTTTAGGTTTGACTTTCCCTCAAACACCCCATTTCCCCTGTGGTGCACATCAGGATCCTATCTTTATACGATGGCCTGACAACCTTTAAATGGATCCTTGGTTTATCCTGACAACCAACTAAATGGAAATTGCTGATCCACACGTCTTCCTCTATCTCCACAGTTTCCAAATCAAGGGCCGCGGAACATTCCTCTTGTGACTCAACTTTTTCTGAAAAGCAAGCAACGGCGTAGAATAAAATCAAAGAATGCTGCGATTAATTTTTTGTGACCACCTCTGGATTCCATTCTTTTTCCATCTACAACTTCCTTTATCTTTCGGGATAAACTATGGGACAAGATAATGTTTAAATATTTTCATTAATTTATAACAAAATATAAGTTCTAAAAATACCCAAAAGTCATTTTATTAATCCGCACTAATGAGTGTAAATTAATGTGGAAGATGAATGCTGTAGACGTAGTTTTCCTTAGGTTGAGTTGCAAATTTCATGAAGTTGACAAAACGGCTAATTTTTCGATGCGCGGAGTCATTTATTGCACTGGCCGTGTCTACATTTTTGAAATTTTTTGTAATAAAATAATCAGAATTTAGGATAAAATTTCCTTTAAAATGACGAATAGTTCATTATTATTGCATGCAGTGTAGCCAGGATATAAATTTGCAAAGTACAGCGGCACATCATTTTGACGCCGATAGTAGAAGAAAACGCTGTCTTCTTGGTTGGCACTCGAATGCATGAGGATCAAGGTTGCTCTATATTTTCATATTTCCTCCCTTGATTTTAAACATCATGGAATTTTCTATGTCCTTCCGTAACTGAAATTGAACAAGTGCCTTAATAATTTGAGTCCATCGTAACGATCGTAGCCATCGAGAAACTCCTATCTCGATTTTTGTTCTGAAGTTGAGTTTTTATTCTACGACGGCCGAATGATCGAAAAATCCCAGTTTCAAGTTATCCAGTCAATGAAATATGGAAATATTATTTATATTAAAGTTATCTTCGCTCACATAGCACACGGGTTTATCATTTCCTTTATTATACTATAATTTTCCGTAACGCTCATCCCGACAGACGGCATGCATCGAGGCTTTTCTTCTAATTTCCTCCGTGGGAATGCAGACGAAAATTTTTTCTGGGGTGTTATTGCACAGAGGAACAATGCACCACTTGTAATTTTTCCTTATTTCACCCATGTCCTCCTTTAAACGCAACGTGGCTCTTCCAAACCTGCAGTAACTGGGCTTCTGGATCTTGGACTCGTACTGAACTATGACGTCACAGCCAAAGATAAGTGGGGGCGGTATTTTTTAGCCCGCGAAACTCGGGTGACTTTTGGGAGTCATTTTCTAGGGTATAAACTGAATTTTAAGCGGAAAAAAGTATATTGCGGTACTAAGTGTTTACTGTAGTATATCAGCATACTGTTTATAAAAATTATGCAAATATAACTTGAATGTGAAAATGGTCGTTAAAAACGCGATTTCCCAGCGCTGAGTTAATAAATTAAAAATGTGATTTTGAAATGAAAATCCTTGCTTGAAACGCGATTTCACAGCGAGACTAAAAAAATTAAAATTGTTACTTGGAAATCAAAATCCTTGTTAGAAACGCGATTTCACAGCGAAGGCTCCAATATTTAATAATGGTACTTGGAAATGAGAATTATTGTTACAAACGCGATTTCACAACGTAGACACAAAAAATTAAAAATGTGATTTGGAAACGAATATCCTTGTATAAAAACGCAATTTCTCAGCGCAGACATAAACATTAAAATGTGTTTTTTAAATTACAATTCTTGTGACGTTATTTCATGGCGCAGAGTTAAAAATTTAAAAAAGTGATTTGGATATGAAAATCCTTGTTAGTAAGGCGATTTCACATCGCAGACTAAAAAAATTTAAAAATTTTACTTAGAAATCAATATCCTTGTTACAAACGATTTCACATCGTTATTAAAAAAATTAAAAATATTACTTGGCAATCAAAACCCTTGTTATAAATGCGATTTTAAAGCGCAGACTCAAAAATTTACTTGAATATGAAAATCGTTGTTATAAACGCGATTTAAAGGCGGAGAAATAAAAAATTAAAAGTGTGATTTGGAAAAGAAAATCCTTGTAACAAACGCGATTTCATATCGCTGAGTTAAAAAATTAAAAATGTGATTTGGAAATGAAAATCATTGTTAGAAACGCGATTTCGCAGCGAGACTCAAAAAATTGAAAACGTTACTTGGAAATCAAAAGCCTTCTAACATTCGCGATTTGACAGCGCTGAGTTAAAAAATGAAGAATGTGATTTGGAAATGAAAATCCTTGTTACAAACATGATTTCATAGCGCAGGTTCCAAAAATTGAAAATGTTAATTGTAGATGAAAATCGTTTTTATAGACGCGATTTCATAGCGCAGACTCCAAAATTTAATAAACTTTATTTGAAATGAAAATCCTCGTTACAAACGTGATTTCACAGTGCAAACACCAAAATTTAAAAATGTTACTTGGAAATGAATATCCTCGTTACCAACGGGATTTCATAGGGCTGGATCAAGAAATTCAAATTGTTACTTGGTGAATTAAATCGTTGTTATAAAGGCGATTTCACAGCGCGGATATAAAAAGTTTAAAATGTTCCTTTGAAATCAAAACCCTTGTATGAAACACGATGTCACAGCGCAGACTCAGAAAATTAATAATGTTACATGAGGATGAAAATCGTTGTTATTAACGTGATTTCACAGCGCAGGTTCAGAAAATTAAAAATTTTCGTTGTAGAATATAATCGTTGTTATAAACACGATGTCACAGCGTAGGTCCAAAAATTTAAAAAATTAACTTGGAGATGAAAATCGTTGTTATAAACGCGATTTAAGGTTCAGAAATAAATTAAAAAATTGACTTGGACATGAAGTTCTTGTTCTAAACGCAATTTCTCAGCGGAGACAGAAAATTTTAAATGTGATTTGGAAATGAAAATCCTTGTTATAAATACGATTTCACAGCGCAGCGTCATATAATTAAAAATATACGTGGAAATGGATATCCTTGTCACAAACGCGATTGCAAAGCGCAGATTGAAAAAATTAAAACTGTTCCTTGTAAATAAAAATCATTCTTATAAACGCGATTTTTTACAGCGCTGAGTTAATACTCAAAAAATAAAAAATGTGACTTGGAAATGAAAAATACTTCTAATAAACGCGATTTCACAGGACTGATTTAAAAAATTAAAAATGTAATTATGAAATCAAAATCGTTGTTAAAACACGATTTCACAGCAGACTCAATAAATGAAATGACTATGATATGAATATATTAGCTATAAACCTGATTTAACAGCGCAGAGTAAAAAAATTAAAAATGTGACTTGGAAACAAAATTTTTTGTTATAAACGTGATTTCGCAAGGCAAGGTCAAAAACATATCACTATCACTTGGAAATTACTCCAACTTTCCAAATTTACATTAATTCAACTTTCCAACATTCCAACAGTCCAAATTTTTAACACAAACTTCCCAACACTCCATTTTTCCAACATTCAAACATATAAACATTCCAACATTCCATCTTTCCAACTTTCCAACATTCCAACATTCACACATACCAACATGCTAATATTCCAACATGTTTCGAACTTTCCAACATTCTCAACATCCCAACATTCCAACATTCGAAAATTCAAACATTCAGACTTTTCAACTCTCCAACATTCCAATATTCAAACATTCAAACAATACAACATTCCAACTTTCCGACTTTCGAGCACTCCAACATTCCAACATTCCAACTTACCAGTATTCAAACATTCCAACTTTCCAACATGGCAACATTCCAACATTTCAACATTCCATTATTCAAACATTCCAACTTTCCATTTTTCCAACTTTCGAACTTTCCAACATTTCAACTTTCCAAATTTCCAACTTTCAAAATTTCCAACTCTCTAAAATTCCAACATTCAAACATACTAACATTCCAACATTCATATCTTCCAACATTAAAACTTTCCATTTTTCCAACCTTCTAACTTTCCAACTATCCAACTTTCCAATTTCTAACTTTCTAACATTTCAAACATTCCAACATTCAAACATTGCAGCATTCCAACTTTCCATAATTCCAACTTTCGAACATTATAACATTCCAATATTCAAACATTCCAACTTATCAACATTCCAACATTCCAGTATTTCAACATTCAAACATTCCCACTTTCCAACATTCCAACATTCCAACATTCAAACATTCCAACATTCCATTTTTCCAACTTTCTAACTTTCAAACTATCCAACTTTCCAATTTCTAACTTCATAACATTTCCAACATTCCAACATTCAAACATTGAAACATTCCAACTTTCCAACTTTCCATATTTCACACTTTCGAACATTCTAACATTCCAATATTCAAACAATCCAACATTCCAACTTTCCAACATTCCAACGTTCCAACATTCCAACATTCCAGCATTCCAACTTTCCAACATTCTATAATTCCTACATCTCAACTTTCCAAAATTCCATTTTTCCAACTTTCCAACTATCCAACATTCCAACTTTCAAATTTTCAAACTCTGTAACATTCCAACATTCCCAAATTCCAACATTTTACATGCTAACATTCCAACATTCCAATCTTCCAACTTTAAAACTTTCCATTTTTCCAACATCCAACTTTCCAAATTTCCAATTTCTAACTTTTTAAAATTTCCAACATTCCAACATTATAACATTCCCTCATTGAAGCATTGCAACATTCCAACATTCAAACTTTCCAACTTTCCAACATTCCAACATTCAAACATTCCCACATTCCAACATTCAACATTCCAAACTTCCAACATTCCAACTTTCCAACATTCCAACGTTCCAACATTCCAACATTCCAACTTTCCAACATTCTATAATTCCTACATCTCAACTTTCCAAAATTCCATTTTTCCAACTTTCCAACTATCCAACATTCTAACTTTCAAATTTTCAAACTCTGTAACATTCCAACATTCCCAAATTCCAACATTTTACATGCTAACATTCCAACATTCCAATCTTCCCACTTTAAAACTTTCCATTTTTCCAACATCCAACTTTCCCAATTTCCAATTTCTAACTTTTTAAAATTTCCAACATTCCAACATTATAACATTCCCTCATTGAAGCATTGCAACATTCCAACATTCAAACTTTCCAACTTTCCAACATTCCAACATTCAAACATTCCCACATTCCAACATTCAACATTCCAAACTTCCAACATTCCAACATTCCAACTTTCCAACTCTCAAACGATCCAACAATCCAACATTCCAACAAAAAAATCTTCCAACATTCCAACTTTCCATTTTTCCAACTTTCCATTTTTCCAACTTTCGAACTTTCCAAATTTCCTATTTCTAACTTTCTAAAATTTCCAACATTCCAACATTATAACATTCCCTCATTCAAACATTCACACATTCAAACTTTCAAACATTCCAACATTCGAGTGACATTTCAAACATTCCAAAATTTCCAACATTCCAACGTTCAAACATTCCAACATTCCAAATTTCTAACTTTCAAACAATCCAACTTTCCAACTTTCATATATTCCTACATTCCAGAATTCCATTATTCCAACATTCCAACTTTCCAACTTCCAACGTACCAACTTTCCAACTTTCAAACTTTCCAACTCTCAAATATTCCAACATTCCATATTTAAAGATAGCAACTCTCCAACTTTCCAACTTTCGAACATTCTAACATTCCAATATTCAAACATTACAACTTTCGAACTTACCAACATTCTAACATTTCAACATTCCAACTTTCCATTTATCCAAGTTCCCAACATTGCAACTGTCGAACATTCCAACATTCCAACTTTCCAAGTTTCCAACATTACAACTTCCGAACTTTCCAACATTCCAAACATCCAACTATCCAAATTTCCAAATTTCAAACATCCCAAATTTCCAACTTTCGAACTTTCCAATTTCCAACTGTCCAAATTTCTAACATTTCCAAAGTCACAACATTCCAACATTCATATTTTCCAACATCCCAACTTTCCAACTTTCAAACATTCCAACACTATATCCAACATTCCCACTTTCCAAATTTCCATTTTTCCAACTTTCCAACTATCCAACATTCCAACTTTCAAACTTTCCAACTCTGTAACATTCCAATATTCCCACATTCCAACATTTAACATGATAACATTCCAACATTCCAGCATTCCAATCTTCCAACTTTAAAACTTTCCATTTTTCCAACATTCCAAATTTCCAAATCTATCATTCTAAAATTTCCAACATTCCAACATTATAACATTCCCTCATTGAAACATTCCAACATTCCAAAATTAAAATTTTCCAACTATCCAACATTCAAACATTCCAATATTCCAACATTCTAACATTCCAACTTTCCAACATTCCAACTTTCCAACTTCCAAACTTTCCAGCTCTCAAACGATCCAACATTCACACATTCCAACATTGTAACATATCAACATTCCAACAATATAATCTTTCATCATTCCAACTTTCCTTTATTCCAACTTTCCATTTTTACAACTTTCCAAATTTCCAATTTCTAACTTTCTAAAATTTCCAACATTCCAACATTATAACATACCCTCATTCAAACATTCCAACATTCCAACATTCAAACTTTCCAACTATCCAAAATTGCAACATTCAAACAATCCATTATTCCAACATTCGAATGACATTTCAAACATTCGAAAATTTCCAACATTCCAACGTACAAACATTCCAAATTGCTAACTTTCGAACAATCCAACATTCCAAGTTTCCAACTTTCATATATTTCTACATTCCAAGACTCCATTATTCCAACATTCCAACTTTCCAACATTCCAACATGCCAACTTTCCAACTTTCATACTTCCCAGCTCTCGTATATTCCACCATTCAAACTTTGAAACATTCCAACATTCCAACATTCCAAATTTCCAACTTTCCAACATTCCAACATGCCATTATTGCAACATTCCAACATTTGAACTTTCCAACATTTCAACGTTTCAACATTCCAACTTTCCAATGTTCCATTTTTCCAACTTTCCAACTGTCCAACATTCCAACTTTCGAACATTCCAACATTCCAACTTTCCAAATTTCTTATATCTCTAACATTCCAACTTTCCAATATTTCAAACATCCAACTATCTAACTTTCCAAATTTCAAACTTCTCAAATTTCCAACTTTCCAACCTTCCAATTTTCAACATTCCAAATTTTTAACATTTCCAAAAAATCAACATTCCAAGATACCAACATACCAATTTTCCAACATTCCAACTTTCCTACCTTCTTACTTTCAAACTTTTTAACATTCCAACATTCCAACTTTCCATTTTTGCAATTTTCTTACTTTCCAACATTCCAAATTTCCAACATTCCACCTTTCAAACTATCCAACTCTCCAACATTCCAACTTTCCAACATACCAAAATTCAATCATTCCAACTTTCCAACATTCCAACATTCAAACATTTCTACAATTCAATTTTCAAACTTTCCAGCTCTCCAACACTCCAACATTGTTAGAATGTTGGAAAGTTGGACAGTTGGAAAAATGGAAATTTCGAATGTTGCAAAGTTGGAAAGTTCAACCTTTCAACTATCCATTTTTACACCTTTCCAACGTTCCAACATTCCAATATTTATACTTTCCAACTTTCAAACTTTCCAACTCTCCAACATTCCATCACTCCAACTTTCACATTTTTCAACTTTCCAACATTCAAACATTCCAACATTCCAACCTTCCAACACTAAAATATTCCAACATAACAACATTCCAAACTTCCAACATTCCTACTTTCGAACTTTCCAACTTTCCATTTTTCCAACTTTTAAACTTTCAAACATTCCAACATTCAAGCATTCTAACATTCCAACTTTCAAACTTTCCAACCTTCGAATTTTGCAACATTCCAACATTTTTGGAATGTTGGAATGATGAAGAGTTGAAAAAATTGAAATTTCGAATTTCTGAAAGTTGGAAAATACAAATTTCCAACTTTCCAATTTCCAACTTTCCTTCTTTCTAATATTTCCAGCATTCCAATATTCCAACATTGCAACATTCCAACATTCCAAATTTGCAACATTCCAACTTTCCAACTATCCAACATTCCAACATTCCAATACTCAAACTTTACAACTTTCGAAATTTCCATTTATTCAACTTTCCAACTTTCCAACATTCCAAAAGTATAACTTTTTAACTTTCAAACTTTCCAACTCTCCATTTTACCAACATTAAATCATATCTACATTCCAATATTCCAACATTCCAACTTTTCAACTTTCCAACTTTTAACATTCCAACATTCAAACATACCAACATGCTAATATTCCAATATTTTTTCGAATTTTCCAACATTGTCAACATCCCAACATTCAAACATTCAAACATTACAACATTCCAATTTTCCAACTTTCCGACTTTCGAGCATTCCAACATTCAACCTTACCATTATTCCAACATTCCAACTTTCCTACATTGCAACATTCCAACTTTTCAACATTCCAACATTCCATTATTCAAACATTCCAACTTTCCTTTTTTCCATCTTTCCAACATTCCAACTTTCAAACTTTCCAACTCTCTAACTTCCAACATTCCAATCTTCCAACATTAAAACTTTCCATTTTTCCAACTGTCTAACTTTCCAACTATCCAAATTTTCAATTTCTAACTTTCTAATATTTCCAAGAGTCCAACATTCAAACAATGCAACATTCCAACTTTCCATATTTCCAACTTTCGAACATTGTACCATACCAACATTCAAACATTCCAACTTTCCAACATTCCAACTTCCCAGCATTCCAACTTTCCAACATTCCATTATTCCAACATCACAAATTTCCATTTATCCAATTTTCCAACTATCCAATATTCCAACTTTCAAACATTCTTACATTACAACAATCCAACATTCCAACTTACAAATTTACCAATTTTCCATCTTTCCAACATTCTTACTATCCTTTGTCAATATTTCCTTTTTTCAATATTTCCTTTTTCAATATTTAGTTTTTTCAATATTTCCTTTTTTCAATATTTCCTTTTGTCAATATTACCTTTTTTCAATATTTCCTTTTGTCAATATTTCCTTTTTTCAATATTTCCTTTTGTCAATACTTCCTTTTGTCAATATTTCCTTTTTTCAATATTTCCTTTTTTCAATATTTCCTTTTTTCAATATTTCCTTTTTTCAATATTTCCTTTTGTCGATATATCCTTTTTTCAATATTTCCTTTTTTCAATATTTCCTTTTGTCAATATTTCCTCTTTTCAATATTTCCTTTTTTCAATATTTCCTTTTTTCAAAATTTCCTTTTTTCAATATTTCCTTTTTTCAATATTTCCTTTTGTCAATATTTCCTTTTTTCAATATTTGCTTTTGTCAATCTTTCCTTTTTCAATATTTCCATTTTTCAATATTTCCTTTTGTCAATATTTCCTATATCAATACTTCCTTTTTTCAATATTTCCTTTTGTCAATATTTCCTTTTGTCATATTTCCTTTTGTCAATATTTCCTTTTTTCAATATTTCCTTTTGTCAGTATTTCCTTTTTTCAATATTTCCTCTTGTCAATATTTCCCTTTTTCAATATTTCCTTTTTTCAATATTTTCTTTTTGTCAAAATTACCTTTTGTCAATATTTCCTTTTGTCAATATTTCCCTTTTTCAATATTTCCTTTTGTCAATATTTCCTATTGTCAATATTTCCTTTTGTCAATATTTCCTTTTGTCAATATTTCCTTTTGTTAATATTTCCGTTGGTAAATATTTCTCTTTTCAATATTTTCTTTTGTCAATATTTCCTTTTGTCAATATTTCCTTTTGTCAATATTTCCTTTTGTCAATATTTCCTTTTGTCAATATTTCCTTTTGTCAATACTTCCTTTTGTCAATATTTCCTTTTTTCAATATTTCCTTTTGTCAATATTTCCTTCATTCAATATTTCCTTTTGTAAATATTTCCTTTTTTCAATATTTCCTTTTGTCAATATTTCCTTTTTTCAATATTTCCCTTTGTCAATATTTCCTTTTGTCAATATTTCCTTTTGTCAATATTTTCCTTTTTCAATATTTCCTTTTGCCAATATCTCCTTTTATCAATATTTCCTTTTCTCAATATTTCCTTTTGTCAATATTTCCTTTTTTCAGTATTTCCTTTTGTCAATATTTCCATTTTTCAATATTTTCCTTTGTCAATATATCCTTTTGTCAATATATCCTTTTGTCAATTTTTCCTTTTGTCAATATTTCCTTTTTTCAATATTTCCTTTTTTCAATATTCCCTTTTGTCAATATTTCCTTTTTTCAATATTCCTTTTTGTCAATATTTCCTTTTTTCAATATTTCCTTTTTTCAATATTTCCTTTTGTTAGTATTTCCTTTTTTCAATATGTCCTTTTGTCAATATGTCCTTTTTTCAATATTTCCTTTTTTCAATTTTTCCTTTTGTCAATATTTCATTTTCAATATTTCCTTTTTTCAATATTTCCTTTTTTCAATATTTCCTTTTTTCAATATTTCCTTTTGTCAATATTTCCTTTTGTCAATAATTCCTTTTGTCAATATTTCCTTTTTTCAATATTTCCTTTTGTCGATATATCCTTTTTTCAATATTTCCTTTTTTCAATATTTCCTTTTGTCAATATTTCCTTTTTTCAATATTTCCTTTTTTCAATATTTCCTTTTTTCAAAATTTCCTTTTTTCAATATTTCCTTTTTTCAATATTTCCTTTTGTCAATATTTCCTTTTTTCAATATTTGCTTTTGTCAATATTTCCTTTATCAATATTTCCATTTTTCAATATTTCCTTTTGTCAATATTTCCTATATCAATACTTCCTTTTTTCAATATTTCCTTTTGTCAATATTTCCTTTTGTCATATTTCCTTTTGTCAATATTTCCTTTTTTCAATATTTCCTTTTGTCAATATTTCCTTTTTTCAATATTTCCTCTTGTCAATATTTCCCTTTTTCAATATTTCCTTTTTTCAATATTTCCTTTTGTCAAAATTTCCTTTTGTCAATATTTCCTTTTGTCAATATTTCCCTTTTTCAATATTTCCTTTTGTCAATATTTCCTATTGTCAATATTTCCTTTTGTCAATATTTCCTTTTGTCAATTTTTCCTTTTGTTAATATTTCCGTTGGTAAATATTTCTCTTTTCAATATTTTCTTTTGTCAATATTTCCTTTTGTCAATATTTCCTTTTGTCAATATTTCCTTTTGTCAATATTTCCTTTTGTCAATATTTCCTTTTGTCAATACTTCCTTTTGTCAATATTTCCTTTTTTCAATATTTCCTTTTGTCAATATTTCCTTCATTCAATATTTCCTTTTGTCAATATTTCCTTTTTTCAATATTTCCTTTTGTCAATATTTCCTTTTTTCAATATTTCCTTTTGTCAGTATTTTCTTTTGTCAATATTTCCTTATGTCTATATTTTCCTTTTTCAATATTTCCTTTTGCCAATATCTCCTTTTATCAATATTTCCTTTTCTCAATATTTCCTTTTGTCAATATTTCCTTTTTTCAATATTTCCTTTTTTCAATATTTCCTTTTGTTAGTATTTCCTTTTTTCAATATGTCCTTTTGTCAATATGTCCTTTTTCAATATTTCCTTTTTTCAATTTTTCCTTTTGTCAATATTTCATTTTCAATATTTCCTTTTTTCAATATTTCCTTTTGTTAATATTTCCTTTTGTCAATATTTCCTTTTTTCAATATTTCCTTTTGTCAATTTTTCCTTTTTTCAATATATCCTTTTTTCAATATTTCATTTTGTCAATTGTTCCTTTTGATAATATTTCCTTTGGTAAATATTTCTCTTTTCAATATTTCCTTTTGTCAATATTTCCTTTTACAATATTTCCTTTTGTCAATATTTCCTTTTGTCAATATTTCCTTTTGTCAATACATCCTTTTGTCAATATTTCCTTTTTTCAATATTTCCTTTTGTCAATATTTCCTTTATTCAATATTTCCTTTTGTCAATATTTCCTTTTTTCAATATTTCCTTTTGTCAATATTTCCTTTTTTCAATATTTCCTTTTGTCAATATTTCCTTTTGTCAATATTTCCTTTTGTCAATATTTCCTTTTTTCAATATTTCCTTTTGCCAATATTTCCTTTTATCAATATTTCCTTTTCTCAATATTTCTTTTTGTCAATATTTCCTTTTTTCAATATTTCCTTTTGTCAATATTTCCTTTTTTCAATATTTTCCTTTGTCAATATTTCCTTCTGTCAATATTTCCTTTTGTTAATATTTCCTTTTGTCATTATTTCCTTTTTTCAATATTTCCTTTTTTCAATATTCCCTTTTGTCAATATTTCCTTTTTTCAATATTCCTTTTTGTCAATATTTCCTTTTTTCAATATTTCCTTTTTTCAATATTTCCTTTTGTCAGTATTTCCTTTTTTCAATATTTCCTTTTGTCAATATGTCCTTTGTCAATATTTCCTTTTTTCAATATTTCCTTTTGTCAATATTTCCTTTTTCAATATTTCCTTTTTTCAATATTTCCTTTTTTCAGTATTTCCTTTTTTCAATATTTACTTTTGTCAATATTTCCTTTTCTCAATATTTCCTTTTTTCAATATTTCCTTTTGTCAATATTTCCTTTTGTCAATATTTCCTTTTGTCAATATTTCCCTTTTTCAATATTTCCTTTTGTCAATATTTCCTATTGTCAATATTTCCTTTTGTCAATATTTTCCTTTTTTCAATATTTCCTTTTGTCAATATTTCCTTTTTTATCAATATATCCTTTTTACAATATTTCCTTTTTTCAATATTTAATTTTGTCAATATTTCCTTTTTTCAATATTTCCTTTTTTCAATATTTCCTTTTGTCAATATATCCTTTTTTCAATATTTCCTTTGTTCAATATTTCCTTTTTTCAATATTTCCTTTTGTCAATATTTCCTTTTTTCAATATTTCCTTTTTCCAATATTTCCTCTTTTCAATATATTTTTTTATCAATATTCCTTTTGTCAATATTTCCTTTTTTCAATATTTCCTTTTGTCAATATTTTCTTTTGTCAATATTTCTTTTGTCAATATTTCCCTTTTTCAATATTTCCTTTTGCCAATATTTCCTTTTGTCAATATTTCCTTTTCTCAATATTTCCTTTTGTCAATATTTCCTTTTTTCAATATTTTCTTTTGTCAATATTTCTTTTGTCAATATTTCCTTTTTTCAATATTTCCTTTTTTCAATATTTCCTTTTTTCAATATTTCCTTTTGTCAATACTTACTTTTGTCAATATTTCCTTTTTTCAATATTTCCTTTTTTCAATATTTCCTTTGTTCAATATTTCCTTTTGTCAATATATCCCTTTTTCAACATTTCCTTTTTTCAATATTTCCTTTTGTCAATATTTCCTTTTTTCAATATTTCCTTTTTTCAATATTTCCTTTTGTCAATATTTCCTTTTGTCAATATTTCCTATTTCAATATTTCCTTTTGTCAATATTTCCTTTTTTCAATATTTCCTTTTCTCGATATTTCCTTTTCTCAATATTTCCTTTTGTCAATATTTCCTTTTGTCAATATTTCCTTTAGTCAATATTTCCCTTTTTCAATATTTCCTTTTGCAATATTTCCTATTGTCAATATTTCCTTTTGTCAATATTTCCTTTTTTCAATATTTCCTTTTTTCAAAATTTCCTTCTTTCAATATTTCCTCTTGTCAATATTTCCTATTGTCAATATTTCCTTTTTTCAATAT
The DNA here is from genome assembly GCF_921293095.1 of Ischnura elegans. Taxonomy (NCBI): domain Eukaryota; kingdom Metazoa; phylum Arthropoda; class Insecta; order Odonata; family Coenagrionidae; genus Ischnura; species Ischnura elegans. The sequence continues at coordinate 121,130,954 of NC_060248.1, read as the reverse complement.
TTCCTTTTTTCAATATTACCTTTTGTCAATATATCCTTTTTACAATATTTCCTTATTTCAATATTTCCTTTGGTCAATATTTCCTTTTTTCAATATTTCCTTTTTTCAATACTTCCATTTTTCAATATTTCCTTTTGTCAATATTTCCTTTTTTCAATATTTCCTTTTTTCAATATTTCCTTTTGTTAATATTTACTTTTGTCAATATTTCCTTTTTTCAATATTTCCTTTTGTCAATTTTTCCTTTTTTCAATATTTCCTTTTTTCAATATTTCATTTTGTCAATTGTTCCTTTTGATAATATTTCCTTTGGTAAATATTTCTCTTTTCAATATTTCCTTTTGTCAATATTTCCTTTTACAATATTTCCTTTTGTCAATATTTCCTTTTGTCAATATTTCCTTTTGTCAATACATCCTTTTGTCAATATTTCCTTTTTTCAATATTTCCTTTTGTCAATATTTCCTTTATTCAATATTTCCTTTTGTCAATATTTCCTTTTTTCAATATTTCCTTTTGTCAATATTTCCTTTTTTCAATATTTCCTTTTGTCAATATTTCCTTTTGTCAATATTTCCTTTTGTCAATATTTCCTTTTTTCAATATTTCCTTTTGCCAATATTTCCTTTTATCAATATTTCCTTTTCTCAATATTTCCTTTTGTCAATATTTCCTTTTTTCAATATTTCCTTTTGTCAATATTTCCTTTTTTCAATATTTTCCTTTGTCAATATTTCCTTCTGTCAATATTTCCTATTGTCAATATTTCCTTTTGTTAATATTTCCTTTTGTCATTATTTCCTTTTTTCAATATTTCCTTTTTTCAATATTCCCTTTTGTCAATATTTCCTTTTTTCAATATTCCTTTTTGTCAATATTTCCTTTTTTCAATATTTCCTTTTTTCAATATTTCCTTTTGTCAGTATTTCCTTTTTTCAATATTTCCTTTTTTCAATATGTCCTTTGTCAATATTTCCTTTTTTCAATATTTCCTTTTGTCAATATTTCCTTTTTCAATATTTTCTTTTTTCAATATTTCCTTTTTTCAGTATTTCCTTTTTTCAATATTTACTTTTGTCAATATTTCCTTTTCTCAATATTTCCTTTTTTCAATATTTCCTTTTGTCAATATTTCCTTTTGTCAATATTTCCTTTTGTCAATATTTCCCTTTTTCAATATTTCCTTTTGTCAATATTTCCTATTGTCAATATTTCCTTTTGTCAATATTTTCCCTTTTTCAATATTTCCTTTTGTCAATATTTCCTTTTTTATCAATATATCCTTTTTACAATATTTCCTTTTTTCAATATTTAATTTTGTCAATATTTCCTTTTTTCAATATTTCCTCTTGTCAATATTTCCCTTTTTCAATATTTCCTTTTTTCAATATTTCCTTTTGTCAAAATTTCCTTTTGTCAAAATTTCCTTTTGTCAATATTTCCTTTTGTCAATATTTCCCTTTTTCAATATTTCCTTTTGTCAATATTTCCTATTGTCAATATTTCCTTTTGTCAATATTTCCTTTTGTCAATTTTTCCTTTTGTTAATATTTCCGTTGGTAAATATTTCTCTTTTCAATATTTTCTTTTGTCAATATTTCCTTTTGTCAATATTTCCTTTTGTCAATATTTCCTTTTGTCAATATTTCCTTTTGTCAATATTTCCTTTTGTCAATACTTCCTTTTGTCAATATTTCCTTTTGTCTATATTTCCTTTTGTCAATATTTCCTTCATTCAATATTTCCTTTTATCAATATTTCCTTTTTTCATTATTTTCTTTTGTCAATATTTCCTTTTGTCAATATTTCCTTTTGTCAGTATTTTCTTTTGTCAATATTTCCTTATGTCAATATTTTCCTTTTTCAATATTTCCTTTTGCCAATATCTCCTTTTATCAATATTTCCTTTTCTCAATATTTCCTTTTGTCAATATTTCCTTTTTTCAGTATTTCCTTTTGTCAATATTTCCTTTTTTCAATATTTTCCTTTGTCAATATTTCCTTTTGTCAATATATCCTTTTGTCAATTTTTCCTTTTGTCAATATTTCCTTTTTTCAATATTTCCTTTTTTCAATATTCCCTTTTGTCAATATTTCCTTTTTTCAATATTCCTTTTTGTCAATATTTCCTTTTTTCAATATTTCCTTTTTTCAATATTTCCTTTTGTTAGTATTTCCTTTTTTCAATATGTCCTTTTCTCAATATGTCCTTTTTCAATATTTCCTTTTTTCAATTTTTCCTTTTGTCAATATTTCATTTTCAATATTTCCTTTTTTCAATATTTCCTTTTTTCAATATTTCCTTTTTTCAATATTTCCTTTTGTCAATAATTCCTTTTGTCAATATTTCCTTTTTTCAATATTTCCTTTTGTCAATATGTCCTTTGTCAATATTTCCTTTTTTCAATATTTCCTTTTGTCAATATTTCCTTTTTTCAATATTTCCTTTTTTCAATATTTCCTTTTGTCAATACTTCCTTTTGTCAATATTTCCTTTTTTCAATATTTCCTTTTTTCAATATTTCCTTTGTTCAATATTTCCTTTTGTCAATATATCCCTTTTTCAACATTTCCTTTTTTCAATATTTCCTTTTGTCAATATTTCCTTTTTTCAATATTTCCTTTTTTCAATATTTCCTTTTGTCAATATTTCCTTTTGTCAATATTTCCTATTGTCAATATTTCCTTTTGTCAATATTTTCCTTTTTTCAATATTTCCTTTTGTCAATATTTCCTTTTTTATCAATATATCCTTTTTACAATATTTCCTTTTTTCAATATTTAATTTTGTCAATATTTCCTTTTTTCAATATTTCCTTTTTTCAATATTTCCTTTTGTCAATATATCCTTTTTTCAATATTTCCTTTTTTCAATATTTCCTTTTGTCAATATTTCCTTTTTTCAATATTTCCTTTTTTCAATATTTCCTTTTGTCAATATTTCCTTTTTTCAATATTTCCTTTTGTCAATATTTCCTTTTTTCAATATTTCCTTTTTCCAATATTTCCTCTTTTCAATATATTTTTTTATCAATATTCCTTTTGTCAATATTTCCTTTTTTCAATATTTCCTTTTGTCAATATTTTCTTTTGTCAATATTTCTTTTGTCAATATTTCCCTTTTTCAATATTTCCTTTTGCCAATATTTCCTTTTGTCAATATTTCCTTTTCTCAATATTTCCTTTTGTCAATATTTCCTTTTTTCAATATTTTCTTTTGTCAATATTTCTTTTGTCAATATTTCCTTTTTTCAATATTTCCTTTTTTCAATATTTCCTTTTTTCAATATTTCCTTTTGTCAATACTTCCTTTTGTCAATATTTCCTTTTTTCAATATTTCCTTTTTTCAATATTTCCTTTGTTCAATATTTCCTTTTGTCAATATATCCCTTTTTCAACATTTCCTTTTTTCAATATTTCCTTTTGTCAATATTTCCTTTTTTCAATATTTCCTTTTGTCAATATTTCCTTTTGTCAATATCTCCTTTTTTCAATATTTCCTATTTCAATATTTCCTTTTGTCAATATTTCCTTTTTTCAATATTTCCTTTTCTCGATATTTCCTTTTCTCAATATTTCCTTTTGTCAATATTTCCTTTTGTCAATATTTCCTTTAGTCAATATTTCCCTTTTTCAATATTTCCTTTTGCAATATTTCCTATTGTCAATATTTCCTTTTGTCAATATTTCCTTTTTTCAATATTTCCTTTTTTCAAAATTTCCTTCTTTCAATATTTCCTCTTGTCAATATTTCCTATTGTCAATATTTCCTTTTTTCAATATTTCCTATTTTCAATATTACCTTTTGTCAATATATCCTTTTTACAATATTTCCTTATTTCAATATTTCCTTTGGTCAATATTTCCTTTTTTCAATATTTCCTTTTTTCAATACTTCCATTTTTCAATATTTCCTTTTGTCAATATTTCCTTTTTTCAATATTTCCTTTTTTCAATATTTCCTTTTGTTAATATTTCCTTTTGTCAATATTTCCTTTTTTCAATATTTCCTTTTGTCAATTTTTCCTTTTTTCAATATTTCCTTTTTTCAATATTTCATTTTGTCAATTGTTCCTTTTGATAATATTTCCTTTGGTAAATATTTCTCTTTTCAATATTTCCTTTTGTCAATATTTCCTTTTACAATATTTCCTTTTGTCAATATTTCCTTTTGTCAATATTTCCTTTTGTCAATACATCCTTTTGTCAATATTTCCTTTTTTCAATATTTCCTTTTGTCAATATTTCCTTTATTCAGTATTTCCTTTTGTCAATATTTCCTTTTTTCAATATTTCCTTTTGTCAATATTTCCTTTTTTCAATATTTCCTTTTGTCAATATTTCCTTTTGTCAATATTTCCTTTTGTCAATATTTCCTTTTTTCAATATTTCCTTTTGCCAATATTTCCTTTTATCAATATTTCCTTTTCTCAATATTTCCTTTTGTCAATATTTCCTTTTTTCAATATTTCCTTTTGTCAATATTTCCTTTTTTCAATATTTTCCTTTGTCAATATTTCCTTCTGTCAATATTTCCTTTTGTTAATATTTCCTTTTGTCATTATTTCCTTTTTTCAATATTTCCTTTTTTCAATATTCCCTTTTGTCAATATTTCCTTTTTTCAATATTCCTTTTTGTCAATATTTCCTTTTTTCAATATTTCCTTTTTTCAATATTTCCTTTTGTCAGTATTTCCTTTTTTCAAAATTTCCTTTTGTCAATATGTCCTTTGTCAATATTTCCTTTTTTCAATATTTCCTTTTGTCAATATTTCCTTTTTCAATATTTCCTTTTTTCAATATTTCCTTTTTTCAGTATTTCCTTTTTTCAATATTTACTTTTGTCAATATTTCCTTTTCTCAATATTTCCTTTTTTCAATATTTCCTTTTGTCAATATTTCCTTTTGTCAATATTTCCTTTTGTCAATATTTCCCTTTTTCAATATTTCCTTTTGTCAATATTTCCTATTGTCAATATTTCCTTTTGTCAATATTTTCCCTTTTTCAATATTTCCTTTTGTCAATATTTCCTTTTTTATCAATATATCCTTTTTACAATATTTCCTTTTTTCAATATTTAATTTTGTCAATATTTCCTTTTTTCAATATTTCCTCTTGTCAATATTTCCCTTTTTCAATATTTCCTTTTTTCAATATTTCCTTTTGTCAAAATTTCCTTTTGTCAATATTTCCTTTTGTCAATATTTCCCTTTTTCAATATTTCCTTTTGTCAATATTTCCTATTGTCAATATTTCCTTTTGTCAATATTTCCTTTTGTCAATTTTTCCTTTTGTTAATATTTCCGTTGGTAAATATTTCTCTTTTCAATATTTTCTTTTTCAATATTTCCTTTTGTCAATATTTCCTTTTGTCAATATTTCCTTTTGTCAATATTTCCTTTTGTCAATATTTCCTTTTGTCAATACTTCCTTTTGTCAATATTTCCTTTTTTCAATATTTCCTTTTGTCAATATTTCCTTCATTCAATATTTCCTTTTGTCAATATTTCCTTTTTTCAATATTTCCTTTTGTCAATATTTCCTTTTTTCAATATTTCCTTTTGTCAGTATTTTCTTTTGTCAATATTTCCTTATGTCAATATTTTCCTTTTTCAATATTTCCTTTTGCCAATATCTCCTTTTATCAATATTTCCTTTTCTCAATATTTCCTTTTGTCAATATTTCCTTTTTTCAGTATTTCCTTTTGTCAATATTTCCTTTTTTCAATATTTTCCTTTGTCAATATTTCCTTTTGTCAATATATCCTTTTGTCAATTTTTCCTTTTGTCAATATTTCCTTTTTTCAATATTTCCTTTTTTCAATATTCCCTTTTGTCAATATTTCCTTTTTTCAATATTCCTTTTTGTCAATATTTCCTTTTTTCAATATTTCCTTTTTTCAATATTTCCTTTTGTTAGTATTTCCTTTTTTCAATATGTCCTTTTGTCAATATGTCCTTTTTCAATATTTCCTTTTTTCAATTTTTCCTTTTGTCAATATTTCATTTTCAATATTTCCTTTTTTCAATATTTCCTTTTTTCAATATTTCCTTTTGTCAATAATTCCTTTTGTCAATATTTCCTTTTTTCAATATTTCCTTTTGTCAATATGTCCTTTGTCAATATTTCCTTTTTTCAATATTTCCTTTTGTCAATATTTCCTTTTTTCAATATTTCCTTTTTTCAATATTTCCTTTTGTCAATACTTCCTTTTGTCAATATTTCCTTTTTTCAATATTTCCTTTTTTCAATATTTCCTTTGTTCAATACTTCCTTTTGTCAATATATCCCTTTTTCAACATTTCCTTTTTTCAATATTTCCTTTTGTCAATATTTCCTTTTTTCAATATTTCCTTTTTTCAATATTTCCTTTTGTCAATATTTCCTTTTGTCAATATTTCCTATTTCAATATTTCCTTTTGTCAATATTTCCTTTTTTCAATATTTCCTTTTCTCGATATTTCCTTTTCTCAATATTTCCTTTTGTCAATATTTCCTTTTGTCAATATTTCCTTTAGTCAATATTTCCCTTTTTCAATATTTCCTTTTGCAATATTTCCTATTGTCAATATTTCCTTTTGTCAATATTTCCTTTTTTCAATATTTCCTTTTTTCAAAATTTCCTTCTTTCAATATTTCCTCTTGTCAATATTTCCTATTGTCAATATTTCCTTTTTTCAATATTTCCTTTTTTCAATATTACCTTTTGTCAATATATCCTTTTTACAATATTTCCTTATTTCAATATTTCCTTTGGTCAATATTTCCTTTTTTCAATATTTCCTTTTTTCAATACTTCCATTTTTCAATATTTCCTTTTGTCAATATTTCCTTTTTTCAATATTTCCTTTTTTCAATATTTCCTTTTGTTAATATTTCCTTTTGTCAATATTTCCTTTTTTCAATATTTCCTTTTGTCAATTTTTCCTTTTTTCAATATTTCCTTTTTTCAATATTTCATTTTGTCAATTGTTCCTTTTGATAATATTTCCTTTGGTAAATATTTCTCTTTTCAATATTTCCTTTTGTCAATATTTCCTTTTACAATATTTCCTTTTGTCAATATTTCCTTTTGTCAATATTTCCTTTTGTCAATACATCCTTTTGTCAATATTTCCTTTTTTCAATATTTCCTTTTGTCAATATTTCCTTTATTCAATATTTCCTTTTGTCAATATTTCCTTTTTTCAATATTTCCTTTTGTCAATATTTCCTTTTTTCAATATTTCCTTTTGTCAATATTTCCTTTTGTCAATATTTCCTTTTGTCAATATTTCCTTTTTTCAATATTTCCTTTTGCCAATATTTCCTTTTTTCAATATTTCCTTTTGTCAATATTTCCTTTTGTCAATATTTCCTTCATTCAATATTTCCTTTTATCAATATTTCCTTTTTTCATTATTTTCTTTTGTCAATATTTCCTTCTGTCAATATTTCCTATTGTCAATATTTCCTTTTGTTAATATTTCCTTTTGTCATTATTTCCTTTTTTCAATATTTCCTTTTTTCAATATTCCCTTTTGTCAATATTTCCTTTTTTCAATATTCCTTTTTGTCAATATTTCCTTTTTTCAATATTTCCTTTTTTCAATATTTCCTTTTGTCAGTATTTCCTTTTTTCAATATTTCCTTTTTTCAATATGTCCTTTGTCAATATTTCCTTTTTTCAATATTTCCTTTTGTCAATATTTCCTTTTTCAATATTTTCTTTTTTCAATATTTCCTTTTTTCAGTATTTCCTTTTTTCAATATTTACTTTTGTCAATATTTCCTTTTCTCAATATTTCCTTTTTTCAATATTTCCTTTTGTCAATATTTCCTTTTGTCAATATTTCCTTTTGTCAATATTTCCCTTTTTCAATATTTCCTTTTGTCAATATTTCCTATTGTCAATATTTCCTTTTGTCAATATTTTCCCTTTTTCAATATTTCCTTTTGTCAATATTTCCTTTTTTATCAATATATCCTTTTTACAATATTTCCTTTTTTCAATATTTAATTTTGTCAATATTTCCTTTTTTCAATATTTCCTCTTGTCAATATTTCCCTTTTTCAATATTTCCTTTTTTCAATATTTCCTTTTGTCAAAATTTCCTTTTGTCAAAATTTCCTTTTGTCAATATTTCCTTTTGTCAATATTTCCCTTTTTCAATATTTCCTTTTGTCAATATTTCCTATTGTCAATATTTCCTTTTGTCAATATTTCCTTTTGTCAATTTTTCCTTTTGTTAATATTTCCGTTGGTAAATATTTCTCTTTTCAATATTTTCTTTTGTCAATATTTCCTTTTGTCAATATTTCCTTTTGTCAATATTTCCTTTTGTCAATATTTCCTTTTGTCAATATTTCCTTTTGTCAATACTTCCTTTTGTCAATATTTCCTTTTGTCAATATTTCCTTTTGTCAATATTTCCTTCATTCAATATTTCCTTTTGTCAATATTTCCTTTTTTCAATATTTCCTTTTGTCAATATTTCCTTTTTTCAATATTTCCTTTTGTCAGTATTTTCTTTTGTCAATATTTCCTTATGTCAATATTTTCCTTTTTCAATATTTCCTTTTGCCAATATCTCCTTTTATCAATATTTCCTTTTCTCAATATTTCCTTTTGTCAATATTTCCTTTTTTCAGTATTTCCTTTTGTCAATATTTCCTTTTTTCAATATTTTCCTTTGTCAATATTTCCTTTTGTCAATATATCCTTTTGTCAATTTTTCCTTTTGTCAATATTTCCTTTTTTCAATATTTCCTTTTTTCAATATTCCCTTTTGTCAATATTTCCTTTTTTCAATATTCCTTTTTGTCAATATTTCCTTTTTTCAATATTTCCTTTTTTCAATATTTCCTTTTGGTTAGTATTTCCTTTTTTCAATATGTCCTTTTCTCAATATGTCCTTTTTCAATATTTCCTTTTTTCAATTTTTCCTTTTGTCAATATTTCATTTTCAATATTTCCTTTTTTCAATATTTCCTTTTTTCAATATTTCCTTTTTTCAATATTTCCTTTTGTCAATAATTCCTTTTGTCAATATTTCCTTTTTTCAATATTTCCTTTTGTCAATATGTCCTTTGTCAATATTTCCTTTTTTCAATATTTCCTTTTGTCAATATTTCCTTTTTTCAATATTTCCTTTTGTCAATATTTCCTTTTGTCAATACTTCCTTTTGTCAATATTTCCTTTTTTCAATATTTCCTTTTTTCAATATTTCCTTTGTTCAATATTTCCTTTTGTCAATATATCCCTTTTTCAACATTTCCTTTTTTCAATATTTCTTTTGTCAACATTTCCTTTATTCAATATTTCCTTTTTTCAATATTTACTTATGTCAATATTTCCTTTTGTCAATATTTCCTATTGTCAATATTTCCTTTTCTCAATATTTCCTTTTGTCAATATTTCCTTTTGTCAATATTTCCTTTTTTATCAATATATCCTTTTTACAATATTTCCTTTTTTCAATATTTAATTTTGTCAATATTTCCTTTTTTCAATATTTCCTTTTTTCAATATTTCCTTTTGTCAATATATCCTTTTTTCAATATTTCCTTTTTTCAATATTTCCTTTTGTCAATATTTCCTTTTTTCAATATTTCCTTTTTTCAATATTTCCTTTGTTCAATATTTCCTTTTTTCAATATTTCCTTTTGTCAATATTTCCTTTTTTCAATATTTCCTTTTTCCAATATTTCCTCTTTTCAATATATTTTTTTATCAATATTCCTTTTGTCAATATTTCCTTTTTTCAATATTTCCTTTTGTCAATATTTTCTTTTGTCAATATTTCTTTTGTCAATATTTCCCTTTTTCAATATTTCCTTTTGCCAATATTTCCTTTTGTCAATATTTCCTTTTCTCAATATTTCCTTTTGTCAATATTTCCTTTTTTCAATATTTTCTTTTGTCAATATTTCTTTTGTCAATATTTCCTTTTTTCAATATTTCCTTTTTTCAATATTTCCTTTTTTCAATATTTCCTTTTGTCAATACTTCCTTTTGTCAATATTTCCTTTTTTCAATATTTCCTTTTTTCAATATTTCCTTTGTTCAATATTTCCTTTTGTCAATATATCCCTTTTTCAACATTTCCTTTTTTCAATATTTCCTTTTGTCAATATTTCCTTTTTTCAATATTTCCTTTTTTCAATATTTCCTTTTGTCAATATTTCCTTTTGTCAATATTTCCTATTTCAATATTTCCTTTTGTCAATATTTCCTTTTTTCAATATTTCCTTTTCTCGATATTTCCTTTTCTCAATATTTCCTTTTGTCAATATTTCCTTTTGTCAATATTTCCTTTAGTCAATATTTCCCTTTTTCAATATTTCCTTTTGCAATATTTCCTATTGTCAATATTTCCTTTTGTCAATATTTCCTTTTTTCAATATTTCCTTTTTTCAAAATTTCCTTCTTTCAATATTTCCTCTTGTCAATATTTCCTATTGTCAATATTTCCTTTTTTCAATATTTCCTATTTTCAATATTACCTTTTGTCAATATATCCTTTTTACAATATTTCCTTATTTCAATATTTCCTTTGGTCAATATTTCCTTTTTTCAATATTTCCTTTTTTCAATACTTCCATTTTTCAATATTTCCTTTTGTCAATATTTCCTTTTTTCAATATTTCCTTTTTTCAATATTTCCTTTTGTTAATATTTCCTTTTGTCAATATTTCCTTTTTTCAATATTTCCTTTTGTCAATTTTTCCTTTTTTCAATATTTCCTTTTTTCAATATTTCATTTTGTCAATTGTTCCTTTTGATAATATTTCCTTTGGTAAATATTTCTCTTTTCAATATTTCCTTTTGTCAATATTTCCTTTTACAATATTTCCTTTTGTCAATATTTCCTTTTGTCAATATTTCCTTTTGTCAATACATCCTTTTGTCAATATTTCCTTTTTTCAATATTTCCTTTTGTCAATATTTCCTTTATTCAGTATTTCCTTTTGTCAATATTTCCTTTTTTCAATATTTCCTTTTGTCAATAATTCATTTGTCAATATTTCCTTTTGTCAATATTTCCTTTTGTCAATATTTCCTTTTTTCAATATTTCCTTTTTTCAATATTTCCTTTTGCCAATATTTCCTTTTATCAATATTTCCTTTTCTCAATATTTCCTTTTGTCAATATTTCCTTTTTTCAATATTTCCTTTTGTCAATATTTCCTTTTTTCAATATTTTCCTTTGTCAATATTTCCTTCTGTCAATATTTCCTTTTGTTAATATTTCCTTTTGTCATTATTTCCTTTTTTCAATATTTCCTTTTTTCAATATTCCCTTTTGTCAATATTTCCTTTTTTCAATATTCCTTTTTGTCAATATTTCCTTTTTTCAATATTTCCTTTTTTCAATATTTCCTTTTGTCAGTATTTCCTTTTTTCAAAATTTCCTTTTGTCAATATGTCCTTTGTCAATATTTCCTTTTTTCAATATTTCCTTTTGTCAATATTTCCTTTTTCAATATTTCCTTTTTTCAATATTTCCTTTTTTCAGTATTTCCTTTTTTCAATATTTACTTTTGTCAATATTTCCTTTTCTCAATATTTCCTTTTTTCAATATTTCCTTTTGTCAATATTTCCTTTTGTCAATATTTCCTTTTGTCAATATTTCCCTTTTTCAATATTTCCTTTTGTCAATATTTCCTATTGTCAATATTTCCTTTTGTCAATATTTTCCCTTTTTCAATATTTCCTTTTGTCAATATTTCCTTTTTTATCAATATATCCTTTTTACAATATTTCCTTTTTTCAATATTTAATTTTGTCAATATTTCCTTTTTTCAATATTTCCTCTTGTCAATATTTCCCTTTTTCAATATTTCCTTTTTTCAATATTTCCTTTTGTCAAAATTTCCTTTTGTCAATATTTCCTTTTGTCAATATTTCCCTTTTTCAATATTTCCTTTTGTCAATATTTCCTATTGTCAATATTTCCTTTTGTCAATATTTCCTTTTGTCAATTTTTCCTTTTGTTAATATTTCCGTTGGTAAATATTTCTCTTTTCAATATTTTCTTTTTCAATATTTCCTTTTGTCAATATTTCCTTTTGTCAATATTTCCTTTTGTCAATATTTCCTTTTGTCAATATTTCCTTTTGTCAATACTTCCTTTTGTCAATATTTCCTTTTGTCAATATTTCCTTTTGTCAATATTTCCTTCATTCAATATTTCCTTTTATCAATATTTCCTTTTTTCAATATTTTCTTTTGTCAATATTTCCTTTTTTCAATATTTCCTTTTGTCAGTATTTTCTTTTGTCAATATTTCCTTATGTCAATATTTTCCTTTTTCAATATTTCCTTTTGCCAATATCTCCTTTTATCAATATTTCCTTTTCTCAATATTTCCTTTTGTCAATATTTCCTTTTTTCAGTATTTCCTTTTGTCAATATTTCCTTTTTTCAATATTTTCCTTTGTCAATATTTCCTTTTGTCAATATATCCTTTTGTCAATTTTTCCTTTTGTCAATATTTCCTTTTTTCAATATTTCCTTTTTTCAATATTCCCTTTTGTCAATATTTCCTTTTTTCAATATTCCTTTTTGTCAATATTTCCTTTTTTCAATATTTCCTTTTTTCAATATTTCCTTTTGTTAGTATTTCCTTTTTTCAATATGTCCTTTTGTCAATATGTCCTTTTTCAATATTTCCTTTTTTCAATTTTTCCTTTTGTCAATATTTCATTTTCAATATTTCCTTTTTTCAATATTTCCTTTTTTCAATATTTCCTTTTGTCAATAATTCCTTTTGTCAATATTTCCTTTTTTCAATATTTCCTTTTGTCAATATGTCCTTTGTCAATATTTCCTTTTTTCAATATTTCCTTTTGTCAATATTTCCTTTTTTCAATATTTCCTTTTTTCAATATTTCCTTTTGTCAATACTTCCTTTTGTCAATATTTCCTTTTTTCAATATTTCCTTTTTTCAATATTTCCTTTGTTCAATATTTCCTTTTGTCAATATATCCCTTTTTCAACATTTCCTTTTTTCAATATTTCCTTTTGTCAATATTTCCTTTTTTCAATATTTCCTTTTTTCAATATTTCCTTTTGTCAATATTTCCTTTTGTCAATATTTCCTATTTCAATATTTCCTTTTGTCAATATTTCCTTTTTTCAATATTTCCTTTTCTCGATATTTCCTTTTATCAATATTTCCTTTTGTCAATATTTCCTTTTGTCAATATTTCCTTTAGTCAATATTTCCCTTTTTCAATATTTCCTTTTGCAATATTTCCTATTGTCAATATTTCCTTTTGTCAATATTTCCTTTTTTCAATATTTCCTTTTTTCAAAATTTCCTTCTTTCAATATTTCCTCTTGTCAATATTTCCTATTGTCAATATTTCCTTTTTTCAATATTTCCTTTTTTCAATATTACCTTTTGTCAATATATCCTTTTTACAATATTTCCTTATTTCAATATTTCCTTTGGTCAATATTTCCTTTTTTCAATATTTCCTTTTTTCAATACTTCCATTTTTCAATATTTCCTTTTGTCAATATTTCCTTTTTTCAATATTTCCTTTTTTCAATATTTCCTTTTGTTAATATTTCCTTTTGTCAATATTTCCTTTTTTTAATTTATCCTTTTGTCAATTTTTCCTTTTTTCAATATTTCCTTTTTTCAATATTTCATTTTGTCAATTGTTCCTTTTGATAATATTTCCTTTGGTAAATATTTATCTTTTCAATATTTCCTTTTGTCAATATTTCCTTTTACAATATTTCCTTTTGTCAATATTTCCTTTTGTCAATATTTCCTTTTGTCAATACATCCTTTTGTCAATATTTCCTTTTTTCAATATTTCCTTTTGTCAATATTTCCTTTATTCAATATTTCCTTTTGTCAATATTTCCTTTTTTCAATATTTCCTTTTGTCAATATTTCCTTTTTTCAATATTTCCTTTTGTCAATATTTCCTTTTGTCAATATTTCCTTTTGTCAATATTTCCTTTTTTCAATATTTCCTTTTGCCAATATTTCCTTTTATCAATATTTCCTTTTCTCAATATTTCTTTTTGTCAATATTTCCTTTTTTCAATATTTCCTTTTGTCAATATTTCCTTTTTTCAATATTTTCCTTTGTCAATATTTCCTTCTGTCAATATTTCCTTTTGTTAATATTTCCTTTTGTCATTATTTCCTTTTTTCAATATTTCCTTTTTTCAATATTCCCTTTTGTCAATATTTCCTTTTTTCAATATTCCTTTTTGTCAATATTTCCTTTTTTCAATATTTCCTTTTTTCAATATTTCCTTTTGTCAGTATTTCCTTTTTTCAATATTTCCTTTTGTCAATATGTCCTTTGTCAATATTTCCTTTTTTCAATATTTCCTTTTGTCAATATTTCCTTTTTCAATATTTCCTTTTTTCAATATTTCCTTTTTTCAGTATTTCCTTTTTTCAATATTTACTTTTGTCAATATTTCCTTTTCTCAATATTTCCTTTTTTCAATATTTCCTTTTGTCAATATTTCCTTTTGTCAATATTTCCTTTTGTCAATATTTCCCTTTTTCAATATTTCCTTTTGTCAATATTTCCTACTGTCAATATTTCCTTTTGTCAATATTTTCCTTTTTTCAATATTTCCTTTTGTCAATATTTTCTTTTGTCAATATTTCTTTTGTCAATATTTCCCTTTTTCAATATTTCCTTTTGCCAATATTTCCTTTTGTCAATATTTCCTTTTCTCAATATTTCCTTTTGTCAATATTTCCTTTTTTCAATATTTTCTTTTGTCAATATTTCTTTTGTCAATATTTTCTTTTGTCAATATTTCCTTTTATCAATATTTCCTTTTGTTAATATTTCCTTTTGTCAATATATCCTTTTTTCAATATTTCCTTTTGTGTATGTATCCTTTTTTCAATATTTCCTTTATTCAATATTTCCTTTTGTCAATATTTCCTATTGTCAAAATTTCCTATTTTCAATATTTCCTTTTGTCAATATTTCTTTTTTTTTTAAATATTTCCTTTTTTATCAATATTTCCTTTTGTCAATATTTCCTTTTTTTTCAATATATCCTTTTTTCAATATTTCCTTTTTTCAATATTTCCTTTAGTCAATATTTCCTTTTTTCAATATTTCTTTTTGTCAATATTTCCTTTGGTCAATATATCCTTTTTTCAATATTTCCTTTTGTGTATATTTCCTTTTTTCAATATTTCCTTTCTTCAATATTTCCTTTTGTCAATATTTCCTATTGTCAACATTTCCTTTTTTCAATATTTCCTTTTGTCAATATTTCCTTTTGTCAATATTTCCTTTTGTCAATATATACTTTTTTCAATTATTCCTTTCTTCAATTTTTCCTTTTGTCAATATTTCCTTTTTTCAATATTTCCTTTTGTCAATATTTCCTTTTTTCAATATTTACTTTTTTCAATATTTCCTTTTGTCAATATTTCCTTTTTTCAATATTTACTTTTTTCAATATTTCCTTTTGTAAATATTTCCTTTTTTCAATATTTCCTTTTGTCAATAATTCCTTTTTTCAATATTTCCTCTCGTCAATATTTCCTTTTCTCAATATTTCCTTTTGTCAATATTTCCTTTTTTCAATATTTGCTTTTGTCAATATTTCCTTTTGTTAATATTTCCCTTTGTCAATATTTTCTTTTTTCAATATTTCTTTTTTCCAATATTTCCTCTTTTCAATATATTTTTTTTTCAATATTCCTTTTGTCAATATTTCCTTTTTTCAATATTTCCTTTTTTTAATTTTTCCTTTTGTCAATATTTCCTTTATTCAATATTTCCTTTTTGTCAATATTTCCTTTTTTCAATATTTCCTTTTTTCAATATTTCCTTTTTTCAATATTTCCTTCTGTTAATATTTCCTTTTGTCAATATTTCCTTTTGTCAATATTTCCTTTTTTCAATATTTCCTTTTGCCAATATTTCCTTTTATCAATATTTCCTTTTCTCAATATTTCCTTTGTCAATATTTCCTTTTTTCAATATTTCCTTTTGTCAATATATACTATATTTTTCAATATAGTCCTTTGTCAATATTTCCTTCTGTCAATATTTCCTTTTGTTAATATTTCCTTTTGTCAATATATCCTTTTTTCAATATTTCCTTTTTTCAATATTTCCTTTTGTCAATATTTCCTTTTTTCAATATTTCCTTTTTTCAATATTTCCTTTTTTCAATATTTCCTTTTTTCAATATTTCCTTTTGTCAATATTTCCTTTTTTCAATATTTCCTTTTTCCAATATTTCCTCTTTTCAATATATTTTTTTATCAATATTCCTTTTGTCAATATTTCCTCTTTTCAATATTTCCTTTTGTCAATATTTCCTTTTGTCAATATTTCTTTTGTCAATATTTTCCTTTTTCAATATTTCCTTTTGCCAATATTTCCTTTTGTCAATATTTCCTTTTCTCAATATTTCCTTTTGTCAATAATTCCTTTTTTCAATATTTTCTTTTGTCAATATTTCTTTTGTCAATATTTTCTTTTGTCAATATTTCCTTTTATCAATATTTCCTTTTTTCAATATTTCCATTTTTCAATATTTCCTTTTGTCAATATTTCCTATTGTCAACATTTCCTTTTTTCAATATTTTCTTTTGTCAATATTTCCTTTTTTATCAATATATCCTTTTTACAATATTTCCTTTTTTCAATATTTAATTTTGTCAATATTTTCTTTTTTCAATATTTCCTTTTGTTAATATTTCCTTTTGTCAATATATCCTTTTTTCAATAATTCCTTTTGTGTATATATCCTTTTTTCAATCTTTCCTTTTTTCAATATTTCCTTTTGTCAATATTTTTATTGTCAAAATTTCCTATTTTCAATATTTCCTTTTGTCAATATTTCCTTTTGTAAATATTTCCTTTTTTATCAATATTTCCTTTTGTCAATATTTCCTTTTTTTTTAATATATCCTTTTTTCAATATTTCCTTTTTTCAATATTTCCTTTTGTCAATATTTCCTTTTTTCAATATTTCTTTTTGTCAATATTTCCTTTGGTCAATATATCCTTTTTTCAATATTTCCTTTTGTGTATATTTCCTTTTTTCAATATTTCCTTTTTTCAATATTTCCTTTTGTCAATATTTCCTATTGTCAACATTTCCTTTTTTCAATATTTCCTTTTGTCAATATTTCCTTTTGTCAATATTTCCTTTTGTCAATATATACTTTTTTCAATTATTCCTTTCTTCAATATTTCCTTTTGTCAATATTTCCTTTTTTCAATATTTCCTTTTGTAAATATTTCCTTTTTTCAATATTTCCTTTTGTCAATAATTCCTTTTTTCAATATTTCCTCTCGTCAATATTTCCTTTTCTCAATATTTCCTTTTGTCAATATTTCCTTTTTTCAATATTTACTTTTTTCAATATTTCCTTTTGTCAATATTTCCTTTTTTCAATATTTACTTTTTTCAATATTTCCTTTTGTAAATATTTCCTTTTTTCAATATTTCCTTTTGTCAATAATTCCTTTTTTCAATATTTCCTCTCGTCAATATTTCCTTTTCTCAATATTTCCTTTTGTCAACATTTCCTTTTTTCAATATTTGCTTTTGTCAATATTTCCTTTTGTTAATATTTCCTTTTGTCAATATTTCCTTTTTTCAATATTTCCTTTTTCCAATATTTCCTCTTTTCAATATATTTTTTTTTCAATATTCCTTTTGTCAATATTTCCTTTTTTCAATATTTCCTTTAGTCAATATTTCCTTATTTCAATATTTCCTTTTTTCAATATTTCCTTTTGTCAATATTTCCTTTTGTCAATATTTCTTTTGTCAATATTTCCCTTTTTCAATATTTCCTTTTCTCAATACTTCCTTTTGTCCATATTTCCTTTTCTCAATATTTCCTTTTGTCAAGAATTTCCTTTTTTCAATATTTCCTTTTGTCAATATTTCCTTTTGTCAATATTTTCTTTTGTCAATATTTCCTTTTAGCAATATTTCCTTTTTTCAATATTTCCTTCTTTCAATATTTCCTTTTGGAAATATTTCCTATTGTCAACATTTCCTTTTTTCAATATTTCCTTTTGTCAATATTTCCTTTTTTCAATATTTGCTTTTGTCAATATTTCCTTTTTCAATATTTCCATTTTTCAATATTTCCTTTTGTCAATATTTCCTATATCAATACTTCCTTTTTTCAATATTTCCTTTTGTCAATATTTCCTTTTGTCATATTTCCTTTTTTCAATATTTCCTTTTTTCAATATTTCCTTTTGTCAATATTTCCTTTTTTCAATATTTCCTCTTGTCAATATTTCCCTTTTTCAATATTTCCTTTTTTCAATATTTCCTTTTGTCAATATTTCCTTTTGTCAATATTTCCTTTTGTCAATATTTCCCTTTTTCAATATTTCCTTTTGTCAATATTTCCTATTGTCAATATTTCCTTTTGTTAATATTTCCTTTTGTCAATATTTCCTTTTTTCAATATTTACTTCTTTCAATATTTCCTTTTGTCAATATTTCCTATTGTCAATATTTCCTTTTTTCAATATTTCCTTTTTTCAATATTTCCTTTTTTCAATATTTCCTTTTGTCAATATTTCCTTTTTTCAATATTTCCTTTTGTCAATATTTCCTTTTTTCAATATTTCCTTTTGTTAATATTTCCTTTTGTCAATTTTTCCTTTTGTTAATATTTCCGTTGGTAAATATTTCTCTTTTCAATATTTTCTTTTGTCAATATTTCCTTTTGTCAATATTTCCTTTTGTCAATATTTCCTTTTGTCAATATTTCCTTTTGTCAATATTTTCTTTTGTCAATACTTCCTTTTGTCAATATTTCCTTTTGTCAATATTTCCTCTTGGCAATATTTCCTTCATTCAATATTTCCTTTTGTCAATATTTCCTTTTTTCATAATTTTCTTTTGTCAATATTTCCTTTTTTCAATATTTCCTTTTGTCAATATTTCCTTTTTTCAATATTTCCTTTTGTCAATATTTTCCTTTTTCAATATTTCTTTTTGCCAATATTTCCTTTTATCAATATTTCCTTTTCTCAATATTTCCTTTTGTCAATATTTCCTTTTTTCAGTATTTCCTTTTGTCAATATTTCCTTTTTTCAATATTTTCCTTTGTCAATATTTCCTTTTGTCAATATATCCTTTTGTCAATTTTTCCTTTTGTCAATATTTCCTTTTTTCAATATTTCCTTTTTTCAATATTCCCTTTTGTCAATATTTCCTATTTTCAATATTCCTTTTTGTCAATATTTCCTTTTTTCAATATTTCCTTTTTTCCATATTTCCTTTTTTTAGTATTTCCTTTTTTCAATATGTCCTTTTGTCAATATGTCCTTTTTCAATATTTCCTTTTTTCAATTTTTCCTTTGGTCAATATTTCATTTTCAATATTTCCTTTTTTCAATATTTCCTTTTTTCAATATTTCCTTTTTTCAATATTTTCTTTTGTCAATATTTCCTTTTGTCAATAATTCCTTTTGTCAATATTTCCTTTTTTCAATATTTCCTTTTGTCAATATTTCCTTTTTTCAATATTTCCTTTTTTCAATATTTCCTTTTTTCAATATATCCTTTTTTCAATATTTCCTTTTTTCAATATTTCCTTTTGTCAATACTTCCTTTTGTCAATATTTCCTTTTTTCAATATTTCCTTTTTTCAATATTTCCTTTGTTCAATATTTCCTTTTGTCAATATATCCCTTTTTCAATATTTCCTTTTTTCAATATTTCCTTTTGTCAATATTTCCTTTTTTCAATATTTCCTTTTTTCAATATTTCCTTTTGTCAATATTTCCTTTTGTAAATATTTCCTATTTCAATATTTCCTTTTGTCAATATTTCCTTTTTTCAATATTTCCTTTTCTCGATATTTCCTTTTCTCAATATTTCCTTTTGTCAATATTTCCTTTTGTCAATATTTCCTTTAGTCAATATTTCCCTTTTTCAATATTTCCTTTTGCAATATTTCCTATTGTCAATATTTCCTTTTGTCAATATTTCCTTTTTTCAATATTTCCTTTTTTCAAAATTTCCTTCTTTCAATATTTCCTCTTGTCAATATATCCTTTTTACAATATTTCCTTATTTCAATATTTCCTTTGGTCAATATTCCCTTTTTTCAATATTTCCTTTTTTCAATATTTCCATTTTTCAATATTTCCTTTTGTCAATATTTCCTTTTTTCAATATTTCCTTTTTTCAATATTTCCTTTTGTTAATATTTCCTTTTGTCAATATTTCCTTTTTTCAATATTTCCTTTTGTCAATTTTTCCTTTTTTCAATATTTCCTTTTTTACAATATTTCATTTTGTCAATTGTTCCTTTTGTTAATATTTCCTTTGGTAAATATTTCTCCTTTCAATATTTCCTTTTGTCAATATTTCCTTTTACAATATTTCCTTTTGTCAATATTTCCTTTTGTCAATATTTCCTTTTGTCAATACATCCTTTTGTCAATATTTCCTTTTTTCAATATTTCCTTTTGTCAATATTTCCTTTATTCAATATTTCCTTTTGTCAATATTTCCTTTTTTCAATATTTCCTTTTGTCAATATTTCCTTTTTTCAATATTTCCTTTTGTCAATATTTCCTTTTGTCAATATTTCCTTTGGTCAATATTTCCTTTTTTCAATATTTCCTTTTGCCAATATTTCCTTTTATCAATATTTCCTTTTCTCAATATTTCCTTTTGTCAATATTTCCTTTTTTCAATATTTCCTTTTGTCAATATTTCCTTTTTTCAATATTTTCCTTTGTCAATATTTCCTTCTGTCAATATTTCCTTTTGTTAATATTTCCTTTTGTCAATATTTCCTTTTTTCAATATTTCCTTTTTTCAATATTCCCTTTTGTCAATATTTCCTTTTTTCAATATTCCTTCTTGTCAATATTTCCTTTTTTCAATATTTCCTTTTTTCAATATTTCCTTTTGTCAGTATTTCCTTTTTTCAATATTTCCTTTTGTCAATATGTCCTTTGTCAATATTTTTTTTTTTCAATATTTCCTTTTGTCAATATTTCCTTTTTCAATATTTCCTTTTTTCAATATTTCCTTTTTTCAGTATTTCCTTTTTTCAATATTTACTTTTGTCAATATTTCCTTTTTTCAATATTTCCTTTTTTCAATATTTCCTTTTGTCAATATTTCCTTTTGTCAATATTTCCTTTTGTCAATATTTCCCTTTTTCAATATTTCCTTTTGTCAATATTTCCTATTGTCAATATTTCCTTTTGTCAATATTTTCCTTTTTTCAATATTTCCTTTTGTCAATATTTCCTTTTTTATCAATATATCCTTTTTACAATATTTCCTTTTTTCAATATTTAATTTTGTCAATATTTCCTTTTTTCAATATTTCCTTTTGTTAATATTTCCTTTTGTCAATATATCCTTTTTTCAATATTTCCTTTTTTCAATATTTCCTTTTGTCAATATTTCCTTTTTTCAATATTTCCTTTTTTCAATATTTCCTTTGTTCAATATTTCCTTTTTTCAATATTTCCTTTTGTCAATATTTCCTTTTTTTCAATATTTCCTTTTTCCAATATTTCCTCTTTTCAATATATTTTTTTATCAATATTCCTTTTGTCAATATTTCCTTTTTTCAATATTTCCTTTTGTCAATATTTTCTTTTGTCAATATTTCTTTTGTCAATATTTCCCTTTTTCAATATTTCCTTTTGCCAATATTTCCTTTTGTCAATATTTCCTTTTCTCAATATTTCCTTTTGTCAATATTTCCTTTTTTCAATATTTTCTTTTGTCAATATTTCTTTTGTCAATATTTTCTTTTGTCAATATTTCCTTTTATCAATATTTCCTTTTGTTAATATTTCCTTTTGTCAATATATCCTTTTTTCAATATTTCCTTTTGTGTATATATCCTTTTTTCAATATTTCCTTTTTTCAATATTTCCTTTTGTCAATATTTTTATTGTCAAAATTTCCTATTTTCAATATTTCCTTTTGTCAATATTTCCTTTTGTAAATATTTCCTTTTTTATCAATATTTCCTTTTGTCAATATTTCCTTTTTTTTTAATATATCCTTTTTTCAATATTTCCTTTTTTCAATATTTCCTTTTGTCAATATTTCCTTTTTTCAATATTTCTTTTTGTCAATATTTCCTTTGGTCAATATATCCTTTTTTCAATATTTCCTTTTGTGTATATTTCCTTTTTTCAATATTTCCTTTTTTCAATATTTCCTTTTGTCAATATTTCCTATTGTCAACATTTCCTTTTTTCAATATTTCCTTTTGTCAATATTTCCTTTTGTCAATATTTCCTTTTGTCAATATATACTTTTTTCAATTATTCCTTTCTTCAATATTTCCTTTTGTCAATATTTCCTTTTTTCAATATTTCCTTTTGTAAATATTTCCTTTTTTCAATATTTCCTTTTGTCAATAATTCCTTTTTTCAATATTTCCTCTCGTCAATATTTCCTTTTCTCAATATTTCCTTTTGTCAATATTTCCTTTTTTCAATATTTACTTTTTTCAATATTTCCTTTTGTCAATATTTCCTTTTTTCAATATTTACTTTTTTCAATATTTCCTTTTGTAAATATTTCCTTTTTTCAATATTTCCTTTTGTCAATAATTCCTTTTTTCAATATTTCCTCTCGTCAATATTTCCTTTTCTCAATATTTCCTTTTGTCAACATTTCCTTTTTTCAATATTTGCTTTTGTCAATATTTCCTTTTGTTAATATTTCCTTTTGTCAATATTTCCTTTTTTCAATATTTCCTTTTTCCAATATTTCCTCTTTTCAATATATTTTTTTTTCAATATTCCTTTTGTCAATATTTCCTTTTTTCAATATTTCCTTTAGTCAATATTTCCTTATTTCAATATTTCCTTTTTTCAATATTTCCTTTTGTCAATATTTCCTTTTGTCAATATTTCTTTTGTCAATATTTCCCTTTTTCAATATATACTTTTTTCAATTATTCCTTTCTTCAATATTTCCTTTTCTCAATATTTCCTTTTGTCAAGAATTTCCTTTTTTCATTATTTCCTTTTGTCAATATTTCCTTTTGTCGATATTTTCTTTTGTCAATATTTCCTTTTAGCAATATTTCCTTTTTTCAATATTTCCTTCTTTCAATATTTCCTTTTGGAAATATTTCCTATTGTCAACATTTCCTTTTTTCAATATTTCCTTTTGTCAATATTTCCTTTTTTCAATATTTGCTTTTGTCAATATTTCCTTTTTCAATATTTCCATTTTTCAATATTTCCTTTTGTCAATATTTCCTATATCAATACTTCCTTTTTTCAATATTTCCTTTTGTCAATATTTCCTTTTGTCATATTTCCTTTTGTAAATATTTCCTTTTTTCAATATTTCCTTTTGTCAATATTTCCTTTTTTCAATATTTCCTCTTGTCAATATTTCCCTTTTTCAATATTTCCTTTTTTCAATATTTCCTTTTGTCAATATTTCCTTTTGTCAATATTTCCTTTTGTCAATATTTCCCTTTTTCAATATTTCCTTTTGTCAATATTTCCTATTGTCAATATTTCCTTTTGTCAATATTTCCTTTTGTCAATATTTCCTTTTTTCAATATTTACTTCTTTCAATATTTCCTTTTGTCAATATTTCCTATTGTCAATATTTCCTTTTTTCAATATTTCCTTTTTTCAATATTTCCTTTTTTCAATATTTCCTTTTGTCAATATTTCCTTTTTTCAATATTTCCTTTTGTCAATATTTCCTTTTTTCAATATTTCCTTTTGTTAATATTTCCTTTTGTCAATTTTTCCTTTTGTTAATATTTCCGTTGGTAAATATTTCTCTTTTCAATATTTTCTTTTGTCAATATTTCCTTTTGTCAATATTTCCTTTTGTCAATATTTCCTTTTGTCAATATTTCCTTTTGTCAATATTTTCTTTTGTCAATACTGCCGTTTGTCAATATTTCCTTTTTTCAATATTTCCTTTTGTCAATATTTCCTTCATTCAATATTTCCTTTTGTCAATATTTCCTTTTTTCATAATTTCCTTTTGTCAATATTTCCTTTTTTCAATATTTCCTTTTGTCAATATTTCCTTTTTTCAATATTTCCTTTTGTCAATATTTTCCTTTTTCAATATTTCTTTTTGCCAATATTTCCTTTTATCAATATTTCCTTTTCTCAATATTTCCTTTTGTCAATATTTCCTTTTTTCAGTATTTCCTTTTGTCAATATTTCCTTTTTTCAATATTTTCCTTTGTCAATATTTCCTTTTGTCAATATATCCTTTTGTCAATTTTTCCTTTTGTCAATATTTCCTTTTTTCAATATTTCCTTTTTTCAATATTCCCTTTTGTCAATATTTCCTATTTTCAATATTCCTTTTTGTCAATATTTCCTTTTTTCAATATTTCCTTTTTTCCATATTTCCTTTTTTTAGTATTTCCTTTTTTCAATATGTCCTTTTGTCAATATGTCCTTTTTCAATATTTCCTTTTTTCAATTTTTCCTTTGGTCAATATTTCATTTTCAATATTTCCTTTTTTCAATATTTCCTTTTTTCAATATTTCCTTTTTTCAATATTTTCTTTTGTCAATATTTCCTTTTGTCAATAATTCCTTTTGTCAATATTTCCTTTTTTCAATATTTCCTTTTGTCAATATTTCCTTTTTTCAATATTTCCTTTTTTCAATATTTCCTTTTTTCAATATATCCTTTTTTCAATATTTCCTTTTTTCAATATTTCCTTTTGTCAATACTTCCTTTTGTCAATATTTCCTTTTTTCAATATTTCCTTTTTTCAATATTTCCTTTGTTCAATATTTCCTTTTGTCAATATATCCCTTTTTCAATATTTCCTTTTTTCAATATTTCCTTTTGTCAATATTTCCTTTTTTCAATATTTCCTTTTTTCAATATTTCCTTTTGTCAATAATTCCTTTTGTCAATATTTCCTTTTTTCAATATTTCCTTTTTTCAATATTCCTTCTTGTCAATATTTCCTTTTTTCAATATTTCCTTTTTTCAATATTTCCTTTTGTCAGTATTTCCTTTTTTCAATATTTCCTTTTGTCAATATGTCCTTTGTCAATATTTTTTTTTTCAATATTTCCTTTTGTCAATATTTCCTTTTTCAATATTTCCTTTTTTCAATATTTCCTTTTTTCAGTATTTCCTTTTTTCAATATTTACTTTTGTCAATATTTCCTTTTTTCAATATTTCCTTTTTTCAATATTTCCTTTTGTCAATATTTCCTTTTGTCAATATTTCCTTTTGTCAATATTTCCCTTTTTCAATATTTCCTTTTGTCAATATTTCCTATTGTCAATATTTCCTTTTGTCAATATTTTCCTTTTTTCAATATTTCCTTTTGTCAATATTTCCTTTAGTCAATATTTCCCTTTTTCAATATTTCCTTTTGCAATATTTCCTATTGTCAATATTTCCTTTTGTCAATATTTACTTTTTTCAATATTTCCTTTTTTCAAAATATCCTTCTTTCAATATTTCCTCTTGTCAATATATCCTTTTTACAATATTTCCTTATTTCAATATTTCCTTTGGTCAATATTCCCTTTTTTCAATATTTCCTTTTTTCAATATTTCCATTTTTCAATATTTCCTTTTGTCAATATTTCCTTTTTTCAATATTTCCTTTTTTCAATATTTCCTTTTGTTAATATTTCCTTTTGTTATTATTTCCTTTTTTCAATATTTCCTTTTGTCAATTTTTCCTTTTTTCAATATTTCCTTTTTTACAATATTTCATTTTGTCAATTGTTCCTTTTGTTAATATTTCCTTTGGTAAATATTTCTCTTTTCAATATTTCCTTTTGTCAATATTTCCTTTTACAATATTTCCTTTTGTCAATATTTCCTTTTGTCAATATTTCCTTTTGTCAATACATCCTTTTGTCAATATTTCCTTTTTTCAATATTTCCTTTTGTCAATATTTCCTTTATTCAATATTTCCTTTTGTCAATATTTCCTTTTTTCAATATTTCCTTTTGTCAATATTTCCTTTTTTCAATATTTCCTTTTGTCAATATTTCCTTTTGTCAATATTTCCTTTGGTCAATATTTCCTTTTTTCAATATTTCCTTTTGCCAATATTTCCTTTTATCAATATTTCCTTTTCTCAATATTTCCTTTTGTCAATATTTCCTTTTTTCAATATTTCCTTTTGTCAATATTTCCTTTTTTCAATATTTTCCTTTGTCAATATTTCCTTCTGTCAATATTTCCTTTTGTTAATATTTCCTTTTGTCAATATTTCCTTTTTTCAATATTTCCTTTTTTCAATATTCCCTTTTGTCAATATTTCCTTTTTTCAATATTCCTTCTTGTCAATATTTCCTTTTTTCAATATTTCCTTTTTTCAATATTTCCTTTTGTCAGTATTTCCTTTTTTCAA
Source organism: Ischnura elegans (assembly GCF_921293095.1). Lineage (NCBI taxonomy): Eukaryota > Metazoa > Arthropoda > Insecta > Odonata > Coenagrionidae > Ischnura > Ischnura elegans. Next base: position 121,104,592 of record NC_060248.1, on the reverse strand, counting down.
TATTTCCTTTTGTCAATATGTCCTTTGTCAATATTTTTTTTTTTCAATATTTCCTTTTGTCAATATTTCCTTTTTCAATATTTCCTTTTTTCAATATTTCCTTTTTTCTATATTTCCTTTTTTCAATATTTCCTTTTGTCAATATTTCCTTTTTTCAATATTTCCTTTTTTCAATATTTCCTTTTGTCAATATTTCCTTTTGTCAATATTTCCTTTTGTCAATATTTCCCTTTTTCAATATTTCCTTTTGTCAATATTTCCTATTGTCAATATTTCCTTTTGTCAATATTTTCCTTTTTTCAATATTTCCTTTTGTCAATATTTCCTTTTTTATCAATATATCCTTTTTACAATATTTCCTTTTTTCAATATTTAATTTTGTCAATATTTCCTTTTTTCAATATTTCCTTTTGTTAATATTTCCTTTTGTCAATATTTCCTTTTTTCAATATTTCCTTTTTTCAATATTTCCTTTTGTCAATATTTCCTTTTTTCAATATTTCCTTTTTTCAATATTTCCTTTGTTCAATATTTCCTTTTTTCAATATTTCCTTTTGTCAATATTTCCTTTTTTCAATATTTCCTTTTTCCAATATTTCCTCTTTTCAATATATTTTTTTATCAATATTCCTTTTGTCAATATTTCCTTATTTCAATATTTCCTTTTGTCAATATTTTCTTTTGTCAATATTTCTTTTGTCAATATTTCCCTTTTTCAATATTTCCTTTTGCCAATATTTCCTTTTGTCAATATTTCCTTTTCTCAATATTTCCTTTTGTCAATATTTCCTTTTTTCAATATTTTCTTTTGTCAATATTTCTTTTGTCAATATTTTCTTTTGTCAATATTTCCTTTTATCAATATTTCCTTTTGTTAATATTTCCTTTTGTCAATATATCCTTTTTTCAATATTTCCTTTTGTGTATATATCCTTTTTTCAATATTTCCTTTTTTCAATATTTCCTTTTGTCAATATTTCCTATTGTCAAAATTTCCTATTTTCAATATTTTTTTTTGTCAATATTTCTTTTTTTTAAATATTTCCTTTTTTATCAATATTTCCTTTTGTCAATATTTCCTTTTTTTTCAATATATCCTTTTTTCAATATTTCCTTTTTTCAATATTTCCTTTTGTCAATATTTCCTTTTTTCAATATTTCTTTTTGTCAATATTTCCTTTGGTCAATATATCCTTTTTTCAATATTTCCTTTTGTGTATATTTCCTTTTTTCAATATTTCCTTTTTCAATATTTCCTTTTTTCAATATTTCCTTTTTTCAGTATTTCCTTTTTTCAATATTTACTTTTGTCAATATTTCCTTTTTTCAATATTTCCTTGTTTCAATATTTCCTTTTGTCAATATTTCCTTTTGTCAATATTTCCTTTTGTCAATATTTCCCTTTTTCAATATTTCCTTTTGTCGATATTTCCTATTGTCAATATTTCCTTTTGTCAATATTTTCCTTTTTTCAATATTTCCTTTTGTCAATATTTCCTTTTTTATCAATATATCCTTTTTACAATATTTCCTTTTTTCAATATTTAATTTTGTAAATATTTCCTTTTTTCAATATTTCCTTTTGTTAATATTTCCTTTTGTCAATATTTCCTTTTACAATATTTCCTTTTGTCAATATTTCCTTTTGTCAATATTTCCTTTTGTCAATACATCCTTTTGTCAATATTTCCTTTTTTCAATATTTCCTTTTGTCAATATTTCCTTTATTCAATATTTCCTTGTGTCAATATTTCCTTTTTTCAATATTTCCTTTTGTCAATATTTCCTTTTTTCAATATTTCCTTTTGTCAATATTTCCTTTTGTCAATATTTCCTTTTGTCAATATTTCCTTTTTTCAATATTTCCTTTTGCCAATATTTCCTTTTATCAATATTTCCTTTTCTCAATATTTCCTTTTGTCAATATTTCCTTTTTTCAATATTTCCTTTTGTCAATATTTCCTTTTTTCAATATTTTCCTTTGTCAATATTTCCTTCTGTCAATATTTCCTTTTGTTAATATTTCCTTTTGTCAATATTTCCTTTTTTTAATATTTCCTTTTTTCAATATTCCCTTTTGTCAATATTTCCTTTTTTCAATATTCCTTCTTGTCAATATTTTCTTTTTTCAATATTTCCTTTTTTCAATATTTCCTTTTGTCAGTATTTCCTTTTTTCAATATTTCCTTTTGTCAATATGTCCTTTGTCAATATTTTTTTTTTCAATATTTCCTTTTGTCAATATTTCCTTTTTCAATATTTCCTTTTTTCAATATTTCCTTTTTTCAGTATTTCCTTTTTTGAATATTTACTTTTGTCAATATTTCCTTTTTTCAATATTTCCTTTTTTCAATATTTCCTTTTGTCAATATTTCCTTTTGTCAATATTTCCTTTTGTCAATATTTCCCTTTTTCAATATTTCCTTTTGTCAATATTTCCTATTGTCAATATTTCCTTTTTTCAATATTTCCTTTTTCCAATATTTCCTCTTTTCAATATATTTTTTTATCAATATTCCTTTTGTCAATATTTCCTTTTTTCAATATTTCCTTTTGTCAATATTTCCTTTTTTCAATATTTCCTTTTGTCAATATTTCCTTTTGTCAATATTTCCTTTGGTCAATATTTCCTTTTTTCAATATTTCCTTTTGCCAATATTTCCTTTTATCAATATTTCCTTTTCTCAATATTTCCTTTTGTCAATATTTCCTTTTTTCAATATTTCCTTTTGTCAATATTTCCTTTTTTCAATATTTTCCTTTGTCAATATTTCCTTCTGTCAATATTTCCTTTTGTTAATATTTCCTTTTGTCAATATTTCCTTTTTTCAATATTTCCTTTTTTCAATATTCCCTTTTGTCAATATTTCCTTTTTTCAATATTCCTTCTTGTCAATATTTCCTTTTTTCAATATTTCCTTTTTTCAATATTTCCTTTTGTCAGTATTTCCTTTTTTCAATATTTCCTTTTGTCAATATGTCCTTTGTCAATATTTTTTTTTTTCAATATTTCCTTTTGTCAATATTTCCTTTTTCAATATTTCCTTTTTTCAATATTTCCTTTTTTCAGTATTTCCTTTTTTCAATATTTACTTTTGTCAATATTTCCTTTTTTCAATATTTCCTTTTTTCAATATTTCCTTTTGTCAATATTTCCTTTTTTCAATATTTCCTTTTGTCAATATTTCCCTTTTTCAATATTTCCTTTTGTCAATATTTCCTATTGTCAATATTTCCTTTTGTCAATATTTTCCTTTTTTCAATATTTCCTTTTGTCAATATTTCCTTTTTTATCAATATATCCTTTTTACAATATTTCCTTTTTTCAATATTTAATTTTGTCAATATTTCCTTTTTTCAATATTTCCTTTTGTTAATATTTCCTTTTGTCAATATATCCTTTTTTCAATATTTCCTTTTTTCAATATTTCCTTTTGTCAATATTTCCTTTTTTCAATATTTCCTTTTTTCAATATTTCCTTTGTTCAATATTTCCTTTTTTCAATATTTCCTTTTGTCAATATTTCCTTTTTTCAATATTTCCTTTTTCCAATATTTCCTCTTTTCAATATATTTTTTTATCAATATTCCTTTTGTCAATATTTCCTTATTTCAATATTTCCTTTTGTCAATATTTTCTTTTGTCAATATTTCTTTTGTCAATATTTCCCTTTTTCAATATTTCCTTTTGCCAATATTTCCTTTTGTCAATATTTCCTTTTCTCAATATTTCCTTTTGTCAATATTTCCTTTTTTCAATATTTTCTTTTGTCAATATTTCTTTTGTCAATATTTTCTTTTGTCAATATTTCCTTTTATCAATATTTCCTTTTGTTAATATTTCCTTTTGTCAATATATCCTTTTTTCAATATTTCCTTTTGTGTATATATCCTTTTTTCAATATTTCCTTTTTTCAATATTTTCCTTTGTCAATATTTCCTTCTGTCAATATTTCCTTTTGTTAATATTTCCTTTTGTCAATATTTCCTTTTTTTAATATTTCCTTTTTTCAATATTCCCTTTTGTCAATATTTCCTTTTTTCAATATTCCTTCTTGTCAATATTTTCTTTTTTCAATATTTCCTTTTTTCAATATTTCCTTTTGTCAGTATTTCCTTTTTTCAATATTTCCTTTTGTCAATATGTCCTTTGTCAATATTTTTTTTTCAATATTTCCTTTTGTCAATATTTCCTTTTTCAATATTTCCTTTTTTCAATATTTCCTTTTTTCAGTATTTCCTTTTTTGAATATTTACTTTTGTCAATATTTCCTTTTTTCAATATTTCCTTTTTTCAATATTTCCTTTTGTCAATATTTCCTTTTGTCAATATTTCTCTTTGTCAATATTTCCTTTGGTCAATATATCCTTTTTTCAATATTTCCTTTTGTGTATATTTCCTTTTTTCAATATTTCCTTTTTTCAATTTTTCCTTTTGTCAATATTTCCTTTTTTCAATATTTCTTTTTTTCAGTATTTCCTTTTGTCAATATTTCCTTTTGTCAATATTTCTTTTGTCAATATTTCCCTTTTTCAATATTTCCTTTTGCCAATATTTCCTTTTGTCAATATTTCCTTTTCTCAATATTTCCTTTTGTCAATATTTCCTTTTTTCAATATTTCCTTTTGTCAATATTTCCTTTTGTCAATATTTTCTTTTAACAATACTTCTTTTTATCAATATTTCCTTTTTTCAATATTTCCTTCTTTCAATATTTCCTTTTGTCAATATTTCCTATTGTCAACATTTCCTTTTTTCAATATTTCCTTTTGTCAATATTTCCTTTTTTATCAATATATCCTTTTTACAATATTTCCTTTTTTCAATATTTAATTTTGTCAATATTTCCTTTTTTCAATATTTCCTTTTGTTAATATTTCCTTTTGTCAATATATCCTTTTTTCAATATTTCCTTTTTTCAATATTTCCTTTTGTCAATATTTCCTTTTTTCAATATTTCCTTTTTTCAATATTTCCTTTTTTCAATATTTCCTTTTTTCAATATTTCCTTTTGTCAATATTTCCTTTTTTCAATATTTCCCTTTTACAATATTTCCTCTTTTCAATATATTTTTTTATCAATATTCCTTTTGTCAATATTTCCTTTTTTCAATATTTCCTTTTGTCAATATTTCCTTTTGTCAATATTTCTTTTGTCAATATTTTCCTTTTTCAATATTTCCTTTTGCCAATATTTCCTTTTGTCAATATTTCCTTTTCTCAATATTTCCTTTTGTCAATAATTCCTTTTTTCAATATTTTCTTTTGTCAATATTTCTTTTGTCAATATTTTCTTTTGTCAATATTTCCTTTTATCAATATTTCCTTTTTTCAATATTTCCTTTTTTCAATATTTCCTTTTGTCAATATTTCCTATTGTCAACATTTCCTTTTTTCAATATTTTCTTTTGTCAATATTTCCTTTTTTATCAATATATCCTTTTTACAATATTTCCTTTTTTCAATATTTAATTTTGTCAATATTTTCTTTTTTCAATATTTCCTTTTGTTAATATTTCCTTTTGTCAATATATCCTTTTTTCAATAATTCCTTTTGTGTATATATCCTTTTTTCAATCTTTCCTTTTTTCAATATTTCCTTTTGTCAATATTTTTATTGTCAAAATTTCCTATTTTCAAAATTTCCTTTTGTCAATATTTCCTTTTGTAAATATTTCCTTTTTTATCAATATTTCCTTTTGTCAATATTTCCTTTTTTTTTCAATATATCCTTTTTTCAATATTTCCTTTTTTCAATATTTCCTTTTGTCAATATTTCCTTTTTTCAATATTTCTTTTTGTCAATATTTCCTTTGGTCAATATATCCTTTTTTCAATATTTCCTTTTGTGTATATTTCCTTTTTTCAATATTTCCTTTTTTCAATATTTCCTTTTGTCAATATTTCCTATTGTCAACATTTCCTTTTTTCAATATTTCCTTTTGTCAATATTTCCTTTTGTCAATATTTACTTTTTTCAATTATTCCTTTCTTCAATATTTCCTTTTGTCAATATTTCCTTTTTTCAATATTTCCTTTTGTCAATATTTCCTTTTTTCAATATTTACTTTTTTCAATATATTCTTTTGTAAATATTTCCTTTTTTCAATATTTCCTTTTGTCAATAATTCCTTTTTTCAATATTTCCTCTCGTCAATATTTCCTTTTCTCAATATTTCCTTTTGTCAATATTTCCTTTTTTCAATATTTGCTTTTGTCAATATTTCCTTTTGTTAATATTTCCTTTTGTCAATATTTCCTTTTTTCAATATTTCCTTTTTCCAATATTTCCTCTTTTCAATATATTTTTTTTTCAATATTCCTTTTGTCAATATTTCCTTTTTTCAATATTTCCTTTTGTCAATATTTCCTTATTTCAATATTTCCTTTTTTCAATATTTCCTTTTGTCAATATTTCCTTTTGTCAATATTTCTTTTGTCAATATTTCCCTTTTTCAATATTTCCTTTTGTCAATACTTCCTTTTGTCAATATTTCCTTTTCTCAATATTTCCTTTTGTCAATATTTCCTCTCGTCAATATTTCCTTTTTTCAATATTTCCTTTTTTCAATATTTCCTTTTGTCAATATTTCCTTATTTCAATATTTCCTTTTTCCAATATTTCCTCTTTTCAATATATTTTTTTATCAATATTCCTTTTGTCAATATTTCCTTTTTTCAATATTTCCTTTTGTCAATATTTCCTTTTGTCAATATTTCTTTTGTCAATATGATCCTTTTTCAATATTTCCTTTTGCCAATATTTCCTTTTGTCAATATTTCCTTTTCTCAATATTTCCTTTTGTCAATAATTCCTTTTTTCAATATTTTCTTTTGTCAATATTTCTTTTGTCAATATTTTCTTTTGTCAATATTTCCTTTTATCAATATTTCCTTTTTTCAAAATTTCCTTTTTTCAATATTTCCTTTTGTCAATATTTCCTATTGTCAACATTTCCTTTTTTCAATATTTTCTTTTGTCAATATTTCCTTTTTTATCAATATTTCCTTTTTACAATATTTCCTTTTTTCAATATTTAATTTTGTCAATATTTTCTTCTTTCAATATTTCCTTTTGTTAATATTTCCTTTTGTCAATATATCCTTTTTTCAATAATTCCTTTTGTGTATATATCCTTTTTTCAATCTTTCCTTTTTTCAATATTTCCTTTTGTCAATATTTTTATTGTCAAAATTTCCTATTTTCAATATTTCCTTTTGTCAATATTTCCTTTTGTAAATATTTCCTTTTTTATCAATATTTCCTTTTGTCAATATTTCCTTTTTTTTTAATATATCCTTTTTTCAATATTTCCTTTTTTCAATATTTCCTTTTGTCAATATTTCTTTTTTTCAATATTTCTTTTTGTCAATATTTCCTTTGGTCAATATATCCTTTTTTCAATATTTCCTTTTGTGTATATTTCCTTTTTTCAATATTTCCTTTTTTCAATATTTCCTTTTGTCAATATTTCCTATTGTCAACATTTCCTTTTTTCAATATTTCCTTTTGTCAATATTTCATTTTGTCAATATTTCCTTTTGTCAATATATACTTTTTTCAATTATTCCTTTCTTCAATATTTCCTTTTGTCAATATTTCCTTTTTTCAATATTTCCTTTTGTCAATATTTCCTTTTTTCAATATTTACTTTTTTCAATATTTCCTTTTGTAAATATTTCCTTTTTTCAATATTTCCTTTTGTCAGTAATTCCTTTTTTCAATATTTCCTCTCGTCAATATTTCCTTTTCTCAATATTTCCTTCTTTCAATATTTCCTTTTGGAAATATTTCCTATTGTCAACATTTCCCTTTTTCAATATTTCCTTTTGTCAATATTTCCTTTTTTATCAATATATCCTTTTTACAATATTTCCTTTTTTCAATATTTAATTATGTCAATATTTCCTTTTTTCAATATTTCCTTTTGTTAATATTTCCTTTTGTCAATATATCCTTTTTTCAATATTTCCTTTTTTCAATATTTCCTTTTGTCAATATTTCCTTTTGTCAATATTTCCTTTTATCAATTTTTCCTTTTTTCATTATTTCCTTTTTTCAATATTTCCTTTTGTCAATATTTCCTTTTGTCAACATTTCCCTTTTTCAATATTTCCTTTTGTCAATATTACCTTTTGTCAATATTTCCTTTTTTCAATATTTCCTTTTTTCAATATTTCCTTTTGTCAATATTTCCTTTTTTCAATATTTCCTTTTTTCAATATTTCCTTTTCTCAATATTTCCTTTTGTCAATATTTTCTTTTATCAATATTTCCTTTTTTCAATATTTCCTTTTGTCAATATTTCCTTTTTTCAATATTTCCTTTTTTCAATATTTCCTTTTGTCAATAATTCCTTTTCTCAATATTTCCTTTTGTCAATATTTCCTTTTTTCAATATTTCCTTTTGTCAATATTTCGTTTTGTCAATATTTTCTTTTGTCAATATTTCCTTTTATCAATATTTCCTTTTGTCAATATTTCCTATTGTCAACATTTCCTTTTTTCAATATTTCCTTTTGTCAATATTTCCTTTTTTATCAATATATCCTTTTTACAATATTTCCTTTTTTCAATATTTAATTTTGTCAATATTTCCTTTTTTCAATATTTCCTTTTGTTAATATTTCCTTTTGTCAATATGTCCTTTTTTCAATATTTCCTTTTTTCAATAATTCCTTTTGTCAATATTTCCTTTTTTCAATATTTCCTTTTTTCAATATTTCCTTTTTTCAATATTTCCTTTTTTCAATATTTCCTTTTGTCAATATTTCCTTTTTTCAATATTTCCTTTTTTTAATATTTCCTCTTTTCAATATATTTTTTATCAATATTCCTTTTGTCAATATTTCCTTTTTTCAATATTTCCTTTTGTCAATATTTCCTTTTGTCAATATTTCTTTTGTCAATATTTCCCTTTTTCAATATTTCCTTTTGCCAATATTTCCTTTTCTCAATATTTCCTTTTGTCAATATTTCCTTTTTTCAATATTTTCTTTTGTCAATATTTCTTTTGTCAATATTTTCTTTTGTCAATATTTCCTTTTATCAATATTTCTTTTTTTCAATATTTCCTTTTTTCAATATTTCCTTTTTTCAATATTTCCTTTTGTCAATATTTCCTATTGTCAACATTTCCTTTTTTCAATATTTCCTTTTGTCAATATTTCCTTTTTTATCAATATATCCTTATTACAATATTTCCTTTTTTCAATATTTAATTTTGTCAATATTTCCTTTTTTCAATATTTCCTTTTGTTAATATTTCCTTTTGTCAATATATCCTTTTTTCAATATTTCCTTTTGTGTATATATCCTTTTTTCAATATTTCCTTTTTTCAATATTTCCTTTTGTCAATATTTCCTTTTGTCAATATTTCCTTTTTTCAATATTTACTTTTTTCAATATTTCCTTTTGTAAATATTTCCTTTTTTCAATATTTCCTTTTGTCAGTAATTCCTTTTTTCAATATTTCCTCTCGTCAATATTTCCTTTTCTCAATATTTCCTTCTTTCAATATTTCCTTTTGGAAATATTTCCTATTGTCAACATTTCCCTTTTTCAATATTTCCTTTTGTCAATATTTCCTTTTTTATCAATATATCCTTTTTACAATATTTCCTTTTTTCAATATTTAATTATGTCAATATTTCCTTTTTTCAATATTTCCTTTTGTTAATATTTCCTTTTGTCAATATATCCTTTTTTCAATATTTCCTTTTTTCAATATTTCCTTTTGTCAATATTTCCTTTTGTCAATATTTCCTTTTATCAATTTTTCCTTTTTTCATTATTTCCTTTTTTCAATATTTCCTTTTGTCAATATTTCCTTTTGTCAACATTTCCTTTTTTCAATATTTCCTTTTGTCAATATTACCTTTTGTCAATATTTCCTTTTTTCAATATTTCCTTTTTTCAATATTTCCTTTTGTCAATATTTCCTTTTTTCAATATTTCCTTTTTTCAATATTTCCTTTTCTCAATATTTCCTTTTGTCAATATTTTCTTTTATCAATATTTCCTTTTTTCAATATTTCCTTTTGTCAATATTTCCTTTTTTCAATATTTCCTTTTTTCAATATTTCCTTTTGTCAATATTTCCTTTTGTCAATATTTCTTTTGTCAATATTTCCCTTTTTCAATATTTCCTTTTGCCAATATTTCCTTTTGTCAATAATTCCTTTTCTCAATATTTCCTTTTGTCAATATTTCCTTTTTTCAATATTTCCTTTTGTCAATATTTCGTTTTGTCAATATTTTCTTTTGTCAATATTTCCTTTTATCAATATTTCCTTTTGTCAATATTTCCTATTGTCAACATTTCCTTTTTTCAATATTTCCTTTTGTCAATATTTCCTTTTTTATCAATATATCCTTTTTACAATATTTCCTTTTTTCAATATTTAATTTTGTCAATATTTCCTTTTTTCAATATTTCCTTTTGTTAATATTTCCTTTTGTCAATATGTCCTTTTTTCAATATTTCCTTTTTTCAATAATTCCTTTTGTCAATATTTCCTTTTTTCAATATTTCCTTTTTTCAATATTTCCTTTTTTCAATATTTCCTTTTTTCAATATTTCCTTTTGTCAATATTTCCTTTTTTCAATATTTCCTTTTTTTAATATTTCCTCTTTTCAATATATTTTTTATCAATATTCCTTTTGTCAATATTTCCTTTTTTCAATATTTCCTTTTGTCAATATTTCCTTTTGTCAATATTTCTTTTGTCAATATTTTCCTTTTTCAATATTTCCTTTTGCCAATATTTCCTATTGTCAATATTTCCTTTTCTCAATATTTCCTTTTGTCAATATTTCCTTTTTTCAATATTTTCTTTTGTCAATATTTCTTTTGTCAATATTTTCTTTTGTCAATATTTCCTTTTATCAATATTTCCTTTTTACAATATTTCCTTTTTTCAATATTTCCTTTTTTCAATATTTCCTTTTGTCAATATTTCCTATTGTCAACATTTCCTTTTTTCAATATTTCCTTTTGTCAATATTTCCTTTTTTATCAATATATCCTTATTACAATATTTCCTTTTTTCAATATTTCATTTTGTCAATATTTCCTTTTTTCAATATTTCCTTTTGTTAATATTTCCTTTTGTCAATATATCCTTTTTTCAATATTTCCTTTTGTGTATATATCCTTTTTTCAATATTTCCTTTTTTCAATATTTCCTTTTGTCAATATTTCCTTTTGTCAATATTTCTTTTGTCAATATTTTCCTTTTTCAATATTTCCTTTTGCCAATATTTCCTTTTGTCAATATTTCCTTTTCTCAATATTTCCTTTTGTCAATAATTCCTTTTTTCAATATTTTCTTTTGTCAATATTTCTTTTGTCAATATTTTCTTTTGTCAATATTTCCTTTTATCAATATTTCCTTTTTTCAATATTTCCTTTTTTCAATATTTCCTTTTGTCAATATTTCCTATTGTCAACATTTCCTTTTTTCAATATTTTCTTTTTTCAATATTTCCTTTTGTCAATATTTCCTTTTTTCATTATTTCCTTTTTTCAATATTTCCTTTTGTCAATATTTCCTTTTGTCAACATTTCCTTTTTTCAATATTTCCTTTTGTCAATATTACCTTTTGTCAATATTTCCTTTTTTCAATATTTCCTTTTTTCAATATTTCCTTTTGTCAATATTTCCTTTTTTCAATATTTCCTTTTTTCAATATTTCCTTTTCTCAATATTTCCTTTTGTCAATATTTTCTTTTATCAATATTTCCTTTTTTCAATATTTCCTTTTGTCAATATTTCCTTTTTTCAATATTTCCTTTTTTCAATATTTCCTTTTGTCAATATTTCCTTTTGTCAATATTTCTTTTGTCAATATTTCCCTTTTTCAATATTTCCTTTTGCCAATATTTCCTTTTGTCAATAATTCCTTTTCTCAATATTTCCTTTTGTCAATATTTCCTTTTTTCAATATTTCCTTTTGTCAATATTTCGTTTTGTCAATATTTTCTTTTGTCAATATTTCCTTTTATCAATATTTCCTTTTGTCAATATTTCCTATTGTCAACATTTCCTTTTTTCAATATTTCCTTTTGTCAATATTTCCTTTTTTATCAATATATCCTTTTTACAATATTTCCTTTTTTCAATATTTAATTTTGTCAATATTTCCTTTTTTCAATATTTCCTTTTGTTAATATTTCCTTTTGTCAATATGTCCTTTTTTTAATATTTCCTTTTTTCATTAATTCCTTTTGTCAATATTTCCTTATTTTCAATATTTCCTTTTTTCAATATTTCCTTTTTTCAATATTTCCTTTTTTCAATATTTCCTTTTGTCAATATTTCCTTTTTTCAATATTTCCTTTTTTTAATATTTCCTCTTTTCAATATATTTTTTATCAATATTCATTTTGTCAATATTTCCTTTTTTCAATATTTCCTTTTGTCAATATTTCCTTTTGTCAATATTTCTTTTGTCAATATTTCCCTTTTTCAATATTTCCTTTTGCCAATATTTCCTATTGTCAATATTTCCTTTTCTCAATATTTCCTTTTGTCAATATTTCCTTTTTTCAATATTTTCTTTTGTCAATATTTCTTTTGTCAATATTTTCTTTTGTCAATATTTCCTTTTATCAATATTTCCTTTTTTCAATATTTCCTTTTTTCAATATTTCCTTTTTTCAATATTTCCTTTTGTCAATATTTCCTATTGTCAACATTTCCTTTTTTCAATATTTCCTTTTGTCAATATTTCCTTTTTTATCAATATATCCTTATTACAATATTTCCTTTTTTCAATATTTAATTTTGTCAATATTTCCTTTTTTCAATATTTCCTTTTGTTAATATTTCCTTTTGTCAATATATCCTTTTTTCAATATTTCCTTTTGTGTATATATCCTTTTTTCAATATTTCCTTTTTTCAATATTTCCTTTTGTCAATATTTCCTTTTGTCAATATTTCTTTTGTCAATATTTTCCTTTTTCAATATTTCCTTTTGCCAATATTTCCTTTTGTCAATATTTCCTTTTCTCAATATTTCCTTTTGTCAATAATTCCTTTTTTCAATATTTTCTTTTGTCAATATTTCTTTTGTCAATATTTTCTTTTGTCAATATTTCCTTTTGCCAATATTTCCTATTGTCAATATTTCCTTTTCTCAATATTTCCTTTTGTCAATATTTCCTTTTTTCAATATTTTCTTTTGTCAATATTTCTTTTGTCAATATTTTCTTTTGTCAATATTTCCTTTTATCAATATTTCCTTTTTTCAATATTTCCTTTTTTCAATATTTCCTTTTTTCAATATTTCCTTTTGTCAATATTTCCTATTGTCAACATTTCCTTTTTTCAATATTTCCTTTTGTCAATATTTCCTTTTTTATCAATATATCCTTATTACAATATTTCCTTTTTTCAATATTTAATTTTGTCAATATTTCCTTTTTTCAATATTTCCTTTTGTTAATATTTCCTTTTGTCAATATATCCTTTTTTCAATATTTCCTTTTGTGTATATATCCTTTTTTCAATATTTCCTTTTTTCAATATTTCCTTTTGTCAATATTTCCTTTTGTCAATATTTCTTTTGTCAATATTTTCCTTTTTCAATATTTCCTTTTGCCAATATTTCCTTTTGTCAATATTTCCTTTTCTCAATATTTCCTTTTGTCAATAATTCCTTTTTTCAATATTTTCTTTTGTCAATATTTCTTTTGTCAATATTTTCTTTTGTCAATATTTCCTTTTATCAATATTTCCTTTTTTCAATATTTCCTTTTTTCAATATTTCCTTTTGTCAATATTTCCTATTGTCAACATTTCCTTTTTTCAATATTTTCTTTTTTCAATATTTCCTTTTGTCAATATTTCCTTTTTTCATTATTTCCTTTTTTCAATATTTCCTTTTGTCAATATTTCCTTTTGTCAACATTTCCTTTTTTCAATATTTCCTTTTGTCAATATTACCTTTTGTCAATATTTCCTTTTTTCAATATTTCCTTTTTTCAATATTTCCTTTTGTCAATATTTCCTTTTTTCAATATTTCCTTTTTTCAATATTTCCTTTTCTCAATATTTCCTTTTGTCAATATTTTCTTTTATCAATATTTCCTTTTTTCAATATTTCCTTTTTTCAATATTTCCTTTTTTCAATATTTCCTTTTTTCAATATTTCCTTTTGTCAATATTTCCTTTTGTCAATATTTCTTTTGTCAATATTTCCCTTTTTCAATATTTCCTTTTGCCAATATTTCCTTTTGTCAATAATTCCTTTTCTCAATATTTCCTTTTGTCAATATTTCCTTTTTTCAATATTTCCTTTTGTCAATATTTCGTTTTGTCAATATTTTCTTTTGTCAATATTTCCTTTTATCAATATTTCCTTTTGTCAATATTTCCTATTGTCAACATTTCCTTTTTTCAATATTTCCTTTTGTCAATATTTCCTTTTTTATCAATATATCCTTTTTACAATATTTCCTTTTTTCAATATTTAATTTTGTCAATATTTCCTTTTTTCAATATTTCCTTTTGTTAATATTTCCTTTTGTCAATATGTCCTTTTTTTAATATTTCCTTTTTTCAATAATTCCTTTTGTCAATATTTCCTTTTTTCAATATTTCCTTTTTTCAATATTTCCATTTTTCAATATTTCCTTTTTTCAATATTTCCTTTTGTCAATATTTCCTTTTTTCAATATTTCCTTTTTTTAATATTTCCTCTTTTCAATATATTTTTTATCAATATTCATTTTGTCAATATTTCCTTTTTTCAATATTTCCTTTTGTCAATATTTCCTTTTGTCAATATTTCTTTTGTCAATATTTCCCTTTTTCAATATTTCCTTTTGCCAATATTTCCTATTGTCAATATTTCCTTTTCTCAATATTTCCTTTTGTCAATATTTCCTTTTTTCAATATTTTCTTTTGTCAATATTTCTTTTGTCAATATTTTCTTTTGTCAATATTTCCTTTTATCAATATTTCCTTTTTTCAATATTTCCTTTTTTCAATATTTCCTTTTTTCAATATTTCCTTTTGTCAATATTTCCTATTGTCAACATTTCCTTTTTTCAATATTTCCTTTTGTCAATATTTCCTTTTTTATCAATATATCCTTATTACAATATTTCCTTTTTTCAATATTTAATTTTGTCAATATTTCCTTTTTTCAATATTTCCTTTTGTTAATATTTCCTTTTGTCAATATATCCTTTTTTCAATATTTCCTTTTGTGTATATATCCTTTTTTCAATATTTCCTTTTTTCAATATTTCCTTTTGTCAATATTTCCTTTTGTCAATATTTCTTTTGTCAATATTTTCCTTTTTCAATATTTCCTTTTGCCAATATTTCCTTTTGTCAATATTTCCTTTTCTCAATATTTCCTTTTGTCAATAATTCCTTTTTTCAATATTTTCTTTTGTCAATATTTCTTTTGTCAATATTTTCTTTTGTCAATATTTCCTTTTATCAATATTTCCTTTTTTCAATATTTCCTTTTTTCAATATTTCCTTTTGTCAATATTTCCTATTGTCAACATTTCCTTTTTTCAATATTTTCTTTTGTCAATATTTCCTTTTTTATCAATATATCCTTTTTACAATATTTCCTTTTTTCAATATTTAATTTTGTCAATATTTCCTTTTTTCAATATTTCCTTTTGTCAATATTTTTATTGTCAAAATTTCCTATTTTCAATATTTACTTTTGTCAATATTTCCTTTTGTAAATATTTCCTTTTTTATCAATATTTCCTTTTGTCAATATTTCCTTTTTTTTTCAATATATCCTTTTTTCAATATTTCCTTTTTTCAATATTTCCTTTTGTCAATATTTCCTTTTTTCAATATTTCTTTTTGTCAATATTTCCTTTGGTCAATATATCCTTTTTTCAATATTTCCTTTTGTGTATATTTCCTTTTTTCAATATTTCCTTTTTTCAATATTTCCTTTTGTCAATATTTCCTATTGTCAACATTTCCTTTTTTCAATATTTCCTTTTGTCAATATTTCCTTTTGTCAATATTTCCTTTTGTCAATATATACTTTTTTCAATTATTCCTTTCTTCAATATTTCCTTTTGTCAATATTTCCTTTTTTCAATATTTCCTTTTGTCAATATTTCCTTTTTTCAATATTTACTTTTTTCAATATTTCCTTTTGTAAATATTTCCTTTTTTTAAATATTTCCTTTTGTCAATAATTCCTTTTTTCAATATTTCCTCTCGTCAATATTTCCTGTTCTCAATATTTCCTTTTGTCAATATTTCCTTTTTTCAATATTTGCTTTTGTCAATATTTCCTTTTGTTAATATTTCCTTTTGTCAATATTTCCTTTTTTCAATATTTCCTTTTTCCAATATTTCCTCTTTTCAATATATTTTTTTTTCAATATTCCTTTTGTCAATATTTCCTTTTTTCAATATTTCCTTTTGTCAATATTTCCTTATTTCAATATTTCCTTTTTTCAATATTTCCTTTTGTCAATATTTCCTTTTGTCAATATTTCTTTTGTCAATATTTCCCTTTTTCAATATTTCCTTTTGTCAATACTTCCTTTTGTCAATATTTCCTTTTCTCAATATTTTCTTTTGTCAATATTTCCTTTTTTCAATATTTCCTTTTGTCAATATTTCCTTTTGTCAATATTTTCTTTTGTCAATATTTCCTTTTATCAATATTTCCTTTTTTCAATATTTCCTTCTTTCAATATTTCCTTTTGGAAATATTTCCTATTGTCAACATTTCCTTTTTTCAATATTTCCTTTTGTCAATATTTCCTTTTTTATCAATATATCCTTTTTACAATATTTCCTTTTTTCAATATTTAATTTTGTCAATATTTCCTTTTTTCAATATTTCCTTTTGTTAATATTTCCTTTTGTCAATATATCCTTTTTTCAATATTTCCTTTTTTCAATATTTCCTTTTGCCAATATTTCCTTTTGTCAATATTTACTTTTATCAATTTTTCCTTTTTTCATTTTTTCCTTTTTTCAATATTTCCTTTTGTCAATATTTCCTTTTGTCAACATTTCCTTTTTTCAATATTTCCTTTTGTCAATATTACCTTTTGTCAATATTTCCTTTTTTCAATATTTCCTTTTTTCAATATTTCCTTTTGTCAACATTTCCTTTTTTCAATATTTCCTTTTTTCAATATTTCCTTTTCTCAATATTTCCTTTTGTCAATATTTTCTTTTGTCAATATTTCCTTTTTCAATATTTCCTTTTTCAATATTTCCTTTTTTCAATATTTCCTTTTTTCAATATTTCCTTTTTTCAACATTTCCTTTTGTCAATATTTCCTTTTTTCAATATTTCCTTTTTTCAATATTTCCTTTTGTCAATATTTCCTTTTGTCAATATTTCCTTTTGTCAATATTTCCTTTTTTCAATATTTCCTTTTTCCAATATTTCCTCTTTTCAATATATTTTTTTATCAATATTCCTTTTGTCAATATTTCCTTTTTTCAATATTTCCTTTTTTCAATATTTCCTTTTGTTAATATTTCCTTTTGTCAATATATCCTTTTTTCAATATTTCCTTTTTTCAATATTTCCTTTTGTCAATATTTCCTTTTGTCAATATTTTCTTTTGTCAATACTTCTTTTTATCAATATTTCCTTTTTTCAATATTTCCTTCTTTCAATATTTCCTTTTGTCAATATTTCCTATTGTCAACATTTCCTTTTTTCAATATTTCCTTTTGTCAATATTTCCTTTTTTATCAATATATCCTTTTTACAATATTTCCTTTTTTCAATATTTAATTTTGTCAATATTTCCTTTTTTCAATATTTCCTTTTGTCAATATTTCCTTTTTTCAATATTTCCTTTTTTCAATATTTCCTTTTTTCAATATTTCCTTTTTTCAATATTTCCTTTTGTCAATATTTCCTTTTTTCAATATTTCCTTTTTCCAATATTTCCTCTTTTCAATATATTTTTTTATCAATATTCCTTTTGTCAATATTTCCTTTTTTCAATATTTCCTTTTGTCAATATTTCCTTTTGTCAATATTTCTTTTGTCAATATTTTCCTTTTTCAATATTTCCTTTTGCCAATATTTCCTTTTGTCAATATTTCCTTTTCTCAATATTTCCTTTTTTCAATATTTTCTTTTGTCAATATTTCTTTTGTCAATATTTTCTTTTGTCAATATTTCCTTTTATCAATATTTCCTTTTTTCAATATTTCCTTTTTTCAATATTTCCTTTTGTCAATATTTCCTATTGTCAACATTTTCTTTTTTCAATATTTTCTTTTGTCAATATTTCCTTTTTTATCAATATATCCTTTTTACAATATTTCCTTTTTTCAATATTTAATTTTGTCAATATTTTCTTTTTTCAATATTTTCTTTTGTTAATATTTCCTTTTGTCAATATATCCTTTTTTCAATAATTCCTTTTGTGTATATATCCTTTTTTCAATCTTTCCTTTTTTCAATATTTCCTTTTGTCAATATTTTTATTGTCAAAATTTCCTATTTTCAATATTTCCTTTTGTCAATATTTCCTTTTGTAAATATTTCCTTTTTTATCAATATTTCCTTATGTCAATATTTCCTTTTTTTTTCAATATATCCTTTTTTCAATATTTCCTTTTTTCAATATTTCCTTTTGTCAATATTTCCTTTTTTCAATATTTCTTTTTGTCAATATTTCCATTGGTCAATATATCCTTTTTTCAATATTTCCTTTTGTGTATATTTCCTTTTTTCAATATTTCCTTTTTTCAATATTTCCTTTTGTCAATATTTCCTATTGTCAACATTTCCTTTTTTCAATATTTCCTTTTGTCAATATTTCCTTTTGTCAATATTTCCTTTTGTCAATATATACTTTTTTCAATTATTCCTTTCTTCAATATTTCCTTTTGTCAATATTTCCTTTTTTCAATATTTCCTTTTGTCAATATTTCCTTTTTTCAATATTTACTTTTTTCAATATTTCCTTTTGTAAATATTTCCTTTTTTCAATATTTCCTTTTGTCAATAATTCCTTTTTTCAATATTTCCTCTCGTCAATATTTCCTTTTCTCAATATTTCCTTTTGTCAATATTTCCTTTTTTCAATATTTGCTTTTGTCAATATTTCCTTTTGTTAATATTTCCTTTTGTCAATATTTCCTTTTTTCAATATTTCCTTTTTCCAATATTTCCTCTTTTCAATATATTTTTTTTTCAATATTCCTTTTGTCAATATTTCCTTTTTTCAATATTTCCTTTTGTCAATATTTCCTTATTTCAATATTTCCTTTTTTCAATATTTCCTTTTGTCAATATTTCCTTTTGTCAATATTTCTTTTGTCAATATTTCCCTTTTTCAATATTTCCTTTTGTCAATACTTCCTTTTGTCAATATTTCCTTTTCTCAATATTTCCTTTTGTCAATATTTCCTTTTTTCAATATTTCCTTTTGTCAATATTTCCTTTTGTCAATATTTTCTTTTGTCAATATTTCCTTTTATCAATATTTCCTTTTTTCAATATTTCCTTCTGTCAATATTTCCTTTTGGAAATATTTCCTATTGTCAACATTTCCATTTTTCAATATTTCCTTTTGTCAATATTTCCTTTTTTATCAATATATCCTTTTTACATTATTTCCTTTTTTCAATATTTAATTTTGTCAATATTTCCTTTTTTCAATATTTCCTTTTGTTAATATTTCCTTTTGTCAATATATCCTTTTTTCAATATTTCCTTTTTTCAATATTTCCTTTTGTCAATATTTCCTTTTGTCAATATTTCCTTTTATCAATTTTTCCTTTTTTCATTATTTCCTTTTTTCAATATTTCCTTTTGTCAATATTTCCTTTTGTCAACATTTCCTTTTTTCAATATTTCCTTTTGTCAATATTACCTTTTGTCAATATTTCCTTTTTTCAATATTTCCTTTTTTCAATATTTCCTTTTGTCAATATTTCCTTTTTTCAATATTTCCTTTTGTCAATATTTCCTTTTTCAATATTTCCTTTTTCAATATTTCCTTTTTTCAATATTTCCTTTTTTCAATATTTCCTTTTGTCAATATTTCCTTTTGTCAACATTTCCTTTTTTCAATATTTCCTTTTGTCAATATTACCTTTTGTCAATATTTCCTTTTTTCAATATTTCCTTTTTTCAATATTTCCTTTTGTCAATATTTCCTTTTTTCAATATTTCCTTTTGTCAATATTTCCTTTTTCAATATTTCCTTTTTCAATATTTCCTTTTTTCAATATTTCCTTTTTTCAACATTTCTTTTTGTCAATATTTCCTTTTTTCAATATTTCCTTTTTTCAATATTTCCTTTTGTCAATATTTCCTTTTGTCAATATTTCCTTTTGTCAATATTTGTTTTTGTCAATATTTCCTATGGTCAAAATTTCCATTTTTCAATATTTTCTTTTGTCAATATTTCCTTTTTCAATATTTCTATTTTTCAATATTTCCTTTTGTCAATATTACCTTTTTCAATATTTCCTTTTTTCAATATTTCCTTTTTTCAATATTTCCTTTTTCAATATTTCCTTTTGTCAATATTTCGTTTTGTCAATATTTCCTTTCGTCAATATTTCCTTTTTTCAATATTTCCTTTTTCAATATTTCCTTTTTTCAATATTTCCTCTTGTCAATATTTCCTTTTTTCAATATTTCCTTTTTTTCATATTTCCTTTTCTCAATATTTCCTTTTCTCATTATTTCCTTTTGTCATTATTTCCTTTTTTCAATATTTTATTTTGTCAATATTTCCTTTTGTCAACATTTCCTTTTGTCAATATATCCTTTTGTCAATGTTTCCCTTTTTCAATATTTTATTTTGCCAATATTTCCTTCTGTAAATATTTCCTTTTCTCAATATTTCCTTTTTTCAATATTTCCTTTTTTCAATATTTCCTTTTGTCAATATTTCCTTTTTTCAATATTTTCTTTTTCCAATATTTCATCTTTTCAATATATGTTTTTATCAATATGTCTTTTGTCAATATTTCCTTTTTTCAATATTTCCTTTTATCAATATTTCCTTTTTTCAATATTTCCTTTTGTCAATATTTCTTTTGTCAATATTTCCCTTTTTCAATATTTACTTTTGCAAATATTTCCTTTTGTCAATATTTCCTTTTCTCAATATTTCATTTTGTCAATATTTCCTTTTTTCAATATTTCCTTTTGTCAATATTTCCTTTTATCAATATTTCCTTTTGTCAATATTTCCTTTTTTCAATATTTTCCTTTGTCAATATTTCCTTTTGTCAATATTTCCTTTTGTCAATATTTCCTTTTGTCAATATTTCCTTTTTTCAATATTTCCAATTTTCATTATTCCCTTTTGTCAATATTTCCTTTTTTCAATCATCCCTTTTGTCAATATTTACTTTTTTCAATATTTTCTTTTTGCAATATTTCCTTTTGTCAATATTTCCTTTTTTCAATATTTCCTCTTGTCAGTATTTCGTTCTTTCAATATTTCCTTTTGTCAATATTTCCCTTTTTCAATATTTCCTTTTACCAATATTTCCTTTTGTCAATATTTCCTTTTCTCAATATTTCCTTTTGTCAATATTTCCTTTTTTCAATATTTCCTTTTGTCAATATTTGCTATTCTCAACATTTCCTTTTGTCCATATATCCTTTTTTCAATAATTCCTTTTGTCAATAATTCCTTTTTCAATATTTCCTTTTTTCAATATTTCCTTTTTTCAATATTTCCTTTTTTAATATATACTTTTTTCAATATTTCCTTTTTTCAATATTTCCTTTTGTCAATATTTCATTTTTTCAATATTTCCTTTTTCCAATATTTCCTCTTTTCAATATATTTTTTTTTCCTTTTGTCAATATTTCCTTTTTCAATATGTGACAAAAGGAAATATTGACAATATTTCATATTGTCAATATTTCCTTTTGTCAATATTTCCTTTTTTCAATATTTCCATTTGTCAATAATTCCTTTTGTCAATATTTCCTTTTGTCAATATTTCCTTTTCTCAATATTTCCTTTTGTCAATATTTCCTTTTTTCAATATTTGCTTTTGACAATATTTCCTTTTGTTAATATTTCCTTTTTACAATATTTCCTTTTATCAATATTTCCTTTTTACAATATTTCCTTTTGTCAATATTTCCTTTTTTCAATATTTCCTCTTGTCAATAATTCCTTTTTTCAATATTTCCTCTTGTCAATATTTCCTTTTCTCAATATTTCCCTTTTTCAATATTTCCTTTTGCCAATATTTCCTTTTGTCAATATTTCCTTTTCTCAATATTTCCTTTTGTCAATATTTCCTTTTTTCAATATTTCCTTTTGTCAATATTTCCTTTTCTCAATATTTCCTTTTGTCAATATTTCCTTTTTTCAATATTTGCTTTTGTCAATATTTTCTTTTGTTAATATTTCTTTTTTACAATATTTCCTTTTATCAATATTTCCTTTTTTCAATATTTCCTTTTTTCAATATTTCCTTTTTTCAATATTTCCTTTTTTCAATATTTCCTTTTTTCAATATTTCCTTTTTCCAATATTTCCTCTTTTCCATATATTTTTTTATCAATATTTCTTTTGTCAATATTTCCTTTTTTCAATAATTCCTTTTGTCAATATTTCCTTTTTTCAATATTTCCTTTTTTCAATATTTCCTTTTTTCAATATTTCCTTTTTTCTATATTTCCTTTTGTCAATATTTCCTTTTTTCAATATTTCCTTTTTTCAATATTTCCTCTTTTCAATATATTTTTTTATCAATATTCCTTTTGTCAATATTTCCTTTTTTCAATATTTCCTTTTGTCAATATTTCCTTTTGTCAATATTTCTTTTGTCAATATTTCCCTTTTTCAATATTTCCTTTTGCCAATATTTCCTTATGTCAATATTTCCTTTTCTCAATATTTCCTTTTGTCAATATTTCCTTTTTTCAATATTTTCTTTTGTCAATATTTCTTTTGTCAATATTTTCTTTTGTCAATATTTCCTTTTATCAATATTTCCTTTTTTCAATATTTCCTTTTTTCAATATTTCCTTTTTTCAATATTTCCTTTTGTCAATATTTCCTATTGTCAACATTTCCTTTTTTCAATATTTCCTTATGTCAATATTTCCTTTTTTATCAATATATCCTTATTACAATATTTCCTTTTTTCAATATTTAATTTTGTCAATATTTCCTTTTTTCAATATTTCCTTTTGTTAATATTTCCTTTTGTCAATATATCCTTTTTTCAATATTTCCTTTTGTGTATTTATCCTTTTTTCAATATTTCCTTTTTTCAATATTTCCTTTTTTCAATATTTCCTATTGTCAAAATTTCCTATTTTCAATATTTCCTTCGTCAATATTTCCTTTTTTAAATATTTCCTTTTTTATCAATATTTCCTTTTGTCAATATTTCCTTTTTTTTCAATATATCCTTTTTTCAATATTTCCTTTTTTCAATATTTCCTTTTGTCAATATTTCCTTTTTTCAATATTTCTTTTTGTCAATATTTCCTTTGGTCAATATATCCTTTTTTCAATATTTCCTTTTGTGTATATTTCCTTTTTTCAATATTTCCTTTTTTCAATATTTCCTTTTGTCAATATTTCCTATTGTCAACATTTCCTTTTTTCAATACTTCCTTTTGTCAATATTTCCTTTTTTCAATATTTACTTTTTTCAATATTTCCTTTTGTAAATATTTCCTTTTTTCAATATTTCCTTTCGTCAATAATTCCTTTTTTCAATATTTCCTCTCGTCAATATTTCCTTTTCTCAATATTTCCTTTTGTCAATATTTCCTTTTGTCAATATATACTTTTTTCAATTATTCCTTTCTTCAATATTTCCTTTTGTCAATATATCCTTTTTTCAATATTTCCTTTTGTCAATATTTCCTTTTTTCAATATTTACTTTTTTCAATATTTCCTTTTGTAAATATTTCCTTTTTTCAATATTTCCTTTTGTCAATAATTCCTTTTTTCAATATTTCCTCTCGTCAATATTTCCTTTTCTCAATATTTCCTTTTGTCAATATTTCCTTTTTTCAATATTTGCTTTTGTCAATATTTCCTTTTGTTAATATTTCCTTTTGTCAATATTTCCTTTTTTCAATATTTCCTTTTTCCAATATTTCCTCTTTTCAATATATTTTTTTTTCAATAATCCTTTTGTCAATATTTCCTTTTTTCAATATTTCCTTTTGTCAATATTTCCTTTTTTCAATATTTCCTTTTTTCAGTATTTCCTTTTGTCAATATTTCCTTTTGTCAATATTTCTTTTGGCAATATTTCCCTTTTTCAATATTTCGTTTTGCCAATATTTCCTTTTGTCAATATTTCCTTTTCTCAATATTTCCTTTTGTCAATATTTCCTTTTTTCAATATTTTCTTTTGTCAATATTTCTTTTGTCAATATTTTCTTTTGTCAATATTTCCTTTTATCAATATTTCCTTTTTTCAATATTTCCTTTTTTCAATATTTCCTTTTTTCAATATTTCCTTTTGTCAATATTTCCTATTGTCAACATTTCCTTTTTTCAATATTTCCTTATGTCAATATTTCCTTTTTTATCAATATATCCTTATTACAATATTTCCTTTTTTCAATATTTAATTTTGTCAATATTTCCTTTTTTCAATATTTCCTTTTGTTAATATTTCCTTTTGTCAATATATCCTTTTTTCAATATTTCCTTTTGTGTATTTATCCTTTTTTCAATATTTCCTTTTTTCAATATTTCCTTTTGTCAATATTTCCTATTGTCAAAATTTCCTATTTTCAATATTTCCTTAGTCAATATTTCCTTTTTTAAATATTTCCTTTTTTATCAATATTTCCTTTTGTCAATATTTCCTTTTTTTTCAATATATCCTTTTTTCAATATTTCCTTTTTTCAATATTTCCTTTTGTCAATATTTCCTTTTTTCAATATTTCTTTTTGTCAATATTTCCTTTGGTCAATATATCCTTTTTTCAATATTTCCTTTTGTGTATATTTCCTTTTTTCAATATTTCCTTTTTTCAATATTTCCTTTTGTCAATATTTCCTATTGTCAACATTTCCTTTTTTCAATACTTCCTTTTGTCAATATTTCCTTTTTTCAATATTTACTTTTTTCAATATTTCCTTTTGTAAATATTTCCTTTTTTCAATATTTCCTTTCGTCAATAATTCCTTTTTTCAATATTTCCTCTCGTCAATATTTCCTTTTCTCAATATTTCCTTTTGTCAATATTTCCTTTTGTCAATATATACTTTTTTCAATTATTCCTTTCTTCAATATTTCCTTTTGTCAATATATCCTTTTTTCAATATTTCCTTTTGTCAATATTTCCTTTTTTCAATATTTACTTTTTTCAATATTTCCTTTTGTAAATATTTCCTTTTTTCAATATTTCCTTTTGTCAATAATTCCTTTTTTCAATATTTCCTCTCGTCAATATTTCCTTTTCTCAATATTTCCTTTTGTCAATATTTCCTTTTTTCAATATTTGCTTTTGTCAATATTTCCTTTTGTTAATATTTCCTTTTGTCAATATTTCCTTTTTTCAATATTTCCTTTTTCCAATATTTCCTCTTTTCAATATATTTTTTTTCAATAATCCTTTTGTCAATATTTCCTTTTTTCAATATTTCCTTTTGTCAATATTTCCTTTTTTCAATATTTCCTTTTTTCAGTATTTCCTTTTGTCAATATTTCCTTTTGTCAATATTTCTTTTGGCAATATTTCCCTTTTTCAATATTTCGTTTTGCTAATATTTCCTTTTGTCAATATTTCCTTTTCTCAATATTTCCTTTTGTCATTATTTCCTTTTTTCAATATTTCCTTTTGTCAATATTTCCTTTTGTCAATATTTTCTTTTGTCAATACTTCTTTTTATCAATATTTCCTTTTTTCAATATTTTCTTCTTTCAATATTTCCTTTTGTCAATATTTCCTATTGTCAACATTTCCTTTTTTCAATATTTCCTTTTGTCAATATTTCCTTTTTTATCAATATATCCTTTTTACAATATTTCCTTTTTTCAATATTTAATTTTGTCAATATTTCCTTTTTTCAATATTTCCTTTTGTTAATATTTCCTTTTGTCAATATATCCTATTTTCAATATTTCCTTTTTTCAATATTTCCTTTTGTCAATATTTCCTTTTTTTAATATTTCCTTTTTTCAATATTTCCTTTTTTCAATATTTCCTTTTTTCAATATTTCCTTTTGTCAATATTTCCTTTTTTCAATATTTCCTTTTTCCAATATTTCCTCTTTTCAATATATTTTTTTATCAATATTCCTTTTGTCAATATTTCCTTTTTTCAATATTTCCTTTTGTCAATATTTCCTTTTGTCAATATTTCTTTTGTCAATATTTTCCTTTTTCAATATTTCCTTTTGCCAATATTTCCTTTTGTCAATATTTCCTTTTCTCAATATTTCCTTTTGTCAACAATTCCTTTTTTCAATATTTTCTTTTGTCAATATTTCTTTTGTCAATATTTTCTTTTGTCAATATTTCTTTTTATCAATATTTCCTTTTTTCAATATTTCCTTTTTTCAATATTTCCTTTTGTCAATATTTCCTATTGTCAACATTTCCTTTTTTCAATATTTTCTTTTGTCAATATTTCCTATTTTATCAATATATCCTTTTTACAATATTTCCTTTTTTCAATATTTAATTTTGTCAATATTTTCTTTTTTCAATATTTCCTTTTGTTAATATTTCCTTTTGTCAATATATCCTTTTTTCAATAATTCCTTTTGTGTATATATCCTTTTTTCAATCTTTCCTTTTTTCAATATTTCCTTTTGTCAATATTTTTATTGTCAAAATTTCCTATTTTCAATATTTCCTTTTGTCAATATTTCCTTTTGTAAATATTTCCTTTTTTATCAATATTTCCTTTTGTCAATATTTCCTTTTTTTTCAATATATCCTTTTTTCAATATTTCCTTTTTTCAATATTTCCTTTTGTCAATATTTCCTTTTTTCAATATTTCTTTTTGTCAATATTTCCTTTGGTCAATATATCCTTTTTTCAATATTTCCTTTTGTGTATATTTCCTTTTTTCAATATTTCTTTTTTTCAATATTTCCTTTTGTCAATATTTCCTATCGTCAAGATTTCCTTTTTTCAATATTTCCTTTTGTCAATATTTCCTTTTGTCAAAATTTCCTTTTGTCAATATTTCCTTTTTTCAATTATTCCTTTCTTCAATATTTCCTTTTGTCAATATTTCCTTTTTTCAATATTTCCTTTTGTCAATATTTCCTTTTTTCAATATTTACTTTTTTCAATATTTCCTTTTGTAAATATTTCCTTTTTTCAATATTTCCTTTTGTCAATAATTCCTTTTTTCAATATTTCCTCTCGTCAATATTTCCTTTTCTAGATATTTCCTTTTGTCAATATTTCCTTTTTTCAATATTTGCTTTTGTCAATATTTCCTTTTGTTAATATTTACTTTTGTCAATATTTCCTTTTTTCAATATTTCCTTTTTCTTATATTTCCTCTTTTCAATATATTTTTTTTTCAATATTCCTTTTGTCAATATTTCCTTTTTTCAATATTTCCTTTTGTCAATATTTCCTTATTTCAATATTTCCTTTTTTCAATATTTCCTTTTGTCAATATTTCCTTTTGTCAATATTTCTTTTGTCAATATTTCCCTTTTTCAATATTTCCTTTTGTCAATACTTCCTTTTGTCAATATTTCCTTTTCTCAATATTTCCTTTTGTCAATATTTCCTTTTTTCAATATTTCCTTTTGTCAATATTTCCTTTTGTCAACATTTTCTTTTGTCAATATTTCCTTTTATCAATATTTCCTTTTTTCAATATTTCCTTCTTTCAATATTTCCTTTTGGAAATATTTCCTATTGTCAACATTTCCTTTTTTCAATATTTCCTTTTGCCAATATTTCCTTTTTTATCAATATATCCTTTTTAAAATATTTCCTTTTTTCAATATTTAATTATGTCAATATTTCCTTTTTTCAATATTTCCTTTTGTTAATATTTCCTTTTGTCAATATATCCTTTTTTCAATATTTCCTTTTTTCAATATTTCCTTTTGTCAATATTTCCTTTTGTCAATATTTCCTTTTATCAATTTTTCCTTTTTTCATTATTTCCTTTTTTCAATATTTCCTTTTGTCAATATTTCCTTTTGTCAACATTTCCTTTTTTCAATATTTCCTTTTGTCAATATTACCTTTTGTCAATATTTCCTTTTTCCAATATTTCCTTTTTTCAATATTTCCTTTTGTCAATATTTCCTTTTTTCAATATTTCCTTTTTTCAATATTTCCTTTTCCCAATATTTCCTTTTGTCAATATTTTCTTTTGTCAATATTTCCTTTTTTCAATATTTCCTTTTGTCAATATTTCCTTTTTTCAATATTTCCTTTTTTCAATATTTCCTTTTGTCAATATTTCCTTTTGTCAATATTTCTTTTGTCAATATTTCCCTTTTTCAATATTTCCTTTTGCCAATATTTCCTTTTGTTAATATTTCCTTTTCTCAATATTTCCTTTTGTCAAAATTTCCTTTTTTCAATATTACCTTTTGTCAATATTTCCTTTTGTCAATATTTTCTTTTGTCAATATTTCCTTTTATCAATATTTCCTTTTGTCAATATTTCCTATTGTCAACATTTCCTTTTTTCAATATTTCCTTTTGTCAATATTTCCTTTTTTATCAATATATCCTTTTTACAATATTTCCTTTTTTCAATATTTAATTTTGTCAATATTTCCTTTTTTCAATATTTCCTTTTGTTAATATTTCCTTTTGTCAATATATCCTTTTTTCAATATTTCCTTTTTTCAATAATTCCTTTTGTCAATATTTCCTTTTTTCAATATTTCCTTTTTTCAATATTTCCTTTTTTCAATATTTCCTTTTTTCAATATTTCCTTTTGTCAATATTTCCTTTTTTCAATATTTCCTTTTTTCAATATTTCCTCTTTTCAATATATTTTTTTATCAATATTCCTTTTGTCAATATTTCCTTTTTTCAATATTTCCTTTTGTCAATATTTCCTTTTGTCAATATTTCTTTTGTCAATATTTCCCTTTTTCAATATTTCCTTTTGCCAATATTTCCTTTTGTCAATATTTCCTTTTCTCAATATTTCCTTTTGTCAATATTTCCTTTTTTCAATATTTTCTTTTGTCAATATTTCTTTTGTCAATATTTTCTTTTGTCAATATTTCCTTTTATCAATATTTCCTTTTTTCAATATTTCCTTTTTTCAATATTTCCTTTTTTCAATATTTCCTTTTGTCAATATTTCCTATTGTCAACATTTCCTTTTTTCAATATTTCCTTTTGTCAATATTTCCTTTTTTATCAATATATCCTTATTACAATATTTCCTTTTTTCAATATTTAATTTTGTCAATATTTCCTTTTTTCAATATTTCCTTTGTTAATATTTCCTTTTTTCAATATTTCCTTTTGTGTATATATCCTTTTTTCAATATTTCCTTTTTTCAATATTTCCTTTTGTCAATATTTCCTATTGTCAAAATTTCCTATTTTCAATATTTCCTTTTGTCAATATTTCCTTTTTTAAATATTTCCTTTTTTATCAATATTTCCTTTTGTCAATATTTCTTTTTATTCAATATATCCTTTTTTCAATATTTCCTTTTTTCAATATTTCCTTTTGTCAATATTTCCTTTTTTCAATATTTCTTTTTGTCAATATTTCCTTTGGTCAATATATCCTTTTTTCAATATTTCCTTTTGTGTATATTTCCTTTTTTCAATATTTCCTTTTTTCAATATTTCCTTTTGTCAATATTTCCTATTGTCAACATTTCCTTTTTTCAATGCTTCCTTTTGTCAATATTTCCTTTTTTCAATATTTACTTTTTTCAATATTTCCTTTTGTAAATATTTCCTTTTTTCAATTTTCCTTTTGTCAATAATTCCTTTTTTCAATATTTCCTCTCGTCAAAATTTCCTTTTCTCAATATTTCCTTTTGTCAATATTTCCTTTTGTCAATATATACTTTTTTCAATTATTCCTTTCTTCAATATTTCCTTTTGTCAATATTTCCTTTTTTCAATATTTCCTTTTGTCAATATTTCCTTTTTTCAATATTTCCTTTTGTCAATTATTCCTTTTTTCAATATTTCCTCTCTTCAATATTTCCTTTTCTCAATATTTCCTTTTGTCAATATTTCCTTTTTTCAATATTTGCTTTTGTCAATATTTCCTTTTGTTAATATTTCATTTTGTCAATATTTCCTTTTTTCAATATTTCCTTTTTCCAATATTTCCTCTTTTCAATATATTTTTTTCTTCCTTTTGTCAATATTTCCTTTTTCAATATGTGACAAAAGGAAATATTGACAATATTTCATATTGTCAATATTTCCTTTTGTCAATATTTCCTTTTTTCAATATTTCCTTTTGTCAATAATTCCTTTTTTCAATATTTCCTTTTGTCAATATTTCCTTTTCTCAATATTTCCTTTTGTCAATATTTCCTTTTTTCAATATTTGCTTTTGACAATATTTCCTTTTGTTAATATTTCCTTTTTACAATATTTCCTTTTATCAATATTACCTTTTTTCAAAATTTCCTTTTGTCAATATTTCCTTTTTTCAATATTTCCTTTTGTCAATAATTCCTTTTTTCAATATTTCCTCTTGTCAATATTTCCTTTTCTCAATATTTCCCTTTTTCAATATTTCCTTTTGCCAATATTTCCTTTTGTCAATATTTCCTTTTCTCAATATTTCCTTTTGTCAATATTTCCTTTTTTCAATTATTCCTTTTGTCAATATTTCCTTTTCTCAATATTTCCTTTTGTCAATATTTCCTTTTTTCAATATTTGCTTTTGTCAATATTTTCTTTTGTTAATATTTCTTTTTTACAATATTTCCTTTTATCAATATTTCCTTTTTTCAATATTTCCTTTTTTCAATATTTCCTTTTTTCAATATTTCCTTTTGTCAATATTTCCTTTTTTCAATATTTCCTTTTTCCAATATTTCCTCTTTTCAATATATTTTTTTATCAATATTTCTTTTGTCAATATTTCCTTTTTTCAATAATTTCTTTTGTCAATATTTCCTTTTTTCAATATTTCCTTTTTTCAATATTTCCTTTTTTCAATATTTCCTTTTTTCAATATTTCCTTTTGTCAATATTTCCTTTTTTCAATATTTCCTTTTTTCAATATTTCCTCTTTTCAATATATTTTTTTATCAATATTCCTTTTGTCAATATTTCCTTTTTTCAATATTTCCTTTTGTCAATATTTCCTTTTGTCAATATTTCTTTTGTCAATATTTCCCTTTTTCAATATTTCCTTTTGCCAATATTTCCTTTTGTCAATATTTCCTTTTCTCAATATTTCCTTTTGTCAATATTTCCTTTTTTCAATATTTTCTTTTGTCAATATTTCTTTTGTCAATATTTTCTTTTGTCAATATTTCCTTTATCAATATTTCCTTTTTTCAATATTTCCTTTTTTCAATATTTCCTTTTTTCAATATTTCCTTTTGTCAATATTTCCTATCGTCAACATTTTCTTTTTTCAATATTTCCTTTTGTCAATATTTCCTTTTTTATCAATATATCCTTATTACAATATTTCCTTTTTTCAATATTTAATTTTGTCATTATTTCCTTTTTTCAATATTTCCTTTTGTTAATATTTCCTTTTGTCAATATATCCTTTTTTCAATATTTCCGTTTTTTTGTATATATCCTTTTTTCAATATTTCCTTTTTTCAAT
Organism: Ischnura elegans; assembly: GCF_921293095.1. Lineage (NCBI taxonomy): Eukaryota > Metazoa > Arthropoda > Insecta > Odonata > Coenagrionidae > Ischnura > Ischnura elegans. The sequence continues at coordinate 121,072,866 of NC_060248.1, read as the reverse complement.
ATTTCCTTTTGTCAATATTTCCTATTGTCAAAATTTCCTATTTTCAATATTTCCTTTTGTCAATATTTCCTTTTTTAAATATTTCCTTTTTTATCAATATTTCCTTTTGTCAATATTTCCTTTTTTTTCAATATATCCTTTTTTCAATATTTCCTTTTGTCAATATTTCCTATTGTCAACATTTCCTTTTTTCAATACTTCCTTTTGTCAATATTTCCTTTTTTCAATATTTACTTTTTTCAATATTTCCTTTTGTAAATATTTCCTTTTTTCAATATTTCCTTTTGTCAATAATTCCTTTTTTCAATATTTCCTCTCGTCAATATTTCCTTTTCTCAATATTTCCTTTTGTCAATATTTCCTTTTGTCAATATATACTTTTTTCAATTATTCCTTTCTTCAATATTTCCTTTTGTCAATATTTCCTTTTTTCAATATTTCCTTTTGTCAATATTTCCTTTTTTCAATATTTACTTTTTTCAATATTTCCTTTTGTAAATATTTCCTTTTTTCAATATTTCCTTTTGTCAATAATTCCTTTTTTCAATATTTCCTCTCGTCAATATTTCCTTTTCTCAATATTTCCTTTTGTCAATATTTCCTTTTTTCAATATTTGCTTTTGTCAATATTTCCTTTTGTTAATATTTCCTTTTGTCAATATTTCCTTTTTTCAATATTTCCTTTTTCCAATATTTCCTCTTTTCAATATATTTTTTTTTCAATAATCCTTTTGTCAATATTTCCTTTTTTCAATATTTCCTTTTGTCAATATTTCCTTTTCTCAATATTTCCTTTTTTCAGTATTTCCTTTTGTCAATATTTCCTTTTGTCAATATTTCTTTTGTCAATATTTCCCTTTTTCAATATTTCCTTTTGCCAATATTTCCTTTTGTCAATATTTCCTTTTCTCAATATTTCCTTTTGTCAATATTTCCTTTTTTCAATATTTCCTTTTGTCAATATTTCCTTTTGTCAATATTTTCTTTTGTCAATACTTCTTTTTATCAATATTTCCTTTTTTCAATATTTCCTTCTTTCAATATTTCCTTTTGTTAATATTTCCTATTGTCAACATTTCCTTTTTTCAATATTTCCTTTTGTCAATATTTCCTTTTTTATCAATATATCCTTTTTACAATATTTCCTTTTTTCAATATTTAATTTTGTCAATACTTCCTTTTTTCAATATTTCCTTTTGTTAATATTTCCTTTTGTCAATATATCCTTTTTTCAATATTTCCTTTTTTCAATATTTCCTTTTGTCAATATTTCCTTTTTTCAATATTTCCTTTTTTCAATATTTCCTTTTTTCAATATTTCCTTTTTTCAATATTTCCTTTTGTCAATATTTCCTTTTTTCAATATTTCCTTTTTCCAATATTTCCTATTTTCAATATATTTTTTTATCAATATTTCTTTTGTCAATATTTCCTTTTTTCAATATTTCCTTTTGTCAATATTTCCTTTTGTCAATATTTCTTTTGTCAATATTTTCCTTTTTCAAAATATACTTTTGCCAATATTTCCTTTTGTCAATATTTCCTTTTCTCAATATTTCCTTTTGTCAATAATTCCTTTTTTCAATATTTTCTTTTGTCAATATTTCTTTTGTCAATATTTTCTTTTGTCAATATTTCCTTTTATCAATATTTCCTTTTTTCAATATTTCCTTTTTTCAATATTTCCTTTTGTCAATATTTCCTATTGTCAACATTTCCTTTTTTCAATATTTTCTTTTGTCAATATTTCCTTTTTTATCAATATATCCATTTTACAATATTTCCTTTTTTCAATATTTAATTTTGTCAATATTTTCTTTTTTCAATATTTCCTTTTGTTAATATTTCCTTTTGTCAATATATCCTTTTTTCAATAATTCCTTTTGTGTATATATCCTTTTTTCAATCTTTCCTTTTTTCAATATTTCCTTTTGTCAATATTTTTATTGTCAATATTTCCTATTTTCAATATTTCCTTTTGTCAATATTTCCTTTTGTAAATATTTCCTTTTTTATCAATATTTCCTTTCGTCAATATTTCCTTTTTTTTCAATATATCCTTTTTTCAATATTTCTTTTTTTCAATATTTCCTTTTGTCAATATTTCCTTTTTTCAATATTTCTTTTTGTCAATATTTCCTTTGGTCAATATATCCTTTTTTCAATATTTCCTTTTGTGTATATTTCCTTTTTTCAATATTTCTTTTTTTCAATATTTCCTTATGTCAATATTTCCTATTGTCAACATTTCCTTTTTTCAATATTTTCTTTTGTCAATATTTCCTTTTGTCAATATTTCCTTTTGTCAATATATACTTTTTTCAATTATTCCTTTCTTCAATATTTCCTTTTGTCAATATTTCCTTTTTTCAATATTTCCTTTTGTCAATATTTCCTTTTTTCAATATTTACTTTTTTCAATATTTCCTTTTGTAAATATTTCCTTTTTTCAATATTTCCTTTTGTCAATAATTCCTTTTTTCAATATTTCCTCTCGTCAATATTTCCTTTTCTCAATATTTCCTTTTGTCAATATTTCCTTTTTTCAATACTTGCTTTTGTCAATATTTCCTTTTGTTAATATTTCCTTTTGTCAATATTTCCTTTTTTCAATATTTCCTATTTCCAATATTTCCTCTTTTCAATATATTTTTTTTTCAATATTCCTTTTGTCAATATTTCCTTTTTTCAATATTTCCTTTTGTCAATATTTCCTTATTTCAATATTTCCTTTTTTCAATATTTCCTTTATCAATATTTCCTTTTGTATATATTTCTTTTGTCAATATTTCCCTTTTTCAATATTTCCTTTTGTCAATACTTCCTTTTGTCAATATTTCCTTTTCTCAATATTTCCTTTTGTCAATATTTCCTTTTTTCAATATTTCCTTTTGTCAATATTTCCTTTTGTCAATATTTTCTTTTGTCAATATTTCCTTTTATCAATATTTCCTTTTTTCAATATTTCCTTCTTTCATTATTTCCTTTTGGAAATATTTCCTATTGTCAACATTTCCTTTTTTCAATATTTCCTTCTGTCAATATTTCCTTTTTTATCAATATATCCTTTTTACAATATTTCCTTTTTTCAATATTTAATTTTGTCAATATTTCCTTTTTTCAATATTTCCTTTTGTTAATATTTCCTTTTGTCAATATATCCTTTTTTCAATATTTCCTTTTTTCAATATTTCCTTTTGTCAATATTTCCTTTTGTCAATATTTCCTTTTATCAATTTTTCCTTTTTTCATTATTTCCTTTTTTCAATATTTCCTTTTGTCAATATTTCCTTTTGTCAACATTTCCTTTTTTCAATATTTCCTTTTGTCAATATTACCTTTTGTCAATATTTCCTTTTTTCAATATTTCCTTTTTTCAATATTTCCTTTTGTCAATATTACTTTTTTTCAATATTTCCTTTTTTCAATATTTCCTTTTCTCAATATTTCCTTTTGTCAATATTTCCTTTTGTCAACATTTCCTTTTTTCAATATTTCCTTTCGTCAATATTTCCTTTTTTCAATATTTCCTTTTGTCAATATTTCCTTTTTTCAATATTTCCTCTTGTCAATATTTCCTTTTTTCAATATTTCCTTTTTTTCATATTTCCTTTTCTCAATTTTTCCTTTTCTCATTATTTCCTTTTGTCATTATTTCCTTTTTTCAATATTTTATTTTGTCAATATTTCCTTTTGTCAACATTTCCTTTTGTCAATATTACTTTTTTTCAATATTTCCTTTTTTCAATATTTCCTTTTCTCAATATTTCCTTTTGTCATTATTTTCTTTTGTCAATATTTCCTTTTTCAATATTTCCTTTTTCAATATTTCCTTTTTTCAATATTTCCTTTTTTCAACATTTCCTTTTGTGAATATTTCCTTTTTTCAATATTTCCTTTTTTCAATATTTCCTTTTGTCAATATTTCCTTTTGTCAATATTTGTTTTTGTCAATATTTCCTATAGTCAAAATTTCCATTTTTCAATATTTTCTTTTGTCAATATTTCCTTTTTCAATATTTCCATTTTTCAATATTTCCTTTTGTCAATATTACCTTTTTCAATATTTCTTTTTTTCAATATTTCCTTTTTTCAATATTTCCTTTTTCAATATTTCCTTTTGTCAATATTTCGTTTTGTCAATATTTCCTTTCGTCAATATTTCCTTTTTTCAATATTTCCTTTTGTCAATATTTCCTTTTTTCAATATTTCCTCTTGTCAATATTTCCTTTTTTCAATATTTCCTTTTTTTCATATTTCCTTTTCTCAATTTTTCCTTTTCTCATTATTTCCTTTTGTCATTATTTCCTTTTTTCAATATTTTATTTTGTCAATATTTCCTTTTGTCAACATTTCCTTTTGTCAATATATCCTTTTGTCAATGTTTCCCTTTTTCAATATTTTATTTTGCCAATATTTCCTTCTGTAAATATTTCCTTTTCTCAATATTTCCTTTTGTCAATATTTCCTTTTTTCAATATTTCCTTTTGTCAATATTTCCTTTTTTTAATATTTTCCTTTGTGAATATTTCCTTTTGTCAATATTTCCTTTTTTCAATATTTCCTTTTGTCAATATTTCCTTTTTTCAATATTTCCAATTTTCAATATTCCCTTTTGTCAATATTTCCTTTTTTCCATCATCCCTTTTGTCAATATTTACTTTTTTCAATATTTTCTTTTTGCAATATTTCCTTTTGTCAATATTTACTTTTTTCAATAATTCCTTTTGTCAATATTTCGTTTTTTTCAATATTTCCTTTTGTCAATATTTCCCTTTTTCAATATTTCCTTTTACCAATATTTCCTTTTGTCAGTATTTCCTTTTCTCAATATTTCCTTTTGTCAATATTTCCTTTTTTCAAAATTTCCTTTAGTCAATATTTGCTTTTCTCAACTTTCCTTTTGTCAATATTTCCATTTTTCAATAATTCCTATTGTCAATAATTCCTTTTTCAATATTTCCTTTTTTCAATATTTCCTTTTTTCAATATTTCCTCTTTTCAATATTTCCTTTTTTCAATATTTCCTTTTTCAATATTTATTTTTGTCAATATTTCATATTGTCAATATTTCCTTTTGTCAATATTTCCTTTTTTCCATAATTCATTTTGTCAATAATTCCTTTTTTCAATATTTCCTCTTGTCAATATTTCGTTTTCTCAATATTTCCTTTTGTCAATATTTCCTTTTTTCAATATTTGCTTTTGTCAATATTTCCTTTTGTTAATATTTCCTTTTTACAATATTTCCTTTTATCAATATTTCCTTTTTTCAATATTTCCTTTTGTCAATATTTCCTTTTTTCAATATTTCCTTTTGTCAATAATTCCTTTTTTCAATATTTCCTCTTGTCAATATTTCCTTTTCTCAATATTTCTTTTTGTCAATATTTCCTTATTTCAATTTTCGCTTTTGTCAATATTTTCTTTTGTTAATATTTCTTGTTTACAATATTTCCTTTTATCAATATTTCCTTTTTTCAATATTGCCTTTTTTAATATTTCCTTTTTTCAATATTTCCTTTTGTCAATATTTCCTTTTTTCAATATTTTCTTTTTCCAATATTTCCTTTTGTCAATATTTCCTTTTTTCAATATTTCCTTTTGTAAATATTTCCTTTCGTCAATATTTTCGTTTGTCAATATTTCCTTTTATCAAAATTTCCTTTTTTCAATATTTCCTTTTTTCAATATTTCCTTTTGTCAATATTTCCTATTGTCAACATGTCCTTTTTTCAATATTTCCTTTTGTCAATATTTCCTTATTTATCGATATATCCTTTTAACAATATTTCCTTTTTTCAATTTTTAATTTTTTCAATATTTTCTTTTTTCAATATTTCCTTTTGTTAATATTTCCTTTTGCCAATATATCCTTTTTTCAATATTTCCTTTTGTGTATATATCCTTTTTTCAATATTTCCTTTTTTCAATATTTCCTTTTGTCAATATTTCCTATTGTCAACATTTCCTTTTTTCAAAATTTCCTTTTGTCAATATTTCCTTTTTTAAATATTTATTTTTTTATCAATATTTCCTTTTGTCAATATTTCCTTTTTTTAATATTTTCCTTTGTCAATATTTCCTTTTGTCAATATTTCCTTTTTTCAATATTTCCTTTTGTCAATATTTCCTTTTTTCAATATTTCCAATTTTCAATATTCCCTTTTGTCAATATTTCCTTTTTTCAATCATCCCTTTTGTCAATATTTACTTTTTTCAATATTTTCTTTTTGCAATATTTCCTTTTGTCAATATTTACTTTTTTCAATAATTCCTTTTGTCAATATTTCGTTTTTTTCAATATTTCCTTTTGTCAATATTTCCCTTTTTCAATATTTCCTTTTACCAATATTTCCTTTTGTCAGTATTTCCTTTTCTCAATATATCCTTTTGTCAATATTTCCTTTTTTCAAAATTTCCTTTTGTCAATTTTTGCTTTTCTCAACTTTCCTTTTGTCAATATTTCCATTTTTCAATAATTCCTATTGTCAATAATTCCTTTTTCAATATTTCCTTTTTTCAATATTTCCTTTTTTCAATATTTCCTCTTTTCAATATTTCCTTTTTTCAATATTTCCTTTTTCAATATTTATTTTTGTCAATATTTCATATTGTCAATATTTTTTTTTGTCAATATTTCCTTTTTTCCATAATTCATTTTGTCAATAATTCCTTTTTTCAATATTTCCTCTTGTCAATATTTCCTTTTCTCAATATTTCCTTTTGTCAATATTTCCTTTTTTCAATATTTGCTTTTGTCAATATTTCCTTTTGTCAATATTTCCTTTTTACAATATTTCCTTTTATCAATATTTCCTTTTTTCAATATTTCCTTTTGTCAATATTTCCTTTTTTCAATATTTCCTTTTGTCAATAATTCCTTTTTTCAATATTTCCTCTTGTCAATATTTCCTTTTCTCAATATTTCTTTTTGTCAATATTTCCTTATTTCAATTTTTGCTTTTGTCAATATTTTCTTTTGTTAATATTTCTTGTTTACAATATTTCCTTTTATCAATATTTCCTTTTTTCAATATTGCCTTTTTTAATATTTCCTTTTTTCAATATTTCCTTTTGTCAATATTTCCTTTTTTCAATATTTTCTTTTTCCAATATTTCCTTTTGTCAATATTTCCTTTTTTCAATATTTCCTTTTGTAAATATTTCCTTTCGTCAATATTTTCGTTTGTCAATATTTCCTTTTATCAAAATTTCCTTTTTTCAATATTTCCTTTTTTCAATATTTCCTTTTGTCAATGTTTCCTATTGTCAACATGTCCTTTTTTCAATATTTCCTTTTGTCAATATTTCCTTATTTATCGATATATCCTTTTAACAATATTTCCTTTTTTCAATTTTTAATTTTTTCAATATTTTCTTTTTTCAATATTTCCTTTTGTTAATATTTCCTTTTGCCAATATATCCTTTTTTCAATATTTCCTTTTGTGTATATATCCTTTTTTCAATATTTCCTTTTTTCAATATTTCCTTTTGTCAATATTTCCTATTGTCAACATTTCCTTTTTTCAATATTTCCTTTTGTCAATATTTCCTTTTTTAAATATTTCCTTTTTTATCAATATTTCCTTTTTTCAATATTTCCTTTTTTCAATATTTCCTTTTGTCAATATTTCCTTTTTTCAATATTTCCTTTTGTCAATATTTCCTTTTGTCAATATATCCAATTTTCAATATTCCCTTTTGTCAATATTTCCTTTTTTCAATCATCCCTTTTGTCAATATTTACTTTTTTCAATATTTTCTTTTTGCAATATTTCCTTTTGTCAATATTTACTTTTTTCAATAATTCCTTTTGTCAATATTTCGTTTTTTTCAATATTTCCTTTTGTCAATATTTCCCTTTTTCAATATTTCCTTTTACCAATATTTCCTTTTGTCAGTATTTCCTTTTCTCAATATATCCTTTTGTCAATATTTCCTTTTGTCAATATTTCCTTTTTTCAATATTTCCTTTTGTCAATATTTCCTTTTTTCAATATTTCCAATTTTCAATATTCCCTTTTGTCAATATTTCCTTTTTTCAATCATCCCTTTTGTCAATATTTACTTTTTTCAATATTTTCTTTTTGCAATATTTCCTTTTGTCAATATTTACTTTTTTCAATAATTCCTTTTGTCAATATTTCGTTTTTTTCAATATTTCCTTTTGTCAATATTTCCCTTTTTCAATATTTCCTTTTACCAATATTTCCTTTTGTCAGTATTTCCTTTTCTCAATATTTCCTTTTGTCAATATTTCCTTTTTTCAAAATTTCCTTTTGTCAATATTTGCTTTTCTCAACTTTCCTTTTGTCAATATTTCCATTTTTCAATAATTCCTATTGTCAATAATTCCTTTTTCAATATTTCCTTTTTTCAATATTTCCTTTTTTCAATATTTCCTCTTTTCAATATTTCCTTTTTTCAATATTTCCTTTTTCAATATTTATTTTTGTCAATATTTCATATTGTCAATATTTTTTTTTTTCAATATTTCCTTTTTTCCATAATTCATTTTGTCAATAATTCCTTTTTTCAATATTTCCTCTTGTCAATATTTCCTTTTCTCAATATTTCCTTTTGTCAATATTTCCTTTTTTCAATATTTGCTTTTGTCAATATTTCCTTTTGTTAATATTTCCTTTTTACAATATTTCCTTTTATCAATATTTCCTTTTTTCAATATTTCCTTTTGTCAATATTTCCTTTTTTCAATATTTCCTTTTGTCAATAATTCCTTTTTTCAATATTTCCTCTTGTCAATATTTCCTTTTCTCAATATTTCTTTTTGTCAATATTTCCTTATTTCAATTTTTGCTTTTGTCAATATTTTCTTTTGTTAATATTTCTTGTTTTCAAAATTTCCTTTTGTCAATATTTCCTTTTTTAAATATTTATTTTTTTATCAATATTTCCTTTTGTCAATATTTCCTTTTTTCAATATTTCCTTTTGTCAATATTTCCTTTTTTCAATATTTCCAATTTTCAATATTCCCTTTTGTCAATATTTCCTTTTTTCAATCATTCCTTTAATCTATATTAACTTTTTTCAATATTTTCTTTTTGCAATATTTCCTTTTGTCAATATTTACTTTTTTCAATAATTCCTTTTGTCAATATTTCGTTTTTTTCAATATTTCCTTTTGTCAATATTTCCCTTTTTCAATATTTCCTTTTACCAATATTTCCTTTTGTCAGTATTTCCTTTTCTCAATAATTCCTTTTGTCAATATTTCCTTTTTTCAAAATTTCCTTTTGTCAATATTTGCTTTTCTCAACTTTCCTTTTGTCAATATTTCCATTTTTCAATAATTCCTATTGTCAATAATTCCTTTTTCAATATTTCCTTTTTTCAATATTTCCTTTTTTCAATATTTCCTCTTTTCAATATTTCCTTTTTTCAATATTTCCTTTTTCAATATTTATTTTTGTCAATATTTCATATTGTCAATATTTTTTTTTGTCAATATTTCCTTTTTTCCATAATTCATTTTGTCAATAATTCCTTTTTTCAATATTTCCTCTTGTCAATATTTCCTTTTCTCAATATTTCCTTTTGTCAATATTTCCTTTTTTCAATATTTGCTTTTGTCAATATTTCCTTTTGTTAATATTTCCTTTTTACAATATTTCCTTTTATCAATATTTCCTTTTTTCAATATTTCCTTTTGTCAATATTTCCTTTTTTCAATATTTCCTTTTGTCAATAATTCCTTTTTTCAATATTTCCTCTTGTCAATATTTCCTTTTCTCAATATTTCTTTTTGTCAATATTTCCTTATTTCAATTTTTGCTTTTGTCAATATTTTCTTTTGTTAATATTTCTTGTTTACAATATTTCCTTTTATCAATATTTCCTTTTTTCAATATTGCCTTTTTTAATATTTCCTTTTTTCAATATTTCCTTTTGTCAATATTTCCTTTTTTCAATATTTTCTTTTTCCAATATTTCCTTTTGTCAATATTTCCTTTTTTCAATATTTCCTTTTGTAAATATTTCCTTTCGTCAATATTTTCGTTTGTCAATATTTCCTTTTATCAAAATTTCCTTTTTTCAATATTTCCTTTTTTCAATATTTCCTTTTGTCAATATTTCCTATTGTCAACATGTCCTTTTTTCAATATTTCCTTTTGTCAATATTTCCTTATTTTTCGATATATCCTTTTAACAATATTTCCTTTTTTCAATTTTTAATTTTTTCAATATTTTCTTTTTTCAATATTTCCTTTTGTTAATATTTCCTTTTGCCAATATATCCTTTTTTCAATATTTCCTTTTGTGTATATATCCTTTTTTCAATATTTCCTTTTTTCAATATTTCCTTTTGTCAATATTTCCTATTGTCAACATTTCCTTTTTTCAATATTTCCTTTTGTCAATATTACCTTTTTTAAATATTTCCTTTTTTATCAATATTTCCTTTTTTCAATATTTCCTTTTTTCAATATTTCCTTTTGTCAATATTTCCTTTTTTCAATATTTCCTTTTGTCAATATTTCCTTTTGTCAATATATCCTTTTTTCAATATTTCCTTTTGTGTATATATCCTTTTTTCAATATTTCCTTTTTTCAATATTTCTTTCTGGTAATATTTCCTTTCGTCAATATTTCCTTTTTTCAATATTTCCTTTTGTTAATATTTCCTTTTGTCAATATTTCTTTTTCTCAAAATTTCCTCTTTTCAATATTTCCTTTTTTCAATATTTCCTTTTATCAATATTTCCATTTTTCAATATTTCCTTTTGTCAATATTTCCTTTTTCAATATTTCCTTTTTTCAATATTTCCTTTTTTTTATATTTCCTTTTTTCAATATTACTTTTTGTCAATATTTCCTGTTGTCAATATTTCCTTTTGTCAATATTTCCTTTTTTCAATATTTCCTTTTGTCAATATGTCCTTTTTTCAATATTTCCTTTTGTCAATATATCCTTATGTCAATATTTCCCTTTTTCAATATTTCCTTTTGCCAATATTTCCTTTTGTCAATATTTCCTTTTCTCAATATTTCCTTTTTTCAATATTTCCTTTTGTCAATATTTCCTTTTTTCAATATTTTCCTTTGTCAATATTTCCTTTTGTCAATATTTCGTTTTGTCAATATTTCCTTTTGTCAATATTTCCTTTTTTCAATATTTCCAATTTTATATATACCCTTTTGTCAATATTTCCTGTTGTCAATATTTCCTTTTGTCGATATTTCCTTTTTTCAATATTTCCTTTGGTCAATATGTCCTTTTTTTAATATTTTCTTTTGTCAATATATACTCTTGTCAATATTTCCCTTTTTCAATATTTCCTTTTGCCAATATTCCCTTTTGTCAACATTTCCTTTTCTCAATATTTCCTTTTGTCAATATTTCCTTTTTTCAATATTTCCTTTTGTCAATATTTCCTTTTTTCAATATTTTCCTTTGTCAATATTTCCATATGTCAATATTTCCTTTTGTCAATATTTACTTTTTTCAATATTTTCTTTTTGCAATATTTCCTTTTGTCAATATTTCCTTTTGTCAATATTTCGTTTTTTCAATATTTCCTTTTGTCAATATTTCCCTTTTTCAATATTTCCTTTTACCAATATTTCCTTTTGTCAATATTTCCTTTTGTCAATATTTCCTTTCTTAATATTTCCTTTTGTCTATATTTCCTTTTTTCAATATTATCTTTTGTCAATATTTGCTTTTCTCAACATTTCCTTTTGTCAATATATCCTTTTTTCAATAATTCCTTTTGTCAATTATTCCTTTTTTAATATTTCCTTTTTTCAATATTTCCTTTTTTCAATATTTCCTTTTTTCAATATTTCCTTTTTTCGATATTTCCTTTTTTCAATATTTCCTTTGGTCAATATTGCCTTTTTTCAATATTTCCTTTTTCCCATATTTCCTCTTTTCAATATATTTTTTTTTCAATATTCCTTTTGTCAATATTTCCTTTTTCAATATTTCCTTTTTTCAATATTTCCTTTTTTCAATATTTCCTCTTTTAAATATTTCCTTTTTTCAATAATTCCTTTTTTCAATATTTCCTTTTGTCAATATTTCATATTGTCAATATTTCCTTTTGTCAATATTTCCTTTTTTCAATATTTGCTTTTGTCAATATTTCCTTTTGTTAATATTTCCTTTTTACAATATTTCCTTTTATCAATATTTCCTTTTTTCAATATTTCCTATTTTCAATATTTCCTTTTTTCAATATTCCTTTATTTCAATATTTCCTTTTGTCAAGATTTCCTTTTTTCAATATTTCCTTTTTCCAATATTTCCTCTTTTCAATATATTTTTTTTTCAATATTCCTTTTGTCAATATTTCCTTATTTCAATATTTCCTTTTGTCAATATTTCCTTTTGTCAATATTTCCTTTTTTCAATATTTGCTATTGTCAATATTTCCTTTCGTTAATATTTCCTTTTAAATATATTTCCTTTTATCAATATTTCCTTTTTTCAATATTTTCTATTTTCAATATTTCCTTTTTTCAATATTTCTTTTTTTCAATATTTCCTTTTGTCAATATTTCCTTTTTTCAATATTTCCTTTTTCCAATATTTCCTCTTTTCAATATATTTTTTTTCAATATTCCTTTTGTCAATATTTCCTTTTTTCAATATTTCCTTTTGTCAATATTTCCTTTTTTCAATATTTCCTTTTTTCAATATTTCCCTATGTCAATATTTCCTTTTGTCAATATTTCGTTTGTCAATATTTCCCTTTTTCAATATTTCCTTTTGCCAATATTTCTTTTTGTCAATATTTCCTTTTCTCAATATTTCCTTTTGTCAATATTTCCTTTTTTTAATATTTCCTTTTGTCAATATTTCCTTTTGTCAATATTTTCTTTTGTCAATATTTTCTTTTATCAATATTTCCTTTTTTCAATATTTCCTTTTTTCAATATTTCCTTTTGTCAATATTTCATATTGTCAATATTTCCTTTTGTCAATATTTCCTTTTTTCAATATTTCTTTTTGTCAATAATTCCTTTTTTCAATATTTCCTCTTGTCAATATTTCCTTTTCTCAATATTTCCTTTTGTCAATATTTATTTTTTTCAATATTTGCTTTTGTCAATATTTCCTTTTGTTAATATTTCCTTTTTACAATATTTCCTTTTATTAATATTTCCTTTTTTCAATATTTCCTATTTTCAATATTTCCTTTTTTCAATATTTCCTTTTTTCAATATTTCCTATTGTCAATATTTCCTTTTTTCAATATTTCCTTTTTCCAATATTTCCTCTTTTCAATATATTTTTTTTTCAATATTCCTTTCGTCAATATTTCCCTTTTTCAATATTTCCTTTTGTCAATATTTCCTTTTTTCAATATTTCCTTTTTTCAATATTTCCCTTTGTCAATATTTCCTTTTGTCAATATTTCTTTTGTTAATATTTCCCTTTTTCAATATTTCCTTTTGCCAATATTTCCTTTTGTCAATATTTCCTTTTCTCAATATTTCCTTATGTCAATATTTCCTTTTTTCAATATTTCCTTTTGTCAATATTTTCTTTTGTCAATATTTCCTTTTATCAATATTTCCTATTTTCAATATTTCCTTTTTCAATATTTCCTTTTTTCAATATTTCCTTTTTTTTATATTTCCTTTTTGCAATATTACTTTTTGTCAATATTTCCTGTTGTCAATATTTCCTTTTGTCAATATTTCCTTTTTTCAATATTTCCTTTTGTCAATATGTCCTTTTTTCAATATTTCCTTTTGTCAATATATCCTTATGTCAATATTTCCCTTTTTCAATATTTCCTTTTGCCAATATTTCCTTTTGTCAATATTTCCTTTTCTCAATATTTCCTTTTTTCAATATTTCCTTTTGTCAATATTTCCTTTTTTCAATATTTTCCTTTGTCAATATTTCCTTTTGTCAATATTTCGTTTTGTCAATATTTCCTTTTGTCAATATTTCCTTTTTTCAATATTTCCAATTTTATATATACCCTTTTGTCAATATTTCCTGTTGTCAATATTTCCTTTTGTCAATATTTCCTTTTTTCAATATTTCCTTTTGTCAACATGTCCTTTTTTTAATATTTTCTTTTGTCAATATATACTTTTGTCAATATTTCCCTTTTTCAATATTTCCTTTTGCCAATATTCCCTTTTGTCAACATTTCCTTTTCTCAATATTTCCTTTTGTCAATATTTCCTATTTTCAATATTTCCTTTTGTCAATATTTCCTTTTTTCAATATTTTCCTTTGTCAATATTTCCATATGTCAATATTTCCTTTTGTCAATATTTACTTTTTTCAATATTTTCTTTTTGCAATATTTCCTTTTGTCAATATTTCCTTTTGTCAATATTTCGTTTTTTCAATATTTCCTTTTGTCAATATTTCCCTTTTTCAATATTTCCTTTTACCAATATTTTCTTTTGTCAATATTTCCTTTTGTCAATATTTCCTTTTCTTAATATTTCCTTTTGTCTATATTTCCTTTTTTCAATATTATCTTTTGTCAATATTTGCTTTTCTCAACATTTCCTTTTGTCAAATTATCCTTTTTTCAATAATTCCTTTTGTCAATTATTACTTTTTCAATATTTCCTTTTTTCAATATTTCCTTTTTTCAATATTTCCTTTTTTCAATATTTCCTTTTTTCGATATTTCCTTTTTTCAATATTTCCTTTAGTCAATATTGCCTTTTTTCAATATTTCCTTTTTCCCATATTTCCTCTTTTCAATATATTTTTTTTTCAATATTCCTTTTGTCAATATTTCCTTTTTCAATATTTCCTTTTTTCAATATTTCCTTTTTTCAATATTTCCTCTTTTAAATATTTCCTTTTTTCAATATTTCCTTTTTTCAATATTTCCTTTTGTCAATATTTCATATTGTCAATATTTCCTTTTGTCAATATTTCCTTTTTTCAATATTTGCTTTTGTCAATATTTCCTTTTGTTAATATTTCCTTTTTACAATATTTCCTTTTATCAATATTTCCTTTTTTCAATATTTCCTATTTTCAATATTTCCTTTTTTCAATATTCCTTTATTTCAATATTTCCTTTTGTCAATATTTCCTTTTTTCAATATTTCCTTTTTCCAATATTTCCTCTTTTCAATATATTTTTTTTTCAATATTCCTTTTGTCAATATTTCCTTTTTTCAATATTTCCTTTTGTCAATATTTCCTTTTGTCAATATTTCCTTTTTTCAATATTTGCTATTGTCAATATTTCCTTTTGTTAATATTTCCTTTTAACAATATTTCCTTTTATCAATATTTCCTTTTTCAATATTACCTATTTTCAATATTTCCTTTTTTCAATATTTCTTTTTTTCAATATTTCCTTTTGTCAATATTTCCTTTTTTCAATATTTCCTTTTTCCAATATTTCCTCTTTTCAATATATTTTTTTTTCAATATTCCTTTTGTCAATATTTCCTTTTTTCAATATTTCCTTTTGTCAATATTTCCTTTTTTCAATATTTCCTTTTTTCAATATTTCCCTATGTCAATATTTCCTTTTGTCAATATTTCTTTTGTCAATATTTCCCTTTTTCAATATTTCCTTTTGCCAATATTTCTTTTTGTCAATATTTCCTTTTCTCAATATTTCCTTTTGTCAATATTTCCTTTTTTTAATATTTCCTTTTGTCAATATTTCCTTTTGTCAATATTTTCTTTTGTCAATATTTTCTTTTATCAATATTTCCTTTTTTCAATATTTCCTTTTTTCAATATTTCCTTTTGTCAATATTTCATATTGTCAATATTTCCTTTTGTCAATATTTCCTTTTTTCAATATTTCTTTTTGTCAATAATTCCTTTTTTCAATATTTCCTCTTTTCAATATTTCCTTTTCTCAATATTTCCTTTTGTCAATATTTCCTTTTTTCAATATTTGCTTTTGTCAATATTTCCTTTTGTTAATATTTCCTTTTTACAATATTTCCTTTAATTAATATTTCCTTTTTTCAATATTTCCTATTTTCAATATTTCCTTTTTTCAATATTTCCTTTTTTCAATATTTCCTATTGTCAATATTTCCTTTTTTCAATATTTCCTTTTTCCAATATTTCCTCTTTTCAATATATTTTTTTTTCAATATTCCTTTCGTCAATATTTCCCTTTTTCAATATTTCCTTTTGTCAATATTTCCTTTTTTCAATATTTCCTTTTTTCAATATTTCCCTTTGTCAATATTTCCTTTTGTCAATATTTCTTTAGTCAATATTTCCCTTTTTCAATATTTCCTTTTGCCAATATTTCTTTTTGTCAATATTTCCTTTTTTCAATATTTCCTTTTTTCAATATTTCCTTTTGTCAATATTTTCTTTTGTCAATATTTCCTTTTATCAATATTTCCTTTTTTCAATATTTCCTTTTTTCAATATTTCCTTTTGTCAATATTTCCTATTGTCAACATTTCCTTTTTTCAATATTCCCTTTTGTCAATATTTCCTTTTTTTTCAATATTTAATTTTGTCAATATTTCCTTTTTTCAATATTTAATTTTGTCAATATTTCCTTTTTTCAATATTTCCTTTTGTTATAATTTCCTTTTGTCAATATATCCTTTTTTCAATATTTCCTTTTGTGTATATATCCTTTTTTCAATATTTCCTTTTTTCAATATTTCCTTTTTTCTATATTTCCTTTTGTCAATATTTCCTATTGTCAACATTTCCTTTTTTCAATATTTCCTTTTGTCAATATTTCCTTTTTTATCAATATTTCCTTTTGTCAATATTTCCTTTTTTATCAATATATCCTTTTTTCAATATTTCCTTTTTTAAATATTTCCTTTTGTCAATATTTCCTTTTTTCAATATTTCCTTTTGTCAATATTTCCTTATGTCAATATATCCTTTTTTCAATTATTTCCTTTTGTGTATATTTCCTTTTTTCAATATTTCCTTTTGGTAATATTTCCTTTTTTCAATATTTCCTTTTTTCAATATTTCCTTTTTCCAATATTTCCTCTTTTCAATATATTTTTTTTTCAATATTCCTTTTGTCTATATTTCCTTTTTTCAATATTTCCTTTTGTCAATATTTCCTTTTTTCAATATTTCCTTTTTTCAATATTTCCCTATGTCAATATTTCCTTTTGTCAATATTTCTTTTGTCAATATTTCCCTTTTTCAATATTTCCTTTTGCCAATATTTCCTTTTGTCAATATTTCCTTTTCTCAATATTTCCTTTTGTCAATATTTCCTTCTTTCAATAATTCCTTTTGTCAATTATTCTTTTTTCAATATTGCCTTTTTTCAATATTTCCTTTTTCCAATATTTCCTCTTTTCAATATATTTTTTTTTCAATATTCCTTTTGTCAATATTTCCTTTTTCAATATTTCCTTTTTTCAATATTTCCTTTTTTCAATATTTCCTCTTTTAAATATTTTCTTTTTTCAATATTTCCTTTTTTCAATATTTCCTTTTGTCAATATTTCATATTGTCATAATTTCCTTTTGTCAATATTTCCTTTTTTCAATATTTATTTTGTCAATATTTCCTTTTGTTAATATTTCCTTTTTACAATATTTCCTTTTATCAATATTTCCTTTTTTCAATATTTCCAATTTTCAATATTTCCTTTTTTCAATATTTCTTTTTGTCAATATTTCCTTTTTTCAATACTTCCTTTTTCCAATATTTCCTCTTTTCAATATATTTTTTTTTTCAATATTCCTTTTGTCAATATTTCCTTTTGTCAATATTTCTTTTGTCAATATTTCCCTTTTTCAATATTTCCTTTTGTCAATATTTCTATTTTTCAATATATTCCTTTTGTCAATATTTCCCTTTTTCAATATTTCGTTTTACCAATATTTCCTTTTATCAATATTTCCTTTTCTCAATATTTCCTTTTGTCAATATTTCCTTTTTTCAATATTTCCTTTTGTCAATATTTGCTTTTCTTAACATTTCCTTTTGTCAATATTTCCTTTTTTCAATAATTCCTTTTGTCAGTAATTCCTTTTTCAATATTTCCTTTTTTCAATATTTCCTTTTTTCAATATTTCCTTTGTTCAATATTTCCTTTTTTCAATATTTCCTTTTTTCAATATTTCCTTTTGTCAATATTTTCTTTTCTTAACATTTCCTTTTGTCAATATTTCCTTTTTTCAAAAATTCCTTTTGTCAGTAATTCCTTTTTCAATATTTCCTTTTTTCAATATTTCCTTTTTTCAATATTTCCTTTTTTCAATATTTCCTCTTTTTAATATTTCCTTTTTTCAATATTTCCTTTTTCCAATATTTCCTTTTGTCAATATTTCATATTGTCAATATTTCCTTTTGTCAATATTTCCTTTTTTCAATATTTCCTTTTGTCAATAATTCCTTTTTTGCAATATTTCCTCTTGTGAATATTTCCTTTTCTCAATATTTCCTTTTGTCAATATTTCATCTTTTCAATATATTTTTTTTTCAATATTCCTTTTGTCAATATTTCCTTTTTCAATATTTCCTTTTTTCAATATTTCCTTTTTTCAATATTTCCTCTTTTAAATATTTCCTTTTTTCAATATTTCCTTTTTTCAATATTTCCTTTTGTCAATATTTCCTTTTTTCAATATTTCCTTTTTTCAATATTTCCTTTTTTCAATATTTCCTTTTGTCAATATTTCCTTTTGTCAATATTTCCTTTTCTCAATATTTCCTTTTGTCAATATTTCCTTTTTTCAATATTTCCTTTTGTCAATATTTGCTTTTCTTAACATTTCCTTTTGTCAATATTTCCTTTTTTCAATATTTCCTCTTTTAAATATTTCCTTTTTTCAATATTTCCTTTTTTCAATATTTCCTTTTGTCAATATTTCCTTTTTTCAATATTTACTTTTTTCAATATTTCCTTTTTTCAATATTTCCTTTTGTCAATATTTCCTTTTGTCAAAAATTCTTTTGTCAATATTTCCCTTTTTCAATATTTCCTTTTGCCAATATTTCCTATTGTCAATATTTCCTTTTCTCAATATTTCCTTTTGTCAATATTTCCTTTTTTCAATATTTCCTTTTGTCAATATTTCCTTTTGTCAATATTTTCGTTTGTCAATATTTCCTTTTATCATAATTTCCTTTTTCCAATATTTCCTCTTTTCAATATATTTTTTTTTTCAATATTCCTTTTGTCAATATTTCCTTTTTTCAATATTTCCTTTTGTCAATATTTCCTTTTTTCAATATTTCCTTTTTTCAATATTTCCCTATGTCAATATTTCCTTTTGTCAATATTTCTTTTGTCAATATTTCCCTTATTCAATATTTCCATTTGTCAATATTTCTATTTTTCAATATATTCCTTTTGTCAATATTTCCCTTTTTCAATATTTCCTTTTACCAATATTTCCTTTTGTCAATATTTCCTTTTCTCAATATTTCCTTTTGTCAATATTTCCTTTTTTCAATATTTACTTTTGTCAATATTTGCTTTTCTTAACATTTCCTTTTGTCAATATTTCCTTTATTCAATAATTCCTTTTGTCAGTAATTCCTTTTTCAATATTTCCTTTTTTCAATATTTCCTTTTTTCAATATTTCCTTTGTTCAATATTTCCTTTTTTCAATATTTCCTTTTTTCAATATTTCCTTTTGTCAATATTTTCTTTTCTTAACATTTCCTTTTGTCAATATTTCCTTTTTTCAATAATTCCTTTTGTCAGTAATTCCTTTTTCAATATTTCCTTTTTTCAATATTTCCTTTTTTCAATATTTCCTTTTTTCAATATTTCCTCTTTTAAATATTTCCTTTTTTCAATATTTCCTTTTTCCAATATTTCCTTTTGTCAATATTTCATATTGTCAATATTTCCTTTTGTCAATATTTCCTTTTTTCAATATTTCCTTTTGTCAATAATTCCTTTTTTGCAATATTTCCTCTTGTGAATATTTCCTTTTCTCAATATTTCCTTTTGTCAATATTTCATCTTTTCAATATATTTTTTTTTCAATATTCCTTTTGTCAATATTTCCTTTTTCAATATTTCCTTTTTTCAATATTTCCTTTTTTCAATATTTCCTCTTTTAAATATTTCCTTTTTTCAATATTTCCTTTTTTCAATATTTCCTTTTGTCAATATTTCCTTTTTTCAATATTTCCTTTTTTCAATATTTCCTTTTTTCAATATTTCCTTTTGTCAATATTTCCTTTTGTCAAAAATTCTTTTGTCAATATTTCCCTTTTTCAATATTTCCTTTTGCCAATATTTCCTATTGTCAATATTTCCTTTTCTCAATATTTCCTTTTTTCAATATTTCCTTTTTTCAATATTTCCTTTTGTCAATATTTCCTTTTGTCAATATTTTCGTTTGTCAATATTTCCTTTTATCAAAATTTCCTTTTTTCAATATTTCCTTTTTTCAATATTTCCTTTTGTCAATATTTCCTGTTGTCAACATGTAATTTTTTCAATATTTCCTTTTGTCAATATTTCCTTTTTTATCGATATATCCTTTTAACAATATTTCCTTTTTTCAATTTTTAATTTTTTCAATATTTTCTTTTTTCAATATTTCCTTTTGTTAATATTTCCTTTTGCCAATATATCCTATTGTCAACATTTCCTTTTTTCAATATTTCCTTTTGTCAATATTTCCTTTTGCAAATATTTCCTTTTTTATCAATATTTCCTTTTGTCAATATTTCCTTTTTTCAATATTTACTTTTTTCAATATTTCCTTTTTTCAATATTTCCTTTTGTCAATATTTCCTTTTGTCAAAAATTCTTTTGTCAATATTTCCCTTTTTCAATATTTCCTTTTGCCAATATTTCCTATTGTCAATATTTCCTTTTCTCAATATTTCCTTTTGTCAATATTTCCTTTTTTCAATATTTCCTTTTGTCAATATTTCCTTTTGTCAATATTTTCGTTTGTCAATATTTCCTTTTATAAAAATTTCCTTTTTCCAATATTTCCTCTTTTCTATATATTTTTTTTTTCAATATTCCTTTTGTCAATATTTCCTTTTTTCAATATTTCCTTTTGTCAATATTTCCTTTTTTCAATATTTCCTTTTTTCAATATTTCCCTATGTCAATATTTCCTTTTGTCAATATTTCTTTTGTCAATATTTCCCTTATTCAATATTTCCTTTTGTCAATATTTCTATTTTTGAATATATTCCTTTTGTCAATATTTCCCTTTTTCAATATTTCCTTTTACCAATATTTCCTTTTGTCAATATTTCCTTTTCTCAATATTTCCTTTTGTCAATATTTCCTTTTTTCAATATTTCCTTTTGTCAATATTTGCTTTTCTTAACATTTCCTTTTGTCAATATTTCCTTTTTTCAATAATTCCTTTTGTCAGTAATTCCTTTTTCAATATTTCCTTTTTTCAATATTTCCTTTTTTCAATATTTCCTTTGTTCAATATTTCCTTTTTTCAATATTTCCTTTTTTCAATATTTCCTTTTGTCAATATTTTCTTTTCTTAACATTTCCTTTTGTCAATATTTCCTTTTTTCAATAATTCCTTTTGTCAGTAATTTCTTTTTCAATATTTCCTTTTTTCAATATTTCCTTTTTTCAATATTTCCTTTTTTCAATATTTCCTCTTTTAAATATTTCCTTTTTTCAATATTTCCTTTTTCCAATATTTCCTTTTGTCAATATTTCATATTGTCAATATTTCCTTTTGTCAATATTTCCTTTTTTCAATATTTCCTTTTGTCAATAATTCCTTTTTTGCAATATTTCCTCTTGTGAATATTTCCTTTTCTCAATATTTCCTTTTGTCAATATTTCCTTTTTTCAATAATTCCTTTTGTCAGTAATTCCTTTTTCAATATTTCCTTTTTTCAATATTTCCTTTTTTCAATATTTCCTTTTTTCAATATTTCCTCTTTTAAATATTTCCTTTTTTCAATATTTCCTTTTTCCAATATTTCCTTTTGTCAATATTTCATATTGTCAATATTTCCTTTTGTCAATATTTCCTTTTTTCAATATTTCCTTTTGTCAATAATTCCTTTTTTGCAATATTTCCTCTTGTGAATATTTCCTTTTCTCAATATTTCCTTTTGTCAATATTTCATCTTTTCAATATATTTTTTTTTCAATATTCCTTTTGTCAATATTTCCTTTTTCAATATTTCCTTTTTTCAATATTTCCTTTTTTCAATATTTCCTCTTTTAAATATTTCCTTTTTTCAATATTTCCTTTTTTCAATATTTCCTTTTGTCAATATTTCCTTTTTTCAATATTTCCTTTTTTCAATATTTCCTTTTTTCAATATTTCCTTTTGTCAATATTTCCTTTTGTCAAAAATTCTTTTGTCAATATTTCCCTTTTTCAATATTTCCTTTTGCCAATATTTCCTATTGTCAATATTTCCTTTTCTCAATATTTCCTTTTGTCAATATTTCCTTTTTTCAATATTTCCTTTTGTCAATATTTCCTTTTGTCAATATTTTCGTTTGTCAATATTTCCTTTTATCAAAATTTCCTTTTTTCAATATTTCCTTTTTTCAATATTTCCTTTTGTCAATATTTCCTGTTGTCAACATGTAATTTTTTCAATATTTCCTTTTGTCAATATTTCCTTTTTTATCGATATATCCTTTTAACAATATTTCCTTTTTTCAATTTTTAATTTTTTCAATATTTTCTTTTTTCAATATTTCCTTTTGTTAATATTTCCTTTTGCCAATATATCCTATTGTCAACATTTCCTTTTTTCAATATTTCCTTTTGTCAATATTTCCTTTTGCAAATATTTCCTTTTTTATCAATATTTCCTTTTGTCAATATTTCCTTTTTTCAATATTTACTTTTTTCAATATTTCCTTTTTTCAATATTTCCTTTTGTCAATATTTCCTTTTGTCAAAAATTCTTTTGTCAATATTTCCCTTTTTCAATATTTCTTTTTGCCAATATTTCCTATTGTCAATATTTCCTTTTCTCAATATTTCCTTTTGTCAATATTTCCTTTTTTCAATATTTCCTTTTGTCAATATTTCCTTTTGTCAATATTTTCGTTTGTCAATATTTCCTTTTATCAAAATTTCCTTTTTCCAATATTTCCTCTTTTCAATATATTTTTTTTTTCAATATTCCTTTTGTCAATATTTCCTTTTTTCAATATTTCCTTTTGTCAATATTTCCTTTTTTCAATATTTCCTTTTTTCAATATTTCCCTATGTCAATATTTCCTTTTGTCAATATTTCTTTTGTCAATATTTCCCTTATTCAATATTTCCTTTTGTCAATATTTCTATTTTTGAATATATTCCTTTTGTCAATATTTCCCTTTTTCAATATTTCCTTTTACCAATATTTCCTTTTGTCAATATTTCCTTTTCTCAATATTTCCTTTTGTCAATATTTCCTTTTTTCAATATTTCCTTTTGTCAATATTTGCTTTTCTTAACATTTCCTTTTGTCAATATTTCCTTTTTTCAATAATTCCTTTAATCAGTAATTCCTTTTTCAATATTTCCTTTTTTCAATATTTCCTTTTTTCAATATTTCCTTTGTTCAATATTTCCTTTTTTCAATATTTCCTTTTTTCAATATTTCCTTTTGTCAATATTTTCTTTTCTTAACATTTCCTTTTGTCAATATTTCCTTTTTTCAATAATTCCTTTTGTCAGTAATTTCTTTTTCAATATTTCCTTTTTTCAATATTTCCTTTTTTCAATATTTCCTTTTTTCAATATTTCCTCTTTTAAATATTTCCTTTTTTCAATATTTCCTTTTTCCAATATTTCCTTTTGTCAATATTTCATATTGTCAATATTTCCTTTTGTCAATATTTCCTTTTTTCAATATTTCCTTTTGTCAATAATTCCTTTTTTGCAATATTTCCTCTTGTGAATATTTCCTTTTCTCAATATTTCCTTTTGTCAATATTTCATCTTTTCAATATATTTTTTTTTCAATATTCCTTTTGTCAATATTTCCTTTTTCAATATTTCCTTTTTTCAATATTTCCTTTTTTCAATATTTCCTCTTTTAAATATTTCCTTTTTTCAATATTTCCTTTTTTCAATAATTCCTTTTGTCAATATTTCCTTTTTTCAATATTTCCTTTTTTCAATATTTCCTTTTTTCAATATTTCCTTTTGTCAATATTTCCTTTTGTCAAAAATTCTTTTGTCAGTAATTCCTTTTTCAATATTTCCTTTTTTCAATATTTCCTATTGTCAATATTTCCTTTTCTCAATATTTCCTTTTGTCAATATTTCCTTTTTTCAATATTTCCTTTTGTCAATATTTCCTTTTGTCAATATTTTCGTTTGTCAATATTTCCTTTTATCAAAATTTCCTTTTTTCAATATTTCCTTTTTTCAATATTTCCTTTTGTCAATATTTCCTGTTGTCAACATGTAATTTTTTCAATATTTCCTTTTGTCAATATTTCCTTTTTTATCGATATATCCTTTTAACAATATTTCCTTTTTTCAATTTTTAATTTTTTCAATATTTTCTTTTTTCAATATTTCCTTTTGTTAATATTTCCTTTTGCCAATATATCCTATTGTCAACATTTCCTTTTTTCAATATTTCCTTTTGTCAATATTTCCTTTTGCAAATATTTCCTTTTTTATCAATATTTCCTTTTGTCAATATTTCCTTTTTTATCAATATATCCTTTTTTCAATATTTCCTTTTTTCAATATTTCCTTTTGTCAATATTTCCTTTTTTCAATATTTCCTTTTGTCAATATTTCCTTATGTCAATATATCCTTTTTTCAATTATTTCCTTTTGTGTATATTTCCTTTTTTCAATATTTCCTTTTGGTAATATTTCCTTTTTTCAATATTTCCTTTTTTCAATATTTCCTTTTTCCAATATTTCCTCTTTTCAATATATTTTTTTTTCAATATTCCTTTTGTCTATATTTCCTTTTTTCAATATTTCCTTTTGTCAACATTTCCTTTTTTCAATATTTCCTTTTTTCAATATTTCCCTATGTCAATATTTCCTTTTGTCAATATTTCTTTTGTCAATATTTCCCTTTTTCAATATTTCCTTTTGCCAATATTTCCTTTTGTCAATATTTCCTTTTCTCAATATTTCCTTTTGTCAATATTTCCTTCTTTCAATAATTCCTTTTGTCAATTATTCTTTTTTCAATATTGCCTTTTTTCAATATTTCCTTTTTCCAATATTTCCTCTTTTCAATATATTTTTTTTTCAATATTCCTTTTGTCAATATTTCCTTTGTCAATATTTCCTTTTTTCAATATTTCCTTTTTTCAATATTTCCTCTTTTAAATATTTTCTTTTTTCAATATTTCCTTTTTTCAATATTTCCTTTTGTCAATATTTCATATTGTCATAATTTCCTTTTGTCAATATTTCCTTTTTTCAATATTTATTTTGTCAATATTTCCTTTTGTTAATATTTCCTTTTTACAATATTTCCTTTTATCAATATTTCCTTTTTTCAATATTTCCTATTTTCAATATTTCCTTTTTTCAATATTTCTTTTTGTCAATATTTCCTTTTTTCAATACTTCCTTTTTCCAATATTTCCTCTTTTCAATATATTTTTTTTTTCAATATTCCTTTTGTCAATATTTCCTTTTTTCAATATTTCCTTTTGTCAATATTTCCTTTTTTCAATATTTCCTTTTTTCAATATTTCCCTATGTCAATATTTCCTTTTGTCAATATTTCTTTTGTCAATATTTCCCTTTTTCAATATTTCCTTTTGTCAATATTTCTATTTTTCAATATATTCCTTTTGTCAATATTTCCCTTTTTCAATATTTCGTTTTACCAATATTTCCTTTTGTCAATATTTCCTTTTCTCAATATTTCCTTTTGTCAATATTTCCTTTTTTCAATATTTCCTTTTGTCAATATTTGCTTTTCTTAACATTTCCTTTTGTCAATATTTCCTTTTTTCAATAATTCCTTTTGTCAGTAATTCCTTTTTCAATATTTCCTTTTTTCAATATTTCCTTTTTTCAATATTTCCTTTGTTCAATATTTCCTTTTTTCAATATTTCCTTTTTTCAATATTTCCTTTTGTCAATATTTTCTTTTCTTAACATTTCCTTTTGTCAATAATTCCTTTTTTCAATAATTCCTTTTGTCAGTAATTCCTTTTTCAATATTTCCTTTTTTCAATATTTCCTTTTTTCAATATTTCCTTTTTTCAATATTTCCTCTTTTTAATATTTCCTTTTTTCAATATTTCCTTTTTCCAATATTTCCTTTTGTCAATATTTCATATCGTCAATATTTCCTTTTGTCAATATTACCTTTTTTCAATATTTCCTTTTGTCAATAATTCCTTTTTTGCAATATTTCCTCTTGTGAATATTTCCTTTTCTCAATATTTCCTTTTGTCAATATTTCATCTTTTCAATATATTTTTTTTTCAATATTCCTTTTGTCAATATTTCCTTTTTCAATATTTCCTTTTTTCAATATTTCCTTTTTTCAATATTTCCTCTTTTAAATATTTCCTTTTTTCAATATTTCCTTTTTTCAATATTTCCTTTTGTCAATATTTCCTTTTTTCAATATTTCCTTTTTTCAATATTTCCTTTTTTCAATATTTCCTTTTGTCAATATTTCCTTTTGTCAATATTTCCTTTTCTCAATATTTCCTTTTGTCAATATTTCCTTTTTTCAATATTTCATTTTGTCAATATTTGCTTTTTTTAACATTTCCTTTTATCAATATTTCCTTTTTTCAATATTTCCTCTTTTAAATATTTCCTTTTTTCAATATTTCCTTTTTTCAATATTTCCTTTTGTCAATATTTCCTTTTTTCAATATTTCCTTTTTTCAATATTTCCTTTTTTCAATATTTCCTTTTGTCAATATTTCCTTTTGTCAAAAATTCTTTTGTCAATATTTCCCTTTTTCAATATTTCCTTTTGCCAATATTTCCTATTGTTCATATTTCCTTTTCTCAATATTTCCTTTTGTCAATATTTCCTTTTTTCAATATTTCCTTTTGTCAATATTTCCTTTTGTCAATATTTTCGTTTGTCAATATTTCCTTTTATCAAAATTTCCTTTTTCCAATATTTCCTCTTTTCAATATATTTTTTTTTTCAATATTCCTTTTGTCAATATTTCTTTTTTTCAATATTTCCTTTTGTCAATATTTCCTTTTTTCAATATTTCCTTTTTTCAATATTTCCCTATGTCAATATTTCCTTTTGTCAATATTTCTTTTGTCAATATTTCCCTTATTCAATATTTCCTTTTGTCAATATTTCTATTTTTCAATATATTCCTTTTGTCAATATTTCCCTTTTTCAATATTTCCTTTTACCAATATTTCCTTTTGTCAATATTTCCTTTTCTCAATATTTCCTTTTGTCAATATTTCCTTTTTTCAATATTTCCTTTTGTCAATATTTGCTTTTCTTAACATTTCCTTTTGTCAATATTTCCTTTTTTCAATAATTCCTTTTGTCAGTAATTCCTTTTTCAATATTTCCTTTTTTCAATATTTCCTTTTTTCAATATTTCCTTTGTTCAATATTTCCTTTTTTCAATATTTCCTTTTTTCAATATTTCCTTTTGTCAATATTTTCTTTTCTTAACATTTCATTTTGTCAATATTTCCTTTTTTCAATAATTCCTTTTGTCAGTAATTCCTTTTTCAATATTTCCTTTTTTCAATATTTCCTTTTTTCAATATTTCCTTTTTTCAATATTTCCTCTTTTAAATATTTCCTTTTTTCAATATTTCCTTTTTCCAATATTTCCTTTTGTCAATATTTCATATTGTCAATATTTCCTTTTGTCAATATTTCCTTTTTTCAATATTTCCTTTTGTCAATAATTCCTTTTTTGCAATATTTCCTCTTGTGAATATTTCCTTTTCTCAATATTTCCTTTTGTCAATATTTCATCTTTTCAATATATTTTTTTTTCAATATTCCTTTTGTCAATATTTCCTTTTTCAATATTTCCTTTTTTCAATATTTCCTTTTTTCAATATTTCCTCTTTTAAATATTTCCTTTTTTCAATATTTCCTTTTTTCAATATTTCCTTTTGTCAATATTTCCTTTTTTCAATATTTCCTTTTTTCAATATTTCCTTTTTTCAATATTTCCTTTTGTCAATATTTCCTTTTGTCAAAAATTCTCTTGTCAATATTTCCCTTTTTCAATATTTCCTTTTGCCAATATTTCCTATTGTCAATATTTCCTTTTCTCAATATTTCCTTTTGTCAATATTTCCTTTTTTCAATATTTCCTTTTCTCAATATTTCCTTTTGTCAATATTTTCGTTTGTCAATATTTCCTTTTATCAAAATTTCCTTTTTTCAATATTTCCTTTTTTCAATATTTCCTTTTGTCAATATTTCCTGTTGTCAACATGTAATTTTTTCAATATTTCCTTTTGTCAATATTTCCTTTTTTATCGATATATCCTTTTAACAATATTTCCTTTTTTCAATTTTTAATTTTTTCAATATTTTCTTTTTTCAATATTTCCTTTTGTTAATATTTCCTTTTGCCAATATATCCTATTGTCAACATTTCCTTTTTTCAATATTTCCTTTTGTCAATATTTCCTTTTGCAAATATTTTCTTTTTTATCAATATTTCCTTTTGTCAATATTTCCTTTTTTATCAATATATCCTTTTTTCAATATTTCCTTTTTTCAATATTTCCTTTTGTCAATATTTCCTTTTTTCAATATTTCCTTTTGTCAATATTTCCTTCTGTCAATATATCCTTTTTTCAATATTTCCTTTTGTGTATATATACTTTTTTCAATATTTCCTTTTTTCAATATTTCCTTTTGTCAATATATCCTATTGTCAACATTTCCTTTTTTCAATATTTCCTTTTGTCAATGTTTCCTTTTGTAAATATTTCCTTTTTTATCAATATTTCCTTTTGTCAATATTTCCTTTTTTATCAATATATCCTTTTTTCAATATTTCCTTTTTTCAATATTTCCTTTTGTCAATATTTCCTTTTTTCAATATTTCCTTTTGTCAATATTTCCTTTTGTCCATATATCCTTTTTTCAATATTTCCTTTTGTGTATATATACTTTTTTCAATATTTCCTTTTTTCAATATTTCCTTCTGGTAATATTTCCTTTTGTCAATATTTCCTTTTTTCAATATTTCCTTTTGTTAATATTTCCTTTTGTCAATATTTCCTTTTCTCAAAATTTTCTCTTTTCAATATTTCCTTTTTTCAATATTTCCTTTTGTCAATATTTCCTTTTTCAATATTTCCTTTTTTCAATATTTACTTTTTTTATATTTCCTTTTTTCAATATTTCCTTTTGTCAATATTTCCTGTTGTCAATATTTCCTTTTGTCAATATTTCCTTTTTTCAATATTTCCTTTTGTCAATATGTCCTTTTTTCAATATTTCCTTTTGTCAATATATCCTTATGTCAATATTTCCCTTTTTCAATATTTCCTTTTGCCAATATTTCCTTTTGTCAATATTTCCTTTTCTCAATATTTCCTTTTTTCAATATATCCTTTTGTCAATATTTCCTTTTTTCAATATATTTTATTTTGTCAATATTTCCTTTTGTCAATATTTCCTTCTGTCAATATTTCCTTTTGTCAAGATTTCCTTTTTTCAATTTTCCTTTTTTCAATATATCCTTTTGTCAATATTTCCTGTTGTCAATATTTCCTTTTGTCAATATTTCCTTTTTTCAATATTTCCTTTTGTCAATATGTCCTTTTTTTAATATTTCCTTTTGTCAATATATACTTTTGTCAATATTTTCCTTTTTCAATATTTCCTTTTGCCAATATTTCCTTTTGTCAACATTTCCTTTTCTCAATATTTCCTTTTGTCAATATTTCCTTTTTTCAATATTTCCTTTTGTCAATATTTCCTTTTTTCAATATTTTCCTTTGTCAATATTTCCTTTTGTCAATATTTCCTTTTTTCAATAATTCCTTTTGTCAGTAATTCCTTTTTCAATATTTCCTTTTTTCAATATTTCCTTTTTTCAATATTTCCTTTGTTCAATATTTCCTTTTTTCAATATTTCCTTTTTTCAATATTTCCTTTTGTCAATATTTTCTTTTCTTAACATTTCCTTTTGTCAATATTTCCTTTTTTCAATAATTCCTTTTGTCAGTAATTCCTTTTTCAATATTTCCTTTTTTCAATATTTCCTTTTTTCAATATTTCCTTTTTTCAATATTTCCTCTTTTTAATATTTCCTTTTTTCAATATTTCCTTTTTCCAATATTTCCTTTTGTCAATATTTCATATCGTCAATATTTCCTTTTGTCAATATTACCTTTTTTCAATATTTCCTTTTGTCAATAATTCCTTTTTTGCAATATTTCCTCTTGTGAATATTTCCTTTTCTCAATATTTCCTTTTGTCAATATTTCATCTTTTCAATATATTTTTTTTTCAATATTCCTTTTGTCAATATTTCCTTTTTCAATATTTCCTTTTTTCAATATTTCCTTTTTTCAATATTTCCTCTTTTAAATATTTCCTTTTTTCAATATTTCCTTTTTTCAATATTTCCTTTTGTCAATATTTCCTTTTTTCAATATTTCCTTTTTTCAATATTTCCTTTTTTCAATATTTCCTTTTGTCAATATTTCCTTTTTTCAATATTTCCTTTTGTCAATATATCCTATTGTCAACATTTCCTTTTTTCAATATTTCCTTTTGTCAATGTTTCCTTTTGTAAATATTTCCTTTTTTATCAATATTTCCTTTTGTCAATATTTCCTTTTTTATCAATATATCCTTTTTTCAATATTTCCTTTTTTCAATATTTCCTTTTGTCAATATTTCCTTTTTTCAATATTTCCTTTTGTCAATATTTCCTTTTGTCCATATATCCTTTTTTCAATATTTCCTTTTGTGTATATATACTTTTTTCAATATTTCCTTTTTTCAATATTTCCTTCTGGTAATATTTCCTTTTGTCAATATTTCCTTTTTTCAATATTTCCTTTTGTTAATATTTCCTTTTGTCAATATTTCCTTTTCTCAAAATTTTCTCTTTTCAATATTTCCTTTTTTCAATATTTCCTTTTGTCAATATTTCCTTTTTCAATATTTCCTTTTTTCAATATTTACTTTTTTTATATTTCCTTTTTTCAATATTTCCTTTTGTCAATATTTCCTGTTGTCAATATTTCCTTTTGTCAATATTTCCTTTTTTCAATATTTCCTTTTGTCAATATGTCCTTTTTTCAATATTTCCTTTTGTCAATATATCCTTATGTCAATATTTCCCTTTTTCAATATTTCCTTTTGCCAATATTTCCTTTTGTCAATATTTCCTTTTCTCAATATTTCCTTTTTTCAATATTTCCTTTTGTCAATATTTCCTTATTTCAATATTTTCCTTTGTCAATATTTCCTTTTGTCAATATTTCCTTCTGTCAATATTTCCTTTTGTCAATATTTCCTTTTTTCAATATTTCCAATTTTCAATATACCCTTTTGTCAATATTTCCTGTTGTCAATATTTCCTTTTGTCAATATTTCCTTTTTTCAATATTTCCTTTTGTCAATATGTCCTTTTTTTAATATTTCCTTTTGTCAATATATACTTTTGTCAATATTTTCCTTTTTCAATATTTCCTTTTGCCAATATTTCCTTTTGTCAACATTTCCTTTTCTCAATATTTCCTTTTGTCAATATTTCCTTTTTTCAATATTTCCTTTTGTCAATATTTCCTTTTTTCAATATTTTCCTTTGTCAATATTTCCTTTTGTCAATATTTCCTTTTTTCAATAATTCCTTTTGTCAGTAATTCCTTTTTCAATATTTCCTTTTTTCAATATTTCCTTTTTTCAATATTTCCTTTGTTCAATATTTCCTTTTTTCAATATTTCCTTTTTTCAATATTTCCTTTTGTCAATATTTTCTTTTCTTAACATTTCCTTTTGTCAATATTTCCTTTTTTCAATAATTCCTTTTGTCAGTAATTCCTTTTTCAATATTTCCTTTTTTCAATATTTCCTTTTTTCAATATTTCCTTTTTTCAATATTTCCTCTTTTTAATATTTCCTTTTTTCAATATTTCCTTTTTCCAATATTTCCTTTTGTCAATATTTCATATCGTCAATATTTCCTTTTGTCAATATTACCTTTTTTCAATATTTCCTTTTGTCAATAATTCCTTTTTTGCAATATTTCCTCTTGTGAATATTTCCTTTTCTCAATATTTCCTTTTGTCAATATTTCATCTTTTCAATATATTTTTTTTTCAATATTCCTTTTGTCAATATTTCCTTTTTCAATATTTCCTTTTTTCAATATTTCCTTTTTTCAATATTTCCTCTTTTAAATATTTCCTTTTTTCAATATTTCCTTTTTTCAATATTTCCTTTTGTCAATATTTCCTTTTTTCAATATTTCCTTTTTTCAATATTTCCTTTTTTCAATATTTCCTTTTGTCAATATTTCCTTTTGTCAATATTTCCTTTTCTCAATATTTCCTTTTTTCAATATTTCCTTTTTTCATTATTTCATTTTGTCAATATTTGCTTTTTTTAACATTTCCTTTTGTCAATATTTCCTTTTTTCAATATTTCCTCTTTTAAATATTTCCTTTTTTCAATATTTCCTTTTTTCAATATTTCCTTTTGTCAATATTTCCTTTTTTCAATATTTCCTTTTTTCAATATTTCCTTTTTTCAATATTTCCTTTTGTCAATATTTCCTTTTGTCAAAAATTCTTTTGTCAATATTTCCCTTTTTCAATATTTCCTTTTGCCAATATTTCCTATTGTTCATATTTCCTTTTCTCAATATTTCCTTTTGTCAATATTTCCTTTTTTCAATATTTCCTTTTGTCAATATTTCCTTTTGTCAATATTTTCGTTTGTCAATATTTCCTTTTATCAAAATTTCCTTTTTCCAATATTTCCTCTTTTCAATATATTTTTTTTTTCAATATTCCTTTTGTCAATATTTCTTTTTTTCAATATTTGCTTTTGTCAATATTTCCTTTTTTCAATATTTCCTTTTTTCAATATTTCCCTATGTCAATATTTCCTTTTGTCAATATTTCTTTTGTCAATATTTCCCTTATTCAATATTTCCTTTTGTCAATATTTCTATTTTTCAATATATTCCTTTTGTCAATATTTCCCTTTTTCAATATTTCCTTTTACCAATATTTCCTTTTGTCAATATTTCCTTTTCTCAATATTTCCTTTTGTCAATATTTCCTTTTTTCAATATTTCCTTTTGTCAATATTTGCTTTTCTTAACATTTCCTTTTGTCAATATTTCCTTTTTTCAATAATTCCTTTTGTCAGTAATTCCTTTTTCAATATTTCCTTTTTTCAATATTTCCTTTTTTCAATATTTCCTTTGTTCAATATTTCCTTTTTTCAATATTTCCTTTTTTCAATATTTCCTTTTGTCAATATTTTCTTTTCTTAACATTTCATTTTGTCAATATTTCCTTTTTTCAATAATTCCTTTTGTCAGTAATTCCTTTTTCAATATTTCCTTTTTTCAATATTTCCTCTTTTAAATATTTCCTTTTTTCAATATTTCCTTTTTCCAATATTTCCTTTTGTCAATATTTCATATTGTCAATATTTCCTTTTGTCAATATTTCCTTTTTTCAATATTTCCTTTTGTCAATAATTCCTTTTTTGCAATATTTCCTTTTGTCTATATTTCCTTTTCTCAATATTTCCTTTTGTCAATATTTCATCTTTTCAATATATTTTTTTTTCAATATTCCTTTTGTCAATATTTCCTTTTTCAATATTTCCTTTTTTCAATATTTCCTTTTTTCAATATTTCCTCTTTTAAATATTTCCTTTTTTCAATATTTCCTTTTTTCAATATTTCCTTTTGTCAATATTTCCTTTTTTCAATATTTCCTTTTTTCAATATTTCCTTTTTTCAATATTTCCTTTTGTCAATATTTCCTTT
This sequence comes from Ischnura elegans, assembly GCF_921293095.1. NCBI lineage: Eukaryota > Metazoa > Arthropoda > Insecta > Odonata > Coenagrionidae > Ischnura > Ischnura elegans. The sequence continues at coordinate 121,039,034 of NC_060248.1, read as the reverse complement.
TGTCAAAAATTCTCTTGTCAATATTTCCGTTTTTCAATATTTCCTTTTGCCAATATTTCCTATTGTCAATATTTCCTTTTCTCAATATTTCCTTTTGTCAATATTTCCTTTTTTCAATATTTCCTTTTGTCAATATTTCCTTTTGTCAATATTTTCGTTTGTCAATATTTCCTTTTATCAAAATTTCCTTTTTTCAATATTTCCTTTTTTCAATATTTCCTTTTGTCAATATTTCCTGTTGTCAACATGTAATTTTTTCAATATTTCCTTTTGTCAATATTTCCTTTTTTATCGATATATCCTTTTAACAATATTTCCTTTTTTCAATTTTTAATTTTTTCAATACTTTCTTTTTTCAATATTTCCTTTTGTTAATATTTCCTTTTGCCAATATATCCTATTGTCAACATTTCCTTTTTTCAATATTTCCTTTTGTCAATATTTCCTTTTGCAAATATTTTCTTTTTTATCAATATTTCCTTTTGTCAATATTTCCTTTTTTATCAATATATCCTTTTTTCAATATTTCCTTTTTTCAATATTTCCTTTTGTCAATATTTCCTTTTTTCAATATTTCCTTTTGTCAATATTTCCTTCTGTCAATATATCCTTTTTTCAATATTTCCTTTTGTGTATATATACTTTTTTCAATATTTCCTTTTTTCAATATTTCCTTTTGTCAATATATCCTATTGTCAACATTTCCTTTTTTCAATATTTCCTTTTGTCAATGTTTCCTTTTGTAAATATTTCCTTTTTTATCAATATTTCCTTTTGTCAATATTTCCTTTTTTATCAATATATCCTTTTTTCAATATTTCCTTTTTTCAATATTTCCTTTTGTCAATATTTCCTTTTTTCAATATTTCCTTTTGTCAATATTTCCTTTTGTCCATATATCCTTTTTTCAATATTTCCTTTTGTGTATATATACTTTTTTCAATATTTCCTTTTTTCAATATTTCCTTCTGGTAATATTTCCTTTTGTCAATATTTCCTTTTTTCAATATTTCCTTTTGTTAATATTTCCTTTTGTCAATATTTCCTTTTCTCAAAATTTTCTCTTTTCAATATTTCCTTTTTTCAATATTTCCTTTTGTCAATATTTCCTTTTTCAATATTTCATTTTTTCAATATTTACTTTTTTTATATTTCCTTTTTTCAATATTTCCTTTTGTCAATATTTCCTGTTGTCAATATTTCCTTTTGTCAATATTTCCTTTTTTCAATATTTCCTTTTGTCAATATGTCCTTTTTTCAATATTTCCTTTTGTCAATATATCCTTATGTCAATATTTCCCTTTTTCAATATTTCCTTTTGCCAATATTTCCTTTTGTCAATATTTCCTTTTCTCAATATTTCCTTTTTTCAATATTTCCTTTTGTCAATATTTCCTTTTTTCAATATTTTCCTTTGTCAATATTTCCTTTTGTCAATATTTCCTTCTGTCAATATTTCCTTTTGTCAATATTTCCTTTTTTCAATATTTCCAATTTTCAATATACCCTTTTGTCAATATTTCCTGTTGTCAATATTTCCTTTTGTCAATATTTCCTTTTTTCAATATTTCCTTTTGTCAATATGTCCTTTTTTTAATATTTCCTTTTGTCAATATATACTTTTGTCAACATTTTCCTTTTTCAATATTTCCTTTTGCCAATATTTCCTTTTGTCAACATTTCCTTTTCTCAATATTTCCTTTTGTCAATATTTCCTTTTTTCAATATTTCCTTTTGTCAATATTTCCTTTTTTCAATATTTTCCTTTGTCAATATTTCCATTTGTCAAAATTTCCTTTTGTCAGTATTTACTTTTTTCAATATTTTCTTTTTGCAATATTTCCTTTTCTCAATATTTCCTTTTACCAATATTTCCTTTTATCAATATTTCCTTTTGTCAATATTTCCTTTTCTTAATATTTCCTTTTGTCTATATTTCCTTTTTTCAATATTATCTTTTGTCAATATTTGCTTTTCTCAACATTTCCTTTTGTCAATATATCCTTTTTTCAATAATTCCTTTTGTCAATTATTCCTTTTTCAATATTTCCTTTTTTCAATATTTCCTTTTTTCAATATTTCCTTTTTTCAATATTTCCTTTTTTCGATATTTCCTTTTTTCAATATTTCCTTTAGTTAATATTGCCTTTTTTCAATATTTCCTTTTTCCCATATTTCCTCTTTTCAATATATTTTTTTTTCAATATTCCTTTTGTCAATATTTCCTTTTTCAATATTTCCTTTTTTTAATATTTCCTTTTTTCAACATTTCCTCTTTTAAATATTTCCTTTTTTCAATATTTCCTTTTTTCAATATTTCCTTTAGTCAATATTTCATATTGTCAATATTTCCTTTTTTCAATATTTGCTTTTGTCAATATTTCCTTTTGTTAATATTTCCTTTTTACAATATTTCCTTTTATCAATATTTCCTTTTTTCAATATTTCTTATTTTCAATATTTCCTTTTTTCAATATTCCTTTTTTTCAATATTTCCTTTTTTCAATATTTCCTTTTTTCAATATTTCCTTTTTCCAATATTTCCTCTTTTCAATATATTTTTTTTTCAATATTCCATTTGTCAATATTTCCTTTTTTCAATATTTCCTTTTGTCAATATTTCCTTTTTTCAATATTTCCTTTTTTCAATATTTCCCTATGTCAATATTTCCTTTTGTCAATATTTCTTTTGTCAATATTTCCCTTTTTCAATATTTCCTTTTGCCAATATTTCTTTTTGTCAATATTTCTTTTTCTCAATATTTCTTTTTGTCAATATTTCCTTTTTTTAATATTTCCTTTTGTCAATATTTCCTTTTGTCAATATTTTCTTTTGTCAATATTTTCTTTTATCAATATTTCCTTTTTTTAATATTTCCTTTTTTCAATATTTCCTTTTGTCAATATTTCCTATTGTCAACATTTCCTTTTTTCAATATTTCCTTTTGTCAATATTTCCTTTTTTATCAATATATCCTTTTTACAATATTTCCTTTTTTCAATATTTAATTTTGTCAATATTTCCTTTTTTCAATGTTTCCTTTTGTTAATATTTCCTTTTGTCAATATTCCTTTTGTCAATATATTCTTTTTTCAATATTTCCTTTTTTCAATATTTCCTTTTTCCAATATTTCCTCTTTTAAATATTTCCTTTTTTCAATATTTCCTTTTTTCAATATTTCCTTTTGTCAATATTTCATATTGTCAATATTTCCTTTTGTCAATATTTCCTTTTTTCAATATTTCCTTTTGTCAATAATTCCTTTTTTCAATATTTCCTCTTGTCAATATTTCCTTTTCTCAATATTTCCTTTTGTCAATGTTTCCTTTTTTCAATATTTGCTTTTGTCAATATTTCCTTTTGTTAATATTTCCTTTTTACAATATTTCCTTTTATCAATATTTCCTTTTTTCAATATTTCCTATTTTCAATATTTCCTTTTTTCAATGTTTCCTTTTTTCAATATTTCCTATTGTCAATATTTCCTTTTTTCAATATTTCCTTTTTCCAATATTTCCTCTTTTCAATATATTTTTTTTTCAATATTCCTTTCGTCAATATTTCCTTTTTTCAATATTTCCTTTTTTCAATATTTCCCTTTGTCAATATTTCCTTTTGTCAATATTTCTTTTGTCAATATATCCCTTTTTCAATATTTCCTTTTGCCAATATTTACTATTGTCAACATTTCCTTTTTTCAATATTTCCTTTTGTCAATATTTCCTTTTTTTGCAATATTTAATTACTCAGTATTTCCTTTTTTCAATATTTAATTTTGTCAATATTTCCTTTTTTCAATATTTCCTTTTGTTAATATTTCCTTTTGTCAATATATCCTTTTTTCAATATTTCCTCTTGTGTATATATCCTTTTTTCAATATTTCCTTTTTTCAATATTTCCTTTTGTCAATATTTCCTATTGTCAACATTTCCTTTTTTCAATATTTCCTTTTATCAATATTTCCCTTTGTAAATATTTCCTTTTTTATCAATATTTCCTTTTGTCAATATTTCCTTTTTTATCAATATATCCTTTTTTCAATATTTCCTTTTTTCAATATTTCCTTTTGTCAATATTTCCTTTTTTCAATATTTCCTTTTGTCAATATTTCCTTATGTCAATATATCCTTTTTTCAATATTTCCTTTTGTGTATATTTCATTTTTTCAATATTTCCTTTTTTCAATATTTCCTTTTGGTAATATTTCCTTTTTTCAATATTTCCTTTTTTCAATATTTCCTTTTTTCAATATTTCCTTTTGGCAATATTTCCTTTTTTCAATATTTCCTTTTTCAAATATTTCCTCTTTTCAATATATTTTTTTTTCAATATTCCTTTTCTCTATATTTCCTTTTTTCAATATTTCCTTTTGTCAATATTTCCTTTTTTTAATATTTCCTTTTTTCAATATTTCCCCATGTCAATATTTCCTTTTGTCAATATTTCTTTTGTCAATATTTCCCTTTTTCAATATTTCCTTTTGCCAATATTTCCTTTTGTCAATATTTCCTTTTCTCAATATTTCCTTTTGTCAATATTTCCTTTTTTCAATAATTCCTTTTGTCAATTATTCTTTTTTCAATATTGCCTTTTTTCAATATTTCCTTTTTCCAATATTTCCTCTTTTCAATATATTTTTTTTTCAATATTCTTTATGTCAATATTTCCTTTTTCAATATTTCCTTTTTTCAATATTTCCTTTTTTCAATATTTCCTCTTTTAAATATTTCCTTTTTTCAATATTTCCTTTTTTCAATATTTCCTTTTGTCAATATTTCATGTTGTCAATATTTCCTTTTGTCAATATTTCCTTTTTTCAATATTTGCTTTTGTCAATATTTCCTTTTGTTAATATTTCCTTTTTACAATATTTCGTTTTATCAATATTTCCTTTTTTCAATATTTCCTATTTTCAATATTTCCTTTTTTCAATATTTCCTTTTTTCAATATTTCCTTTTGTCAATATTTCCTTTTTTCAATATTTCCTTATTCCAATATTTCCTCTTTTCAATATATTTTTTTTTCAATACTCCTTTTGTCAATATTTCCTTTTTTCAATATTTCCTTTTGTCAATATTTCCTTTTTTCAATATTTCCTTTTTTCAATATTTCCCTATGTCAATATTTCCTTTTGTCAATATTTCTTTTGTCAATATTTCCCTTTTTCAATATTTCCTTTTGCCAATATTTCCTTTTGTCAATATTTCCTTTTTTCAATATTTCCTTTTGTCAATATTTCCTTTTGTCAATATTTCCTTTTGTCAATATTTCCTTTTGTCAATATTTTCTTTTGTCAATATTTTCTTATGTCAATATTTCCTTTTTTCAATATTTCCTATTTTCAATATTTCCTTATGTCAATATTTCCTATTGTCAACATTTCCTTTTTTCAATATTTCCTTTTGTCAATATTTCCTTTTTTATCAATATATCCTTTTTACAATATTTCCTTTTTTCAATATTTAATTTTGTCAATATTTCCTTTTTTCAATATTTCCTTTTGTTAATATTTCCTTTTGTCAATATTCCTTTTGTCAATATTTCCTTTTTTCAATATTTCCTTTTTTCAATATTTCCTTTTTTCAATATTTCCTCTTTTAAATATTTCCTTTTTTCAATATTTCCTTTTTTCAATATTTCCTTTTGTCAATATTTCATATTGTCAATATTTCCTTTTGTCAATATTTCCTTTTTTCAATATTTCCTTTTGTCAATAATTCCTTTTTTCAATATTTCCTCTTGTCAATATTTCCTTTTCTCAATATTTCCTTTTGTCAATATTTCCTTTTTTCAATATTTGCTTTTGTCAATATTTCTTTTTGTTAATATTTCCTTTTTAAAATATTTCCTTTTATCAATATTTCCTTTTTTCAATATTTCCTTTTTTCAATATTTCCTTTTTTTAATATTTCCTTTTTTCAATATTTCCTTTTGGTAATATTTCCTTTTTTCAATATTTCCTTTTTTCAATATTTCCTTTTTTCAATATTTCCTTTTGTCAATATTTCCTTTTTTCAATATTTCCTTTTTCCAATATTTCCTCTTTTCAATATATTTTTTTTTCAATATTCCTTTTCTCTATATTTCCTTTTTTCAATATTTCCTTTTGTCAATATTTCCTTTTTTTAATATTTCCTTTTTTCAATATTTCCCTATGTCAATATTTCCTTTTGTCAATAGTTCCTTTTTTCAATATTTCCTTTTTGCAATATTTCCTCTTTTCAACATATTTTTTTTTCAATATTCCTTTCGTCAATATTTCCCTTTTTCAATATTTCCTTTTGTCAATATTTCCTTTTTTCAATATTTCCTTTTTTCAATATTTCCCTTTGTCAATAATTCCTTTTGTCAATATTTCTTTTGTCAATATTTCCCTTTTTCAAGATTTCCTTTTGCCAATATTTCCTTTTGTCAATATTTCCTTTTCTCAATATTTCCTTATGTCAATATTTCCTTTTTTAATATTTTCCTTTGTCAATATTTCCTTTTGTCAATATTTCCTTTTGTCAATATTTCCTTTTGTCAATATTTCCTTTTTTCAATATTTCCAATTGTCAATATTCCTTTTTGTCAAAATTTCCTGTTGTCAATATTTCCTTTTGTCAATATTTCCTTTTTTCAATATTTCCTTTTGTCAATATGTCCTTTTTTCAATATTTCCTTTTGTCAATATATCCTTTTGTCAATATTTCCCTTTTTCAATATTTCATTTTGCCAATATTTCCTTTTGTCAATATTTCCTTTTCTCAATATTTCCTTTTGTCAATATTTCCTTTTTTCAATATTTCCTTTTGTCAATATTTCCTTTTTTCAATATTTTCCTATGTCAATATTTCCTTTTGTCAATATTTTCTTTTGTCAATATTTACTTTTTTCAATATTTTCTTTTTGCAATATTTCCTTTTGTCAATGTTTCCTTTTGTCAATATTTCGTTTTTTCAATATTTCCTTTTGTCAATATTTCCCTTTTTCAATATTTCCTTTTACCAATATTTCCTTTTGTCAATATTTCCTTTTGTCAATATTTCCTTTTCTTAATATTTCCATTTGTCTATATTTCCTTTTTTCAATATTTCCTTTTGTCAATATTTGCTTTTCTCAACATTTCCTTTTGTCAATATTTCCTTTTTTCAATAATTCCCCTTGTCAATTATTCCTTTTTCAATATTTCCTTTTTTTAAAATTTCCTTTTTTCAATATTTCCTTTTTTCAATATTTCCATTTTTCAATATTTCCTTTTTTCAATATTTCCTTTAGTCAATATTGCCTTTTTTCAATATTTCCTTTTTCCAATATTTTCTCTTTTCAATATATTTTTTTTTTCAATATTCCTTTTGTCAATATTTCCTTTTTCAATATTTCCTTTTTTCAATATTTCCTTTTTTCAATGCTTCCTCTTTTAAATATTTCCTTTTTTCAATATTTCCTTTTTTCAATATTTCCTTTTGTCAATATTTCATATTGTCAATATTTCCTTTTGTCAATATTTCCTTTTTTTAATATTTGCTTTTGTCAATATTTCTTTTTGGTATTATTTCCTTTTTACAATATTTCCTTTTATCAATATTTCCTTTTTTCAATATTTTCTATTTTCAATATTTCCTTTTTTCAATATTTCCTTTTTGCAACATTTCCTTTTGTCAATATTTCCATTTTTCAATATTTCCTTTTTCCAATATTTCCTCTTTTCAATATATTTTTTTTTCAATATTCCTTTTGTCAATATTTCCTTCTTTCAATATTTCCTTTTGTCTATATTTCCTTTTTTCAATATTTCCTTTTTTCAATATTTCCCTTTGTCAATATTTCCTTTTTTCAATATTTCTTTTGTCAATATTTCCCTTTTTCAATATTTCCTTTTCTCAATATTTCCTTTTGTCAATATTTCCTTTTTTCAATATTTCCTTTTGTCAATATTTCCTTTGTCAATATTTTCTTTTGTCAATATTTTCTTTTATCAATATTTCCTTTTTTCAATATTTCCTTTTTTCAATATTTCTTTTTGTCAATATTTCCTATTGTCAACATTTCCTTTTTTCAATATTTCCTTTTGTCAATATTTCCTTTTTTATCAATATATCCTTTTTACAATATTTCCTTTTTTCAATATTTAATTTTGTCAATATTTCCTTTTTTCAATATTTCCTTTTGTTAATATTTCCTTTTGTCAATATTCCTTTTGTCAATATTTCCTTTTTTCAATATTTCCTTTTTTCAATATTTCCTTTTTTCAATATTTCCTCTTTTAAATATTTCCTTTTTTAATATTTCCTTTTTTCAATATTTCCTTTGGTCAATATTTCATATTGTCAATATTTCTTTTTGTCAATATTTCCTTTGTTCAATATTTCCTTTTGTCAATAATTCCTTTTTTCAATATTTCTTTTGGCAAAATTTCCTTTTCTCAATATTTCCTTTTGTCAATATATCATTTTTTCAATATTTGCTTTTGTCAATATTTCCTTTTGTTAATATTTCCTTTTTACAATATTTCCTTTTATCAATATTTCCTTTTTTCAATATTTCCTTTTTTCAATATTTCCTTTTGTCAATATATCCTTTTTTCAATATTTCCTTTTTCCAATATTTCCCCCTTTCAATATATTTTTTTTTCAATATTCCTATTGTCAATATTTCCTTTTTTCAATATTTCCTTTTGTCAATATTTCCTTTTTTCAATATTTCCTATTTTCAATATTTCCTTTTTTCAATATTTCCTTTTTTCAATATTTTCCTTTGTCAATATTTCCTTTTGTCAATATTTCTTTTGTCAATATTTCCCTTTTTCAATATTTCCTTTTGCCAATATTTCCTTTTGTCAGTATTTCTATTTCTCAATATTTCCATTTGTCAATATTTATTTTTTTCAATATTTCCTTTTGTCAATATTTCCTTTTGTCAATATTTTCTTTTGTCAATATTTCCTTTTATCAACATATCCTTTTTTTAAAATATTTCCTTTTTCAATATTTCCTTATGTCAATATATCCTTTTTTCAATATTTCTTTTTGTGTATATTTCCTTTTTTCAATATTTTCTTTTTTCAATATTTCCTTTTGGTAATATTTCCTTTTTTCAATATTTCCTTTTTTCAATATTTCCTTTTGTTAATATTTCCTTTTGTCAATATTTCCTTTTCTCAAAATTTCCTTTTTTCAATATTTCCTTTTTTCAATATTTCCTTTTTTCAATATTTCCTTTTGTCAATATTTCCTTTTTCAATATTCCCTTTTTTCAATATTTCCTTTTGTCAATATTTCCTTTTTCAATATTTCCTATTTTCAATATTTCCTTTTGTCAATATTTCCTTTTTTCAATATTTCCTTTTGTCAATATTTCCTGTTGTCAATATTTCCTTTTGTCAATATTTCCTTTTTTCAATATTTCCTTTTGTCAAAATGTCCTTTTTTCAATATTTCCTCATGTCAATATTTCCTTTTTTCAATATTTCCTTTTTTTAATATTTCCTTTATTCAATATTTCTTTTTCTCAATATTTCCTTTTGTCAATATTTCATTTTTTCAATATTTCCTTTTGTCAATATTTCCTATTGTCAATATTTCCTTTTGTCAATATTTCCTTTTGTCAATATTTCCTTTTATCAATATGTCCTTTTTTCAATATTTCCTCATGTCAATATTTCCTTTTTTCAATATTTCCTTTTTTTAATATTTCCTTTATTCAATATTTCTTTTTCTCAATATTTCCTTTTGTCAATATTTCCTTTTTTCAATATTTCCTTTTGTCAATATTTCCTATTGTCAATATTTCCTTTTGTCAATATTTCCTTTTGTCAATATTTCTTTTTTTCAATATTTCCTTCTTTCAATATTTCCTTTGGTATGTATTTCCTTTTTTCAATATTTTCTTTTTTCAATATTTCCTTTTTTCAATATTTCCTTTTGTCAATATTTCCTTTTTTCAATATTTCCTTTTTTCAATATTTCCATTTTTCAATATTTCCTTTTGTTAATATTTCCTTTTGTCAATATTTCCTTTTTTCAGTATTTCCTTTTGTCAATATTTCATTTTGTCAATAATTCCTTTTGTCAATATTTCCTTTTGTTATTTTTCCTTTTGTCAATATTTCCTTGTGTCAATATTTTTTTTGTCAATATTTCCTTTTGCCAATACTTCCTTTTGTCAATATTACCTTTTTTCAATATTTCCTTTTGTCAATATTTCCTTTTTTCAATATTTCCTTTTGTCAATAATTCCTTTTGTCAATATTTCCTTTTTTCAATATTTCCTTTTGTCAATATTTCCTTTTGTCAATATTTCCTTTTGTCAATATTTCCTTTTGTCAACATTTCCCTTTTTCAATATTTCCTTTTGTCAATATTTCCTTTTTTCAATATTTTCTCTTTTCAATATTTCCTTTTGTCAATATTTCCTTTTGTCAATATTTCCTTTTATCAATTTTTCCTTTTTTCATTATTTCCTTTTTTCAATATTTCCTTTTGTCAATATTTCGTATTGTCAATATTTCCTTTTGTCAATATTTCTTTTTTTCAATATTTCCTTTTGTCAATAATTCCTTTTTTCAATATTTCCTCTTGTCAATATTTCCTTTTCTCAATATTTTCTTTTGTCAATATTTCCTATTTTCAATATTTGCTTTGTCAATATTTCCTTTTGTTAATATTTCCTTTTTACAATATTTCCTTTTATCAATATATCCTTTTTTCAATATTTCCTTTTTTCAATATTTCCTTTTTTCAATATTTTCTTTTTCCAATATTTCCTCTTTTCAATATATTTATTTTTCAATATTCCTTTTGTCAATATTTCCTTTTTTCAATATTTCCTTTTGTCAATATTTCCATTTTTCAATATTTCCTTTTTTCAATATTTCCTTTTGTCAATATTTCCTTTTGTCAATATTTCTTTTGTCAATATTTCCTTTTTTCAATGTTTCCTTTGGTCAATATGTCCTTTTTTCAATATTTCCTTTTGTCAATATATCCTTATGTCAATATTTCCCTTTTTCAATATTTCCTTTTGCCAACATTTCCTTTTGTCAATATTTCCATTTTTCAATATTTCCTTTTGTTAATATTTCCTTTTGTCAATATTTCCTTTTTTCAGTATTTCCTTTTGTCAATATTTCATTTTGTCAATAATTCCTTTTGTCAATATTTCCTTTTGTTATTTTTCCTTTTGTCAATATTTCCTTGTGTCAATATTTTTTTTGTCAATATTTCCTTTTGCCAATACTTCCTTTTGTCAATATTACCTTTTTTCAATATTTCCTTTTGTCAATATTTCCTTTTTTCAATATTTCCTTTTGTCAATAATTCCTTTTGTCAATATTTCCTTTTTTCAATATTTCCTTTTGTCAATATTTCCTTTTGTCAATATTTCCTTTTGTCAATATTTCCTTTTGTCAACATTTCCCTTTTTCAATATTTCCTTTTGTCAATATTTCCTTTTTTCAATATTTTCTCTTTTCAATATTTCCTTTTGTCAATATTTCCTTTTGTCAATATTTCCTTTTATCAATTTTTCCTTTTTTCATTATTTCCTTTTTTCAATATTTCCTTTTGTCAATATTTCGTATTGTCAATATTTCCTTTTGTCAATATTTCTTTTTTTCAATATTTCCTTTTGTCAATAATTCCTTTTTTCAATATTTCCTCTTGTCAATATTTCCTTTTCTCAATATTTTCTTTTGTCAATATTTCCTATTTTCAATATTTGCTTTGTCAATATTTCCTTTTGTTAATATTTCCTTTTTACAATATTTCCTTTTATCAATATATCCTTTTTTCAATATTTCCTTTTTTCAATATTTCCTTTTTTCAATATTTTCTTTTTCCAATATTTCCTCTTTTCAATATATTTATTTTTCAATATTCCTTTTGTCAATATTTCCTTTTTTCAATATTTCCTTTTGTCAATATTTCCATTTTTCAATATTTCCTTTTTTCAATATTTCCTTTTGTCAATATTTCCTTTTGTCAATATTTCTTTTGTCAATATTTCCTTTTTTCAATGTTTCCTTTGGTCAATATGTCCTTTTTTCAATATTTCCTTTTGTCAATATATCCTTATGTCAATATTTCCCTTTTTCAATATTTCCTTTTGCCAACATTTCCTTTTGTCAATATTTCCTTTTTTCAATATTTCCTTTTTGCAATATTTCCTTTTGTCAATATTTCCATTTTTCAATATTTCCTTTTTCCAATATTTCCTCTTTTCAATATATTTTTTTTTCAATATTCCTTTTGTCAATATTTCCTTCTTTCAATATTACCTTTTGTCTATATTTCCTTTTTTCAATATTTCCTTTTTTCAATATTTCCCTTTGTCAATATTTCCTTTTTTCAATATTTCTTTTGTCAATATTTCCCTTTTTCAATATTTCCTTTTCTCAATATTTCCTTTTGTCAATATTTCCTTTTTTCAATATTTCCTTTTGTCAATATTTCCTTTGTCAATATTTTCTTTTGTCAATATTTTCTTTTATCAATATTTCCTTTTTTCAATATTTCCTTTTTTCAATATTTCTTTTTGTCAATATTTCCTATTGTCAACATTTCCTTTTTTCAATATTTCCTTTTTTCAATATTTCCTTTTGTCAATATTTCATATTGTCATAATTTCCTTTTGTCAATATTTCCTTTTTTCAATATTTATTTTGTCAATATTTCCTTTTGTTAATATTTCCTTTTTACAATATTTCCTTTTATCAATATTTCCTTTTTTCAATATTTCCTATTTTCAATATTTCTATTTGTCAATATTTCCTTTTTTCAATACTTCCTTTTTCCAATATTTCCTCTTTTCAATATATTTTTTTTTTCAATATTCCTTTTGTCAATATTTCCTTTTTTCAATATTTCCTTTTGTCAATATTTCCTTTTTTCAATATTTCCTTTTTTCAATATTTCCCTATGTCAATATTTCCTTTTGTCAATATTTCTTTTGTCAATATTTCCCTTTTTCAATATTTCCTTTTGTCAATATTTCTATTTTTCAATATATTCCTTTTGTCAATATTTCCCTTTTTCAATATTTCGTTTTACCAATATTTCCTTTTGTCAATATTTCCTTTTCTCAATATTTCCTTTTGTCAATATTTCCTTTTTTCAATATTTCCTTTTGTCAATATTTGCTTTTCTTAACATTTCCTTTTGTCAATATTTCCTTTTTTCAATAATTCCTTTTGTCAGTAATTCCTTTTTCAATATTTCCTTTTTTCAATATTTCCTTTTTTCAATATTTCCTTTGTTCAATATTTCCTTTTTTCAATATTTCCTTTTTTCAATATTTCCTTTTGTCAATATTTTCTTTTCTTAACATTTCCTTTTGTCAATATTTCCTTTTTTCAATAATTCCTTTTGTCAGTAATTCCTTTTTCAATATTTCCTTTTTTCAATATTTCCTTTTTTCAATATTTCCTTTTTTCAATATTTCCTCTTTTTAATATTTCCTTTTTTCAATATTTCCTTTTTCCAATATTTCCTTTTGTCAATATTTCATATCGTCAATATTTCCTTTTGTCAATATTACCTTTTTTCAATATTTCCTTTTGTCAATAATTCCTTTTTTGCAATATTTCCTCTTGTGAATATTTCCTTTTCTCAATATTTCCTTTTGTCAATATTTCATCTTTTCAATATATTTTTTTTTCAATATTCCTTTTGTCAATATTTCCTTTTTCAATATTTCCTTTTTTCAATATTTCCTTTTTTCAATATTTCCTCTTTTAAATATTTCCTTTTTTCAATATTTCCTTTTTTCAATATTTCCTTTTGTCAATATTTCCTTTTTTCAATATTTCCTTTTTTCAATATTTCCTTTTTTCAATATTTCCTTTTGTCAATATTTCCTTTTGTCAATATTTCCTTTTCTCAATATTTCCTTTTGTCAATATTTCCTTTTTTCAATATTTCATTTTGTCAATATTTGCTTTTTTTAACATTTCCTTTTGTCAATATTTCCTTTTTTCAATATTTCCTCTTTTAAATATTTCCTTTTTTCAATATTTCCTTTTTTCAATATTTCCTTTTGTCAATATTTCCTTTTTTCAATATTTCCTTTTTTCAATATTTCCTTTTTTTAATATTTCCTTTTTTCAATATTTCCTTTTGGTAATATTTCCTTTTTTCAATATTTCCTTTTTTCAATATTTCCTTTTTTCAATATTTCCTTTTGTCAATATTTCCTTTTTTCAATATTTCCTTTTTCCAATATTTCCTCTTTTCAATATATTTTTTTTTCAATATTCCTTTTCTCTATATTTCCTTTTTTCAATATTTCCTTTTGTCAATATTTCCTTTTTTTAATATTTCCTTTTTTCAATATTTCCCTATGTCAATATTTCCTTTTGTCAATAGTTCCTTTTTTCAATATTTCCTTTTTGCAATATTTCCTCTTTTCAACATATTTTTTTTTCAATATTCCTTTCGTCAATATTTCCCTTTTTCAATATTTCCTTTTGTCAATATTTCCTTTTTTCAATATTTCCTTTTTTCAATATTTCCCTTTGTCAATAATTCCTTTTGTCAATATTTCTTTTGTCAATATTTCCCTTTTTCAAGATTTCCTTTTGCCAATATTTCCTTTTGTCAATATTTCCTTTTCTCAATATTTCCTTATGTCAATATTTCCTTTTTTAATATTTTCCTTTGTCAATATTTCCTTTTGTCAATATTTCCTTTTGTCAATATTTCCTTTTGTCAATATTTCCTTTTTTCAATATTTCCAATTGTCAATATTCCTTTTTGTCAAAATTTCCTGTTGTCAATATTTCCTTTTGTCAATATTTCCTTTTTTCAATATTTCCTTTTGTCAATATGTCCTTTTTTCAATATTTCCTTTTGTCAATATATCCTTTTGTCAATATTTCCCTTTTTCAATATTTCATTTTGCCAATATTTCCTTTTGTCAATATTTCCTTTTCTCAATATTTCCTTTTGTCAATATTTCCTTTTTTCAATATTTCCTTTTGTCAATATTTCCTTTTTTCAATATTTTCCTATGTCAATATTTCCTTTTGTCAATATTTTCTTTTGTCAATATTTACTTTTTTCAATATTTTCTTTTTGCAATATTTCCTTTTGTCAATGTTTCCTTTTGTCAATATTTCGTTTTTTCAATATTTCCTTTTGTCAATATTTCCCTTTTTCAATATTTCCTTTTACCAATATTTCCTTTTGTCAATATTTCCTTTTGTCAATATTTCCTTTTCTTAATATTTCCATTTGTCTATATTTCCTTTTTTCAATATTTCCTTTTGTCAATATTTGCTTTTCTCAACATTTCCTTTTGTCAATATTTCCTTTTTTCAATAATTCCCCTTGTCAATTATTCCTTTTTCAATATTTCCTTTTTTTAAAATTTCCTTTTTTCAATATTTCCTTTTTTCAATATTTCCATTTTTCAATATTTCCTTTTTTCAATATTTCCTTTAGTCAATATTGCCTTTTTTCAATATTTCCTTTTTCCAATATTTTCTCTTTTCAATATATTTTTTTTTTCAATATTCCTTTTGTCAATATTTCCTTTTTCAATATTTCCTTTTTTCAATATTTCCTTTTTTCAATGCTTCCTCTTTTAAATATTTCCTTTTTTCAATATTTCCTTTTTTCAATATTTCCTTTTGTCAATATTTCATATTGTCAATATTTCCTTTTGTCAATATTTCCTTTTTTTAATATTTGCTTTTGTCAATATTTCTTTTTGGTATTATTTCCTTTTTACAATATTTCCTTTTATCAATATTTCCTTTTTTCAATATTTTCTATTTTCAATATTTCCTTTTTTCAATATTTCCTTTTTGCAACATTTCCTTTTGTCAATATTTCCATTTTTCAATATTTCCTTTTTCCAATATTTCCTCTTTTCAATATATTTTTTTTTCAATATTCCTTTTGTCAATATTTCCTTCTTTCAATATTTCCTTTTGTCTATATTTCCTTTTTTCAATATTTCCTTTTTTCAATATTTCCCTTTGTCAATATTTCCTTTTTTCAATATTTCTTTTGTCAATATTTCCCTTTTTCAATATTTCCTTTTCTCAATATTTCCTTTTGTCAATATTTCCTTTTTTCAATATTTCCTTTTGTCAATATTTCCTTTGTCAATATTTTCTTTTGTCAATATTTTCTTTTATCAATATTTCCTTTTTTCAATATTTCCTTTTTTCAATATTTCTTTTTGTCAATATTTCCTATTGTCAACATTTCCTTTTTTCAATATTTCCTTTTGTCAATATTTCCTTTTTTATCAATATATCCTTTTTACAATATTTCCTTTTTTCAATATTTAATTTTGTCAATATTTCCTTTTTTCAATATTTCCTTTTGTTAATATTTCCTTTTGTCAATATTCCTTTTGTCAATATTTCCTTTTTTCAATATTTCCTTTTTTCAATATTTCCTTTTTTCAATATTTCCTCTTTTAAATATTTCCTTTTTTAATATTTCCTTTTTTCAATATTTCCTTTGGTCAATATTTCATATTGTCAATATTTCTTTTTGTCAATATTTCCTTTGTTCAATATTTCCTTTTGTCAATAATTCCTTTTTTCAATATTTCTTTTGGCAAAATTTCCTTTTCTCAATATTTCCTTTTGTCAATATATCATTTTTTCAATATTTGCTTTTGTCAATATTTCCTTTTGTTAATATTTCCTTTTTACAATATTTCCTTTTATCAATATTTCCTTTTTTCAATATTTCCTTTTTTCAATATTTCCTTTTGTCAATATATCCTTTTTTCAATATTTCCTTTTTCCAATATTTCCCCCTTTCAATATATTTTTTTTTCAATATTCCTATTGTCAATATTTCCTTTTTTCAATATTTCCTTTTGTCAATATTTCCTTTTTTCAATATTTCCTATTTTCAATATTTCCTTTTTTCAATATTTCCTTTTTTCAATATTTTCCTTTGTCAATATTTCCTTTTGTCAATATTTCTTTTGTCAATATTTCCCTTTTTCAATATTTCCTTTTGCCAATATTTCCTTTTGTCAGTATTTCTATTTCTCAATATTTCCATTTGTCAATATTTATTTTTTTCAATATTTCCTTTTGTCAATATTTCCTTTTGTCAATATTTTCTTTTGTCAATATTTCCTTTTATCAACATATCCTTTTTTTAAAATATTTCCTTTTTCAATATTTCCTTATGTCAATATATCCTTTTTTCAATATTTCTTTTTGTGTATATTTCCTGTTTTCAATATTTTCTTTTTTCAATATTTCCTTTTGGTAATATTTCCTTTTTTCAATATTTCCTTTTTTCAATATTTCCTTTTGTTAATATTTCCTTTTGTCAATATTTCCTTTTCTCAAAATTTCCTTTTTTCAATATTTCCTTTTTTCAATATTTCCTTTTTTCAATATTTCCTTTTGTCAATATTTCCTTTTTCAATATTTCCATTTTTCAATATTTCCTTTTGTCAATATTTCCTTTTTCAATATTTCCTTTTTTCAATATTTCCTTTTTTCAATATTTCCTTTTTTCAATATTTCCTTTTGTCAATATTTCCTTTTGTCAATATTTCCTTTTGTCAATATTTCCTTTTTTCAATATTTCCTTTTGTCAAAATGTCCTTTTTTCAATATTTCCTCATGTCAATATTTCCTTTTTTCAATATTTCCTTTTTTTAATATTTCCTTTATTCAATATTTCTTTTTCTCAATATTTCCTTTTGTCAATATTTCATTTTTTCAATATTTCCTTTTGTCAATATTTCCTATTGTCAATATTTCCTTTTGTCAATATTTCCTTTTGTCAATATTTCCTTTTATCAATATGTCCTTTTTTCAATATTTCCTCATGTCAATATTTCCTTTTTTCAATATTTCCTTTTTTTAATATTTCCTTTATTCAATATTTATTTTTCTCAATATTTCCTTTTGTCAATATTTCCTTTTTTCAATATTTCCTTTTGTCAATATTTCCTATTGTCAATATTTCCTTTTGTCAATATTTCCTTTTGTCAATATTTCTTTTTTTCAATATTTCCTTCTTTCAATATTTCCTTTGGTATGTATTTCCTTTTTTCAATATTTTCTTTTTTCAATATTTCCTTTTTTCAATATTTCCTTTTGTCAATATTTCCTTTTTTCAATATTTCCTTTTTTCAATATTTCCATTTTTCAATATTTCCTTTTGTTAATATTTCCTTTTGTCAATATTTCCTTTTTTCAGTATTTCCTTTTGTCAATATTTCATTTTGTCAATAATTCCTTTTGTCAATATTTCCTTTTGTTATTTTTCCTTTTGTCAATATTTCCTTGTGTCAATATTTTTTTTGTCAATATTTCCTTTTGCCAATACTTCCTTTTGTCAATATTACCTTTTTTCAATATTTCCTTTTGTCAATATTTCCTTTTTTCAATATTTCCTTTTGTCAATAATTCCTTTTGTCAATATTTCCTTTTTTCAATATTTCCTTTTGTCAATATTTCCTTTTGTCAATATTTCCTTTTGTCAATATTTCCTTTTGTCAACATTTCCCTTTTTCAATATTTCCTTTTGTCAATATTTCCTTTTTTCAATATTTCCTCTTTTCAATATTTCCTTTTGTCAATATTTCCTTTTGTCAATATTTCCTTTTATCAATTTTTCCTTTTTTCATTATTTCCTTTTTTCAATATTTCCTTTTGTCAATATTTCGTATTGTCAATATTTCCTTTTGTCAATATTTCTTTTTTTCAATATTTCCTTTTGTCAATAATTCCTTTTTTCAATATTTCCTCTTGTCAATATTTCCTTTTCTCAATATTTTCTTTTGTCAATATTTCCTATTTTCAATATTTGCTTTGTCAATATTTCCTTTTGTTAATATTTCCTTTTTACAATATTTCCTTTTATCAATATATCCTTTTTTCAATATTTCCTTTTTTCAATATTTCCTTTTTTCAATATTTTCTTTTTCCAATATTTCCTCTTTTCAATATATTTATTTTTCAATATTCCTTTTGTCAATATTTCCTTTTTTCAATATTTCCTTTTGTCAATATTTCCATTTTTCAATATTTCCTTTTTTCAATATTTCCTTTTGTCAATATTTCCTTTTGTCAATATTTCTTTTGTCAATATTTCCTTTTTTCAATGTTTCCTTTGGTCAATATGTCCTTTTTTCAATATTTCCTTTTGTCAATATATCCTTATGTCAATATTTCCCTTTTTCAATATTTCCTTTTGCCAACATTTCCTTTTGTCAATATTTCCTTTTTTCAATATTTCCTTTTTGCAATATTTCCTTTTGTCAATATTTCCATTTTTCAATATTTCCTTTTTCCAATATTTCCTCTTTTCAATATATTTTTTTTTCAATATTCCTTTTGTCAATATTTCCTTCTTTCAATATTACCTTTTGTCTATATTTCCTTTTTTCAATATTTCCTTTTTTCAATATTTCCCTTTGTCAATATTTCCTTTTTTCAATATTTCTTTTGTCAATATTTCCCTTTTTCAATATTTCCTTTTCTCAATATTTCCTTTTGTCAATATTTCCTTTTTTCAATATTTCCTTTTGTCAATATTTCCTTTGTCAATATTTTCTTTTGTCAATATTTTCTTTTATCAATATTTCCTTTTTTCAATATTTCCTTTTTTCAATATTTCTTTTTGTCAATATTTCCTATTGTCAACATTTCCTTTTTTCAATATTTCCTTTTTTCAATATTTCCTTTTGTCAATATTTCATATTGTCATAATTTCCTTTTGTCAATATTTCCTTTTTTCAATATTTATTTTGTCAATATTTCCTTTTGTTAATATTTCCTTTTTACAATATTTCCTTTTATCAATATTTCCTTTTTTCAATATTTCCTATTTTCAATATTTCTATTTGTCAATATTTCCTTTTTTCAATACTTCCTTTTTCCAATATTTCCTCTTTTCAATATATTTTTTTTTTCAATATTCCTTTTGTCAATATTTCCTTTTTTCAATATTTCCTTTTGTCAATATTTCCTTTTTTCAATATTTCCTTTTTTCAATATTTCCCTATGTCAATATTTCCTTTTGTCAATATTTCTTTTGTCAATATTTCCCTTTTTCAATATTTCCTTTTGTCAATATTTCTATTTTTCAATATATTCCTTTTGTCAATATTTCCCTTTTTCAATATTTCGTTTTACCAATATTTCCTTTTGTCAATATTTCCTTTTCTCAATATTTCCTTTTGTCAATATTTCCTTTTTTCAATATTTCCTTTTGTCAATATTTGCTTTTCTTAACATTTCCTTTTGTCAATATTTCCTTTTTTCAATAATTCCTTTTGTCAGTAATTCCTTTTTCAATATTTCCTTTTTTCAATATTTCCTTTTTTCAATATTTCCTTTGTTCAATATTTCCTTTTTTCAATATTTCCTTTTTTCAATATTTCCTTTTGTCAATATTTTCTTTTCTTAACATTTCCTTTTGTCAATATTTCCTTTTTTCAATAATTCCTTTTGTCAGTAATTCCTTTTTCAATATTTCCTTTTTTCAATATTTCCTTTTTTCAATATTTCCTTTTTTCAATATTTCCTCTTTTTAATATTTCCTTTTTTCAATATTTCCTTTTTCCAATATTTCCTTTTGTCAATATTTCATATCGTCAATATTTCCTTTTGTCAATATTACCTTTTTTCAATATTTCCTTTTGTCAATAATTCCTTTTTTGCAATATTTCCTCTTGTGAATATTTCCTTTTCTCAATATTTCCTTTTGTCAATATTTCATCTTTTCAATATATTTTTTTTTCAATATTCCTTTTGTCAATATTTCCTTTTTCAATATTTCCTTTTTTCAATATTTCCTTTTTTCAATATTTCCTCTTTTAAATATTTCCTTTTTTCAATATTTCCTTTTTTCAATATTTCCTTTTGTCAATATTTCCTTTTTTCAATATTTCCTTTTTTCAATATTTCCTTTTTTCAATATTTCCTTTTGTCAATATTTCCTTTTGTCAATATTTCCTTTTCTCAATATTTCCTTTTGTCAATATTTCCTTTTTTCAATATTTCATTTTGTCAATATTTGCTTTTTTTAACATTTCCTTTTGTCAATATTTCCTTTTTTCAATATTTCCTCTTTTAAATATTTCCTTTTTTCAATATTTCCTTTTTTCAATATTTCCTTTTGTCAATATTTCCTTTTTTCAATATTTCCTTTTTTCAATATTTCCTTTTTTCAATATTTCCTTTTGTCAATATTTCCTTTTGTCAAAAATTCTTTTGTCAATATTTCCCTTTTTCAATATTTCCTTTTGCCAATATTTCCTATTGTTCATATTTCCTTTTCTCAATATTTCCTTTTGTCAATATTTCCTTTTTTCAATATTTCCTTTTGTCAATATTTCCTTTTGTCAATATTTTCGTTTGTCAATATTTCCTTTTATCAAAATTTCTTTTTTCCAATATTTCCTCTTTTCAATATATTTTTTTTTTCAATATTCCTTTTGTCAATATTTCTTTTTTTCAATATTTCCTTTTGTCAATATTTCCTTTTTTCAATATTTCCTTTTTTCAATATTTCCCTATGTCAATATTTCCTTTTGTCAATATTTCTTTTGTCAATATTTCCCTTATTCAATATTTCCTTTTGTCAATATTTCTATTTTTCAATATATTCCTTTTGTCAATATTTCCCTTTTTCAATATTTCCTTTTACCAATATTTCCTTTTGTCAATATTTCCTTTTCTCAATATTTCCTTTTGTCAATATTTCCTTTTTTCAATATTTCCTTTTGTCAATATTTGCTTTTCTTAACATTTCCTTTTGTCAATATTTCCTTTTTTCAATAATTCCTTTTGTCAGTAATTCCTTTTTCAATATTTCCTTTTTTCAATATTTCCTTTTTTCAATATTTCCTTTGTTCAATATTTCCTTTTTTCAATATTTCCTTTTTTCAATATTTCCTTTTGTCAATATTTTCTTTTCTTAACATTTCATTTCGTCAATATTTCCTTTTTTCAATAATTCCTTTTGTCAGTAATTCCTTTTTCAATATTTCCTTTTTTCAATATTTCCTTTTTTCAATATTTCCTTTTTCCAATATTTCCTTTTGTCAATATTTCATATTGTCAATATTTCCTTTTGTCAATATTTCCTTTTTTCAATATTTCCTTTTGTCAATAATTCCTTTTTTGCAATATTTCCTCTTGTGAATATTTCCTTTTCTCAATATTTCCTTTTGTCAATATTTCATCTTTTCAATATATTTTTTTTTCAATATTCCTTTTGTCAATATTTCCTTTTTCAATATTTCCTTTTTTCAATATTTCCTTTTTTCAATATTTCCTCTTTTAAATATTTCCTTTTTTCAATATTTCCTTTTTTCAATATTTCCTTTTGTCAATATTTCCTTTTTTCAATATTTCCTTTTTTCAATATTTCCTTTTTTCAATATTTCCTTTTGTCAATATTTCCTTTTGTCAAAAATTCTCTTGTCAATATTTCCCTTTTTCAATATTTCCTTTTGCCAATATTTCCTATTGTCAATATTTCCTTTTCTCAATATTTCCTTTTGTCAATATTTCCTTTTTTCAATATTTCCTTTTGTCAATATTTCCTTTTGTCAATATTTTCGTTTGTCAATATTTCCTTTTATCAAAATTTCCTTTTTTCAATAATTCCTTTTTTCAATATTTCCTTTTGTCAATATTTCCTGTTGTCAACATGTAATTTTTTCAATA
This sequence comes from Ischnura elegans, assembly GCF_921293095.1. Lineage (NCBI taxonomy): Eukaryota > Metazoa > Arthropoda > Insecta > Odonata > Coenagrionidae > Ischnura > Ischnura elegans. The sequence continues at coordinate 121,016,382 of NC_060248.1, read as the reverse complement.
TTTCCTTTTGTCAATATTTCCTTTTTTATCGATATATCCTTTTAACAATATTTCCTTTTTTCAATTTTTAATTTTTTCAATATTTTCTTTTTTCAATATTTCCTTTTGTTAATATTTCCTTTTGCCAATATATCCTATTGTCAACATTTCCTTTTTTCAATATTTCCTTTTGTCAATATTTCCTTTTGCAAATATTTTCTTTTTTATCAATATTTCCTTTTGTCAATATTTCCTTTTTTATCAATATATCCTTTTTTCAATATTTCCTTTTTTCAATATTTCCTTTTGTCAATATTTCCTTTTTTCAATATTTCCTTTTGTCAATATTTCCTTCTGTCAATATATCCTTTTTTCAATATTTCCTTTTGTGTATATATACTTTTTTCAATATTTCCTTTTTTCAATATTTCCTTTTGTCAATATATCCTATTGTCAACATTTCCTTTTTTCAATATTTCCTTTTGTCAATGTTTCCTTTTGTAAATATTTCCTTTTTTATCAATATTTCCTTTTGTCAATATTTCCTTTTTTATCAATATATCCTTTTTTCAATATTTCCTTTTTTCAATATTTCCTTTTGTCAATATTTCCTTTTTTCAATATTTCCTTTTGTCAATATTTCCTTTTGTCCATATATCCTTTTTTCAATATTTCCTTTTGTGTATATATACTTTTTTCAATATTTCCTTTTTTCAATATTTCCTTCTGGTAATATTTCCTTTTGTCAATATTTCCTTTTTTCAATATTTCCTTTTGTTAATATTTCCTTTTGTCAATATTTCCTTTTCTCAAAATTTTCTCTTTTCAATATTTCCTTTTTTCAATATTTCCTTTTGTCAATATTTCCTTTTTCAATATTTCCTTTTTTCAATATTTACTTTTTTTATATTTCCTTTTTTCAATATTTCCTTTTGTCAATATTTCCTGTTGTCAATATTTCCTTTTGTCATTATTTCCTTTTTTCAATATTTCCTTTTGTCAATATGTCCTTTTTTCAATATTTCCTTTTGTCAATATATCCTTATGTCAATATTTCCCTTTTTCAATATTTCCTTTTGCCAATATTCCCTTTTGTCAATATTTCCTTTTCTCAATATTTCCTATTTTCAATATTTCCTTTTGTCAATATTTCCTTTTTTCAATATTTTCCTTTGTCAATATTTCCTTTTGTCAATATTTCCTTCTGTCAATATTTCCTTTTGTCAATATTTCCTTTTTTCAATATTTCCAATTTTCAATATACCCTTTTGTCAATATTTCCTGTTGTCAATATTTCCTTTTGTCAATATTTCCTTTTTTCAATATTTCCTTTTGTCAATATGTCCTTTTTTTAATATTTCCTTTTGTCAATATATACTTTTGTCAATATTTTCCTTTTTCAATATTTCCTTTTGCCAATATTTCCTTTTGTCAACATTTCCTTTTCTCAATATTTCCTTTTGTCAATATTTCCTTTTTTCAATATTTCCCTTATTCAATATTTCCTTTTGTCAATATTTCTATTTTTCAATATATTCCTTTTGTCAATATTTCCCTTTTTCAATATTTCCTTTTACCAATATTTCCTTTTGTCAATATTTCCTTTTCTCAATATTTCCTTTTGTCAATATTTCCTTTTTTCAATATTTCCTTTTGTCAATATTTGCTTTTCTTAACATTTCCTTTTGTCAATATTTCCTTTTTTCAATAATTCCTTTTGTCAATATTTCCTTTTTTCAATAATTCCTTTTGTCAGTAATTCCTTTTTCAATATTTCCTTTTTTCAATATTTCCTTTTTTCAATATTTCCTTTTTTCAATATTTCCTCTTTTTAATATTTCCTTTTTTCAATATTTCCTTTTTCCAATATTTCCTTTTGTCAATATTTCATATCGTCAATATTTCCTTTTGTCAATATTACCTTTTTTCAATATTTCCTTTTGTCAATAATTCCTTTTTTGCAATATTTCCTCTTGTGAATATTTCCTTTTCTCAATATTTCCTTTTGTCAATATTTCATCTTTTCAATATATTTTTTTTTCAATATTCCTTTTGTCAATATTTCCTTTTTCAATATTTCCTTTTTTCAATATTTCCTTTTTTCAATATTTCCTCTTTTAAATATTTCCTTTTTTCAATATTTCCTTTTTTCAATATTTCCTTTTGTCAATATTTCCTTTTTTCAATATTTCCTTTTTTCAATATTTCCTTTTTTCAATATTTCCTTTTGTCAATATTTCCTTTTGTCAATATTTCCTTTTCTCAATATTTCCTTTTGTCAATATTTCCTTTTTTCAATATTTCCTTTTGTCAATATTTGCTTTTTTTAACATTTCCTTTTGTCAATATTTCCTTTTTTCAATATTTCCTCTTTTAAATATTTCCTTTTTTCAATATTTCCTTTTTTCAATATTTCCTTTTGTCAATATTTCCTTTTTTCAATATTTCCTTTTTTCAATATTTCCTTTTTTCAATATTTCCTTTTGTCAATATTTCCTTTTGTCAAAAATTCTTTTGTCAATATTTCCCTTTTTCAATATTTCCTTTTGCCAATATTTCCTATTGTTCATATTTCCTTTTCTCAATATTTCCTTTTGTCAATATTTCCTTTTTTCAATATTTCCTTTTGTCAATATTTCCTTTTGTCAATATTTTCGTTTGTCAATATTTCCTTTTATCAAAATTTCCTTTTTCCAATATTTCCTCTTTTCAATATATTTTTTTTTTCAATATTCCTTTTGTCAATATTTCCTTTTTTCAATATTTCCTTTTGTCAATATTTCCTTTTTTCAATATTTCCTTTTTTCAATATTTCCTTTTTTCAATATTTCCTTTTGTCAATATTTCTTTTGTCAATATTTCCCTTATTCAATATTTCCTTTTGTCAATATTTCTATTTTTCAATATATTCCTTTTGTCAATATTTCCCTTTTTCAATATTTCCTTTTACCAATATTTCCTTTTGTCAATATTTCCTTTTCTCAATATTTCCTTTTGTCAATATTTCCTTTTTTCAATATTTCCTTTTGTCAATATTTGCTTTTCTTAACATTTCCTTTTGTCAATATTTCCTTTTTTCAATAATTCCTTTTGTCAGTAATTCCTTTTTCAATATTTCCTTTTTTCAATATTTCCTTTTTTCAATATTTCCTTTGTTCAATATTTCCTTTTTTCAATATTTCCTTTTTTCAATATTTCCTTTTGTCAATATTTTCTTTTCTTAACATTTCATTTTGTCAATATTTCCTTTTTTCAATAATTCCTTTTGTCAGTAATTCCTTTTTCAATATTTCCTTTTTTCAATATTTCCTTTTTTCAATATTTCCTTTTTTCAATATTTCCTCTTTTAAATATTTCCTTTTTTCAATATTTCCTTTTTCCAATATTCCTTTTTGTCAATATTTCATATTGTCAATATTTCCTTTTGTCAATATTTCCTTTTTTCAATATTTCCTTTTGTCAATAATTCCTTTTTTGCAATATTTCCTCTTGTGAATATTTCCTTTTCTCAATATTTCCTTTTGTCAATATTTCATCTTTTCAATATATTTTTTTTTCAATATTCCTTTTGTCAATATTTCCTTTTTCAATATTTCCTTTTTTCAATATTTCCTTTTTTCAATATTTCCTCTTTTAAATATTTCCTTTTTTCAATATTTCCTTTTGTCAATATTTCCTTTTTTCAATATTTCCTTTTTTCAATATTTCCTTTTTTCAATATTTCCTTTTGTCAATATTTCCTTTTGTCAAAAATTCTCTTGTCAATATTTCCCTTTTTCAATATTTCCTTTTGCCAATATTTCCTATTGTCAATATTTCCTTTTCTCAATATTACCTTTTGTCAATATTTCCTTTTTTCAATATTTCCTTTTGTCAATATTTCCTTTTGTCAATATTTTCGTTTGTCAATATTTCCTTTTATCAAAATTTCCTTTTTTCAATATTTCCTTTTTTCAATATTTCCTTTTGTCAATATTTCCTGTTGTCAACATGTAATTTTTTCAATATTTCCTTTTGTCAATATTTCCTTTTTTATCGATATATCCTTTTAACAATATTTCCTTTTTTCAATTTTTAATTTTTTCAATATTTTCTTTTTTCAATATTTCCTTTTGTTAATATTTCCTTTTGCCAATATATCCTATTGTCAACATTTCCTTTTTTCAATATTTCCTTTTGTCAATATTTCCTTTTGCAAATATTTTCTTTTTTATCAATATTTCCTTTTGTCAATATTTCCTTTTTTATCAATATATCCTTTTTTCAATATTTCCTTTTTTCAATATTTCCTTTTGTCAATATTTCCTTTTTTCAATATTTCCTTTTGTCAATATTTCCTTCTGTCAATATATCCTTTTTTCAATATTTCCTTTTGTGTATATATACTTTTTTCAATATTTCCTTTTTTCAATATTTCCTTTTGTCAATATATCCTATTGTCAACATTTCCTTTTTTCAATATTTCCTTTTGTCAATGTTTCCTTTTGTAAATATTTCCTTTTTTATCAATATTTCCTTTTGTCAATATTTCCTTTTTTATCAATATATCCTTTTTTCAATATTTCCTTTTTTCAATATTTCCTTTTGTCAATAATTCCTTTTTTGCAATATTTCCTCTTGTGAATATTTCCTTTTGTCCATATATCCTTTTTTCAATATTTCCTTTTGTGTATATATACTTTTTTCAATATTTCCTTTTTTCAATATTTCCTTCTGGTAATATTTCCTTTTGTCAATATTTCCTTTTTTCAATATTTCCTTTTGTTAATATTTCCTTTTGTCAATATTTCCTTTTCTCAAAATTTTCTCTTTTCAATATTTCCTTTTTTCAATATTTCCTTTTGTCAATATTTCCTTTTTCAATATTTCCTTTTTTCAATATTTACTTTTTTTATATTTCCTTTTTTCAATATTTCCTTTTGTCAATATTTCCTGTTGTCAATATTTCCTTTTGTCAATATTTCCTTTTTTCAATATTTCCTTTTGTCAATATGTCCTTTTTTCAATATTTCCTTTTGTCAATATATCCTTATGTCAATATTTCCCTTTTTCAATATTTCCTTTTGCCAATATTTCCTTTTGTCAATATTTCCTTTTCTCAATATTTCCTTTTTTCAATATTTCCTTTTGTCAATATTTCCTTTTTTCAATATTTTCCTTTGTCAATATTTCCTTTTGTCAATATTTCCTTCTGTCAATATTTCCTTTTGTCAATATTTCCTTTTGTCAATATTTCCTTTTGCAAATATTTTCTTTTTTATCAATATTTCCTTTTGTCAATATTTCCTTTTTTATCAATATATCCTTTTTTCAATATTTCCTTTTTTCAATATTTCCTTTTGTCAATATTTCCTTTTTTCAATATTTCCTTTTGTCAATATTTCCTTCTGTCAATATATCCTTTTTTCAATATTTCCTTTTGTGTATATATACTTTTTTCAATATTTCCTTTTTTCAATATTTCCTTTTGTCAATATATCCTATTGTCAACATTTCCTTTTTTCAATATTTCCTTTTGTCAATGTTTCCTTTTGTAAATATTTCCTTTTTTATCAATATTTCCTTTTGTCAATATTTCCTTTTTTATCAATATATCCTTTTTTCAATATTTCCTTTTTTCAATATTTCCTTTTGTCAATATTTCCTTTTTTCAATATTTCCTTTTGTCAATATTTCCTTTTGTCCATATATCCTTTTTTCAATATTTCCTTTTGTGTATATATACTTTTTTCAATATTTCCTTTTTTCAATATTTCCTTCTGGTAATATTTCCTTTTGTCAATATTTCCTTTTTTCAATATTTCCTTTTGTTAATATTTCCTTTTGTCAATATTTCCTTTTCTCAAAATTTTCTCTTTTCAATATTTCCTTTTTTCAATATTTCCTTTTGTCAATATTTCCTTTTTCAATATTTCCTTTTTTCAATATTTACTTTTTTTATATTTCCTTTTTTCAATATTTCCTTTTGTCAATATTTCCTGTTGTCAATATTTCCTTTTGTCAATATTTCCTTTTTTCAATATTTCCTTTTGTCAATATGTCCTTTTTTCAATATTTCCTTTTGTCAATATATCCTTATGTCAATATTTCCCTTTTTCAATATTTCCTTTTGCCAATATTTCCTTTTGTCAATATTTCCTTTTCTCAATATTTCCTTTTTTCAATATTTCCTTTTGTCAATATTTCCTTTTTTCAATATTTTCCTTTGTCAATATTTCCTTTTGTCAATATTTCCTTCTGTCAATATTTCCTTTTGTCAATATTTCCTTTTTTCAATATTTCCAATTTTCAATATACCCTTTTGTCAATATTTCCTGTTGTCAATATTTCCTTTTGTCAATATTTCCTTTTTTCAATATTTCCTTTTGTCAATATGTCCTTTTTTTAATATTTCCTTTTGTCAATATATACTTTTGTCAATATTTTCCTTTTTCAATATTTCCTTTTGCCAATATTTCCTTTTGTCAACATTTCCTTTTCTCAATATTTCCTTTTGTCAATATTTCCTTTTTTCAATATTTCCTTTTGTCAATATTTCCTTTTTTCAATATTTTCCTTTGTCAATATTTCCATTTGTCAATATTTCCTTTTGTCAGTATTTACTTTTTTCAATATTTTCTTTTTGCAATATTTCCTTTTCTCAATATTTCCTTTTACCAATATTTCCTTTTATCAATATTTCCTTTTGTCAATATTTCCTTTTCTTAATATTTCCTTTTGTCTATATTTCCTTTTTTCAATATTATCTTTTGTCAATATTTGCTTTTCTCAACATTTCCTTTTGTCAATATATCCTTTTTTCAATAATTCCTTTTGTCAATTATTCCTTTTTCAATATTTCCTTTTTTCAATATTTCCTTTTTTCAACATTTCCTTTTTTCAATATTTCCTTTTTTCGATATTTCCTTTTTTCAATATTTCCTTTAGTTAATATTGCCTTTTTTCAATATTTCCTTTTTCCCATATTTCCTCTTTTCAATATATTTTTTTTTCAATATTCCTTTTGTCAATATTTCCTTTTTCAATATTTCCTTTTTTTAATATTTCCTTTTTTCAACATTTCCTCTTTTAAATATTTCCTTTTTTCAATATTTCCTTTTTTCAATATTTCCTTTAGTCAATATTTCATATTGTCAATATTTCCTTTTGTCAATATTTCCTTTTTTCAATATTTGCTTTTGTCAATATTTCCTTTTGTTAATATTTCCTTTTTACAATATTTCCTTTTATCAATATTTCCTTTTTTCAATATTTCTTATTTTCAATATTTCCTTTTTTCAATATTCCTTTTTTTCAATATTTCCTTTTTTCAATATTTCCTTTTTTCAATATTTCCTTTTTCCAATATTTCCTCTTTTCAATATATTTTTTTTTCAATATTCCTTTTGTCAATATTTCCTTTTTTCAATATTTCCTTTTGTCAATATTTCCTTTTTTCAATATTTCCTTTTTTCAATATTTCCCTATGTCAATATTTCCTTTTGTCAATATTTCTTTTGTCAATATTTCCCTTTTTCAATATTTCCTTTTGCCAATATTTCTTTTTGTCAATATTTCTTTTTCTCAATATTTCTTTTTGTCAATATTTCCTTTTTTTAATATTTCCTTTTGTCAATATTTCCTTTTGTCAATATTTTCTTTTGTCAATATTTTCTTTTATCAATATTTCCTTTTTTTAATATTTCCTTTTTTCAATATTTCCTTTTGTCAATATTTCCTATTGTCAACATTTCCTTTTTTCAATATTTCCTTTTGTCAATATTTCCTTTTTTATCAATATATCCTTTTTACAATATTTCTTTTTTTCAATATTTAATTTTGTCAATATTTCCTTTTTTCAATGTTTCCTTTTGTTAATATTTCCTTTTGTCAATATTCCTTTTGTCAATATTTTCTTTTTTCAATATTTCCTTTTTTCAATATTTCCTTTTTCCAATATTTCCTCTTTTAAATATTTCCTTTTTTCAATATTTCCTTTTTTCAATATTTCCTTTTGTCAATATTTCATATTGTCAATATTTCCTTTTGTCAATATTTCCTTTTTTCAATATTTCCTTTTGTCAATAATTCCTTTTTTCAATATTTCCTCTTGTCAATATTTCCTTTTCTCAATATTTCCTTTTGTCAATGTTTCCTTTTTTCAATATTTGCTTTTGTCAATATTTCCTTTTGTTAATATTTCCTTTTTACAATATTTCCTTTTATCAATATTTCCTTTTTTCAATATTTCCTATTTTCAATATTTCCTTTTTTCAATGTTTCCTTTTTTCAATATTTCCTATTGTCAATATTTCCTTTTTTCAATATTTCCTTTTTCCAATATTTCCTCTTTTCAATATATTTTTTTTTCAATATTCCTTTCGTCAATATTTCCTTTTTTCAATATTTCCTTTTTTCAATATTTCCCTTTGTCAATATTTCCTTTTGTCAATATTTCTTTTGTCAATATATCCCTTTTTCAATATTTCCTTTTGCCAATATTTACTATTGTCAACATTTCCTTTTTTCAATATTTCCTTTTGTCAATATTTCCTTTTTTTGCAATATTTAATTACTCAGTATTTCCTTTTTTCAATATTTAATTTTGTCAATATTTCCTTTTTTCAATATTTCCTTTTGTTAATATTTCCTTTTGTCAATATATCCTTTTTTCAATATTTCCTTTTGTGTATATATCCTTTTTTCAATATTTCCTTTTTTCAATATTTCCTTTTGTCAATATTTCCTATTGTCAACATTTCCTTTTTTCAATATTTCCTTTTATCAATATTTCCCTTTGTAAATATTTCCTTTTTTATCAATATTTCCTTTTGTCAATATTTCCTTTTTTATCAATATATCCTTTTTTCAATATTTCCTTTTTTCAATATTTCCTTTTGTCAATATTTCCTTTTTTCAATATTTCCTTTTGTCAATATTTCCTTATGTCAATATATCCTTTTTTCAATATTTCCTTTTGTGTATATTTCATTTTTTCAATATTTCCTTTTTTCAATATTTCCTTTTGGTAATATTTCCTTTTTTCAATATTTCCTTTTTTCAATATTTCCTTTTTTCAATATTTCCTTTTGTCAATATTTCCTTTTTTCAATATTTCCTTTTTCCAATATTTCCTCTTTTCAATATATTTTTTTTTCAATATTCCTTTTCTCTATATTTCCTTTTTTCAATATTTCCTTTTGTCAATATTTCCTTTTTTTAATATTTCCTTTTTTCAATATTTCCCCATGTCAATATTTCCTTTTGTCAATATTTCTTTTGTCAATATTTCCCTTTTTCAATATTTCCTTTTGCCAATATTTCCTTTTGTCAATATTTCCTTTTCTCAATATTTCCTTTTGTCAATATTTCCTTTTTTCAATAATTCCTTTTGTCAATTATTCTTTTTTCAATATTGCCTTTTTTCAATATTTCCTTTTTCCAATATTTCCTCTTTTCAATATATTTTTTTTTCAATATTCTTTATGTCAATATTTCCTTTTTCAATATTTCCTTTTTTCAATATTTCCTTTTTTCAATATTTCCTCTTTTAAATATTTCCTTTTTTCAATATTTCCTTTTTTCAATATTTCCTTTTGTCAATATTTCATGTTGTCAATATTTCCTTTTGTCAATATTTCCTTTTTTCAATATTTGCTTTTGTCAATATTTCCTTTTGTTAATATTTCCTTTTTACAATATTTCGTTTTATCAATATTTCCTTTTTTCAATATTTCCTATTTTCAATATTTCCTTTTTTCAATATTTCCTTTTTTCAATATTTCCTTTTGTCAATATTTCCTTTTTTCAATATTTCCTTATTCCAATATTTCCTCTTTTCAATATATTTTTTTTTCAATACTCCTTTTGTCATTATTTCCTTTTTTCAATATTTCCTTTTGTCAATATTTCCTTTTTTCAATATTTCCTTTTTTCAATATTTCCCTATGTCAATATTTCCTTTTGTCAATATTTCTTTTGTCAATATTTCCCTTTTTCAATATTTCCTTTTGCCAATATTTCCTTTTGTCAATATTTCCTTTTTTCAATATTTCCTTTTGTCAATATTTCCTTTTGTCAATATTTCCTTTTGTCAATATTTCCTTTTGTCAATATTTTCTTTTGTCAATATTTTCTTTTATCAATATTTCCTTTTGTCAATATTTCCTATTTTCAATATTTCCTTATGTCAATATTTCCTATTGTCAACATTTCCTTTTTTCAATATTTCCTTTTGTCAATATTTCCTTTTTTATCAATATATCCTTTTTACAATATTTCCTTTTTTCAATATTTAATTTTGTCAACATTTCCTTTTTTCAATATTTCCTTTTGTTAATATTTCCTTTTGTCAATATTCCTTTTGTCAATATTTCCTTTTTTCAATATTTCCTTTTTTCAATATTTCCTTTTTTCAATATTTCCTCTTTTAAATATTTCCTTTTTTCAATATTTCCTTTTTTCAATATTTCCTTTTGTCAATATTTCATATTGTCAATATTTCCTTTTGTCAATATTTCCTTTTTTCAATATTTCCTTTTGTCAATAATTCCTTTTTTCAATATTTCCTCTTGTCAATATTTCCTTTTCTCAATATTTCCTTTTGTCAATATTTCCTTTTTTCAATATTTGCTTTTGTCAATATTTCTTTTTGTTAATATTTCCTTTTTAAAATATTTCCTTTTATCAATATTTCCTTTTTTCAATATTTCCTTTTTTCAATATTTCCTTTTTTTAATATTTCCTTTTTTCAATATTTCCTTTTGGTAATATTTCCTTTTTTCAATATTTCCTTTTTTCAATATTTCCTTTTTTCAATATTTCCTTTTGTCAATATTTCCTTTTTTCAATATTTCCTTTTTCCAATATTTCCTCTTTTCAATATATTTTTTTTTCAATATTCCTTTTCTCTATATTTCCTTTTTTCAATATTTCCTTTTGTCAATATTTCCTTGTTTTAATATTTCCTTTTTTCAATATTTCCCTATGTCAATATTTCCTTTTGTCAATAGTTCCTTTTTTCAATATTTCCTTTTTGCAATATTTCCTCTTTTCAACATATTTTTTTTTCAATATTCCTTTCGTCAATATTTCCCTTTTTCAATATTTCCTTTTGTCAATATTTCCTTTTTTCAATATTTCCTTTTTTCAATATTTCCCTTTGTCAATAATTCCTTTTGTCAATATTTCTTTTGTCAATATTTCCCTTTTTCAAGATTTCCTTTTGCCAATATTTCCTTTTGTCAATATTTCCTTTTCTCAATATTTCCTTATGTCAATATTTCCTTTTTTAATATTTTCCTTTTTTCAATATTTCCTTTTGTCAATATTTCCTTTTTTATCAATATATCCTTTTTACAATATTTCCTTTTTTCAATATTTAATTTTGTCAATATTTCCTTTTTTCAATGTTTCCTTTTGTTAATATTTCCTTTTGTCAATATTCCTTTTGTCAATATTTTCTTTTTTCAATATTTCCTTTTTTCAATATTTCCTTTTTCCAATATTTCCTCTTTTAAATATTTCCTTTTTTCAATATTTCCTTTTTTCAATATTTCCTTTTGTCAATATTTCATATTGTCAATATTTCCTTTTGTCAATATTTCCTTTTTTCAATATTTCCTTTTGTCAATAATTCCTTTTTTCAATATTTCCTCTTGTCAATATTTCCTTTTCTCAATATTTCCTTTTGTCAATGTTTCCTTTTTTCAATATTTGCTTTTGTCAATATTTCCTTTTGTTAATATTTCCTTTTTACAATATTTCCTTTTATCAATATTTCCTTTTTTCAATATTTCCTATTTTCAATATTTCCTTTTTTCAATGTTTCCTTTTTTCAATATTTCCTATTGTCAATATTTCCTTTTTTCAATATTTCCTTTTTCCAATATTTCCTCTTTTCAATATATTTTTTTTTCAATATTCCTTTCGTCAATATTTCCTTTTTTCTATATTTCCTTTTTTCAATATTTCCCTTTGTCAATATTTCCTTTTGTCAATATTTCTTTTGTCAATATATCCCTTTTTCAATATTTCCTTTTGCCAATATTTACTATTGTCAACATTTCCTTTTTTCAATATTTCCTTTTGTCAATATTTCCTTTTTTTGCAATATTTAATTACTCAGTATTTCCTTTTTTCAATATTTAATTTTGTCAATATTTCCTTTTTTCAATATTTCCTTTTGTTAATATTTCCTTTTGTCAATATTTCCTTTTTTCAATATTTCCTTTTGTGTATATATCCTTTTTTCAATATTTCCTTTTTTCAATATTTCCTTTTGTCAATATTTCCTATTGTCAACATTTCCTTTTTTCAATATTTCCTTTTATCAATATTTCCCTTTGTAAATATTTCCTTTTTTATCAATATTTCCTTTTGTCAATATTTCCTTTTTTATCAATATATCCTTTTTTCAATATTTCCTTTTTTCAATATTTCCTTTTGTCAATATTTCCTTTTTTCAATATTTCCTTTTGTCAATATTTCCTTATGTCAATATATCCTTTTTTCAATATTTCCTTTTGTGTATATTTCATTTTTTCAATATTTCCTTTTTTCAATATTTCCTTTTGGTAATATTTCCTTTTTTCAATATTTCCTTTTTTCAATATTTCCTTTTTTCAATATTTCCTTTTGTCAATATTTCCTTTTTTCAATATTTCCTTTTTCCAATATTTCCTCTTTTCAATATATTTTTTTTTCAATATTCCTTTTCTCTATATTTCCTTTTTTCAATATTTCCTTTTGTCAATATTTCCTTTTTTTAATATTTCCTTTTTTCAATATTTCCCCATGTCAATATTTCCTTTTGTCAATATTTCTTTTGTCAATATTTCCCTTTTTCAATATTTCCTTTTGCCAATATTTCCTTTTGTCAATATTTCCTTTTCTCAATATTTCCTTTTGTCAATATTTCCTTTTTTCAATAATTCCTTTTGTCAATTATTCTTTTTTCAATATTGCCTTTTTTCAATATTTCCTTTTTCCAATATTTCCTCTTTTCAATATATTTTTTTTTCAATATTCTTTATGTCAATATTTCCTTTTTCAATATTTCCTTTTTTAAATATTTCCTTTTTTCAATATTTCCTCTTTTAAATATTTCCTTTTTTCAATATTTCCTTTTTTCAATATTTCCTTTTGTCAATATTTCATGTTGTCAATATTTCCTTTTGTCAATATTTCCTTTTTTCAATATTTGCTTTTGTCAATATTTCCTTTTGTTAATATTTCCTTTTTACAATATTTCGTTTTATCAATATTTCCTTTTTTCAATATTTCCTATTTTCAATATTTCCTTTTTTCAATATTTCCTTTTTTCAATATTTCCTTTTGTCAATATTTCCTTTTTTCAATATTTCCTTATTCCAATATTTCCTCTTTTCAATATATTTTTTTTTCAATACTCCTTTTGTCAATATTTCCTTTTTTCAATATTTCCTTTTGTCAATATTTCCTTTTTTCAATATTTCCTTTTTTCAATATTTCCCTATGTCAATATTTCCTTTTGTCAATATTTCTTTTGTCAATATTTCCCTTTTTCAATATTTCCTTTTGTCAATATTTCCTTTTGTCAATATTTCCTTTATTCAATATTTCCTTTTGTCAATATTTCCTTTTGTCAATATTTCCTTTTGTCAATATTTCCTTTTGTCAATATTTTCTTTTGTCAATATTTTCTTATGTCAATATTTCCTTTTTTCAATATTTCCTATTTTCAATATTTCCTTATGTCAATATTTCCTATTGTCAACATTTCCTTTTTTCAATATTTCCTTTTGTCAATATTTCCTTTTTTATCAATATATCCTTTTTACAATATTTCCTTTTTTCAATATTTAATTTTGTCAACATTTCCTTTTTTCAATATTTCCTTTTGTTAATATTTCCTTTTGTCAATATTCCTTTTGTCAATATTTCCTTTTTTCAATATTTCCTTTTTTCAATATTTCCTTTTTTCAATATTTCCTCTTTTAAATATTTCCTTTTTTCAATATTTCCTTTTTTCAATATTTCCTTTTGTCAATATTTCATATTGTCAATATTTCCTTTTGTCAATATTTCCTTTTTTCAATATTTCCTTTTGTCAATAATTCCTTTTTTCAATATTTCCTCTTGTCAATATTTCCTTTTCTCAATATTTCCTTTTGTCAATATTTCCTTTTTTCAATATTTGCTTTTGTCAATATTTCTTTTTGTTAATATTTCCTTTTTAAAATATTTCCTTTTATCAATATTTCCTTTTTTCAATATTTCCTTTTTTCAATATTTCCTTTTTTTAATATTTCCTTTTTTCAATATTTCCTTTTGGTAATATTTCCTTTTTTCAATATTTCCTTTTTTCAATATTTCCTTTTTTCAATATTTCCTTTTGTCAATATTTCCTTTTTTCAATATTTCCTTTTTCCAATATTTCCTCTTTTCAATATATTTTTTTTTCAATATTCCTTTTCTCTATATTTCCTTTTTTCAATATTTCCTTTTGTCAATATTTCCTTTTTTTAATATTTCCTTTTTTCAATATTTCCCTATGTCAATATTTCCTTTTGTCAATAGTTCCTTTTTTCAATATTTCCTTTTTTCAATATTTCCTTTTTTCAATATTTCCTTTTGTCAATATTTCCTTTTTTCAATATTTCCTTTTTCCAATATTTCCTCTTTTCAATATATTTTTTTTTCAATATTCCTTTTCTCTATATTTCCTTTTTTCAATATTTCCTTTTGTCAATATTTCCTTTTTTTAATATTTCCTTTTTTCAATATTTCCCTATGTCAATATTTCCCTTTTTCTATATTTCCTTTTGTCAATATTTCCTTTTTTCAATATTTCCTTTTTTCAATATTTCCCTTTGTCAATAATTCCTTTTGTCAATATTTCTTTTGTCAATATTTCCCTTTTTCAAGATTTCCTTTTGCCAATATTTCCTTTTGTCAATATTTCCTTTTCTCAATATTTCCTTATGTCAATATTTCCTTTTTTAATATTTTCCTTTGTCAATATTTCCTTTTGTCAATATTTCCTTTTGTCAATATTTCCTTTTGTCAATATTTCCTTTTTTCAATATTTCCAATTGTCAATATTCCTTTTTGTCAAAATTTCCTGTTGTCAATATTTCCTTTTGTCAATATTTCCTTTTTTCAATATTTCCTTTTGTCAATATGTCCTTTTTTCAATATTTCCTTTTGTCAATATATCCTTTTGTCAATATTTCCCTTTTTCAATATTTCATTTTGCCAATATTTCCTTTTGTCAATATATCCTTTTCTCAATATTTCCTTTTGTCAATATTTCCTTTTTTCAATATTTCCTTTTGTCAATATTTCCTTTTTTCAATATTTTCCTATGTCAATATTTCCTTTTGTCAATATTTTCTTTTGTCAATATTTACTTTTTTCAATATTTTCTTTTTGCAATATTTCCTTTTGTCAATGTTTCCTTTTGTCAATATTTCGTTTTTTCAATATTTCCTTTTGTCAATATTTCCCTTTTTCAATATTTCCTTTTACCAATATTTCCTTTTGTCAATATTTCCTTTTGTCAATATTTCCTTTTCTTAATATTTCCATTTGTCTATATTTCCTTTTTTCAATATTTCCTTTTGTCAATATTTGCTTTTCTCAACATTTCCTTTTGTCAATATTTCCTTTTTTCAATAATTCCCCTTGTCAATTATTCCTTTTTCAATATTTCCTTTTTTTAAAATTTCCTTTTTTCAATATTTCCTTTTTTCAATATTTCCATTTTTCAATATTTCCTTTTTTCAATATTTCCTTTAGTCAATATTGCCTTTTTTCAATATTTCCTTTTTCCAATATTTTCTCTTTTCAATATATTTTTTTTTTCAATATTCCTTTTGTCAATATTTCCTTTTTCAATATTTCCTTTTTTCAATATTTCCTTTTTTCAATGCTTCCTCTTTTAAATATTTCCTTTTTTCAATATTTCCTTTTTTCAATATTTCCTTTTGTCAATATTTCATATTGTCAATATTTCCTTTTGTCAATATTTCCTTTTTTTAATATTTGCTTTTGTCAATATTTCTTTTTGGTATTATTTCCTTTTTACAATATTTCCTTTTATCAATATTTCCTTTTTTCAATATTTTCTATTTTCAATATTTCCTTTTTTCAATATTTCCTTTTTGCAATATTTCCTTTTGTCAATATTTCCATTTTTCAATATTTCCTTTTTCCAATATTTCCTCTTTTCAATATATTTTTTTTTCAATATTCCTTTTGTCAATATTTCCTTCTTTCAATATTTCCTTTTGTCTATATTTCCTTTTTTCAATATTTCCTTTTTTCAATATTTCCCTTTGTCAATATTTCCTTTTTTCAATATTTCTTTTGTCAATATTTCCCTTTTTCAATATTTCCTTTTCTCAATATTTCCTTTTGTCAATATTTCCTTTTTTCAATATTTCCTTTTGTCAATATTTCCTTTGTCAATATTTTCTTTTGTCAATATTTTCTTTTATCAATATTTCCTTTTTTCAATATTTCCTTTTTTCAATATTTCTTTTTGTCAATATTTCCTATTGTCAACATTTCCTTTTTTCAATATTTCCTTTTGTCAATATTTCCTTTTTTATCAATATATCCTTTTTACAATATTTCCTTTTTTCAATATTTAATTTTGTCAATATTTCCTTTTTTCAATATTTCCTTTTGTTAATATTTCCTTTTGTCAATATTCCTTTTGTCAATATTTCCTTTTTTCAATATTTCCTTTTTTCAATATTTCCTTTTTTCAATATTTCCTCTTTTAAATATTTCCTTTTTTAATATTTCCTTTTTTCAATATTTCCTTTGGTCAATATTTCATATTGTCAATATTTCTTTTTGTCAATATTTCCTTTGTTCAATATTTCCTTTTGTCAATAATTCCTTTTTTCAATATTTCTTTTGGCAAAATTTCCTTTTCTCAATATTTCCTTTTGTCAATATATCATTTTTTCAATATTTGCTTTTGTCAATATTTCCTTTTGTTAATATTTCCTTTTTACAATATTTCCTTTTATCAATATTTCCTTTTTTCAATATTTCCTTTTTTCAATATTTCCTTTTGTCAATATATCCTTTTTTCAATATTTCCTTTTTCCAATATTTCCCCCTTTCAATATATTTTTTTTTCAATATTCCTATTGTCAATATTTCCTTTTTTCAATATTTCCTTTTGTCAATATTTCCTTTTTTCAATATTTCCTATTTTCAATATTTCCTTTTTTCAATATTTCCTTTTTTCAATATTTTCCTTTGTCAATATTTCCTTTTGTCAATATTTCTTTTGTCAATATTTCCCTTTTTCAATATTTCCTTTTGCCAATATTTCCTTTTGTCAGTATTTCTATTTCTCAATATTTCCATTTGTCAATATTTATTTTTTTCAATATTTCCTTTTGTCAATATTTCCTTTTGTCAATATTTTCTTTTGTCAATATTTCCTTTTATCAACATATCCTTTTTTTAAAATATTTCCTTTTTCAATATTTCCTTATGTCAATATATCCTTTTTTCAATATTTCTTTTTGTGTATATTTCCTTTTTTCAATATTTTCTTTTTTCAATATTTCCTTTTGGTAATATTTCCTTTTTTCAATATTTCCTTTTTTCAATATTTCCTTTTGTTAATATTTCCTTTTGTCAATATTTCCTTTTCTCTAAATTTCCTTTTTTCAATATTTCCTTTTTTCAATATTTCCTTTTTTCAATATTTCCTTTTGTCAATATTTCCTTTTTCAATATTTCCATTTTTCAATATTTCCTTTTGTCAATATTTCCTTTTTCAATATTTCCTTTTTTCAATATTTCCTTTTTTCAATATTTCCTTTTTTCAATATTTCCTTTTGTCAATATTTCCTGTTGTCAATATTTCCTTTTGTCAATATTTCCTTTTTTCAATATTTCCTTTTGTCAAAATGTCCTTTTTTCAATATTTCCTCATGTCAATATTTCCTTTTTTCAATATTTCCTTTTTTTAATATTTCCTTTATTCAATATTTCTTTTTCTCAATATTTCCTTTTGTCAATATTTCATTTTTTCAATATTTCCATTTGTCAATATTTCCTATTGTCAATATTTCCTTTTGTCAATATTTCCTTTTGTCAATATTTCCTTTTATCAATATGTCCTTTTTTCAATATTTCCTCATGTCAATATTTCCTTTTTTCAATATTTCCTCTTTTTAATATTTCCTTTATTCAATATTTCTTTTTCTCAATATTTCCTTTTGTCAATATTTCCTTTTTTCAATATTTCCTTTTGTCAATATTTCCTATTGTCAATATTTCCTTTTGTCAATATTTCCTTTTGTCAATATTTCTTTTTTTCAATATTTCCTTCTTTCAATATTTCCTTTGGTATGTATTTCCTTTTTTCAATATTTTCTTTTTTCAATATTTCCTTTTTTCAATATTTCCTTTTGTCAATATTTCCTTTTTTCAATATTTCCTTTTTTCAATATTTCCATTTTTCAATATTTCCTTTTGTTAATATTTCCTTTTGTCAATATTTCCTTTTTTCAGTATTTCCTTTTGTCAATATTTCATTTTGTCAATAATTCCTTTTGTCAATATTTCCTTTTGTTATTTTTCCTTTTGTCAATATTTCCTTGTGTCAATATTCCTTTTGTCAATATTTCCTTTTGCCAATACTTCCTTTTGTCAATATTACCTTTTTTCAATATTTCCTTTTGTCAATATTTCCTTTTTTCAATATTTCCTTTTGTCAATAATTCCTTTTGTCAATATTTCCTTTTTTCAATATTTCCTTTTGTCAATATTTCCTTTTGTCAATATTTCCTTTTGTCAATATTTCCTTTTGTCAACATTTCCCTTTTTCAATATTTCCTTTTGTCAATATTTCCTTTTTTCAATATTTCCTCTTTTCAATATTTCCTTTTGTCAATATTTCCTTTTGTCAATATTTCCTTTTATCAATTTTTCCTTTTTTCAT
The DNA here is from genome assembly GCF_921293095.1 of Ischnura elegans. Lineage (NCBI taxonomy): Eukaryota > Metazoa > Arthropoda > Insecta > Odonata > Coenagrionidae > Ischnura > Ischnura elegans. The sequence continues at coordinate 120,997,466 of NC_060248.1, read as the reverse complement.
TATTTCCTTTTTTCAATATTTCCTTTTGTCAATATTTCGTATTGTCAATATTTCCTTTTGTCAATATTTCTTTTTTTCAATATTTCCTTTTGTCAATAATTCCTTTTTTCAATATTTCCTCTTGTCAATATTTCCTTTTCTCAATATTTTCTTTTGTCAATATTTCCTATTTTCAATATTTGCTTTGTCAATATTTCCTTTTGTTAATATTTCCTTTTTACAATATTTCCTTTTATCAATATATCCTTTTTTCAATATTTCCTTTTTTCAATATTTCCTTTTTTCAATATTTTCTTTTTCCAATATTTCCTCTTTTCAATATATTTATTTTTCAATATTCCTTTTGTCAATATTTCCTTTTTTCAATATTTCCTTTTGTCAATATTTCCATTTTTCAATATTTCCTTTTTTCAATATTTCCTTTTGTCAATATTTCCTTTTGTCAATATTTCTTTTGTCAATATTTCCTTTTTTCAATGTTTCCTTTGGTCAATATGTCCTTTTTTCAATATTTCCTTTTGTCAATATATCCTTATGTCAATATTTCCCTTTTTCAATATTTCCTTTTGCCAACATTTCCTTTTGTCAATATTTCCTTTTTTCAATATTTCCTTTTTGCAATATTTCCTTTTGTCAATATTTCCATTTTTCAATATTTCCTTTTTCCAATATTTCCTCTTTTCAATATATTTTTTTTTCAATATTCCTTTTGTCAATATTTCCTTCTTTCAATATTACCTTTTGTCTATATTTCCTTTTTTCAATATTTCCTTTTTTCAATATTTCCTTTTGTCAATATTTCCTTTTTTCAATATTTCCTTATTCCAATATTTCCTCTTTTCAATATATTTTTTTTTCAATACTCCTTTTGTCATTATTTCCTTTTTTCAATATTTCCTTTTGTCAATATTTCCTTTTTTCAATATTTCCTTTTTTCAATATTTCCCTATGTCAATATTTCCTTTTGTCAATATTTCTTTTGTCAATATTTCCCTTTTTCAATATTTCCTTTTGCCAATATTTCCTTTTGTCAATATTTCCTTTTTTCAATATTTCCTTTTGTCAATATTTCCTTTTTTCAATATTTCCTTTTGTCAATATTTCCTTTTGTCAATATTTTCTTTTGTCAATATTTTCTTTTATCAATATTTCCTTTTTTCAATATTTCCTATTTTCAATATTTCCTTATGTCAATATTTCCTATTGTCAACATTTCCTTTTTTCAATATTTCCTTTTGTCAATATTTCCTTTTTTATCAATATATCCTTTTTACAAAATTTCCTTTTTTCAATATTTAATTTTGTCAACATTTCCTTTTTTCAATATTTCCTTTTGTTAATATTTCCTTTTGTCAATATTCCTTTTGTCAATATTTCCTTTTTTCAATATTTCCTTTTTTCAATATTTCCTTTTTTCAATATTTCCTCTTTTAAATATTTCCTTTTTTCAATATTTCCTTTTTTCAATATTTCCTTTTGTCAATATTTCATATTGTCAATATTTCCTTTTGTCAATATTTCCTTTTTTCAATATTTCCTTTTGTCAATAATTCCTTTTTTCAATATTTCCTCTTGTCAATATTTCCTTTTCTCAATATTTCCTTTTGTCAATATTTCCTTTTTTCAATATTTGCTTTTGTCAATATTTCTTTTTGTTAATATTTCCTTTTTAAAATATTTCCTTTTATCAATATTTCCTTTTTTCAATATTTCCTTTTTTCAATATTTCCTTTTTTTAATATTTCCTTTTTTCAATATTTCCTTTTGGTAATATTTCCTTTTTTCAATATTTCCTTTTTTCAATATTTCCTTTTTTCAATATTTCCTTTTGTCAATATTTCCTTTTTTCAATATTTCCTTTTTCCAATATTTCCTCTTTTCAATATATTTTTTTTTCAATATTCCTTTTCTCTATATTTCCTTTTTTCAATATTTCCTTTTGTCAATATTTCCTTGTTTTAATATTTCCTTTTTTCAATATTTCCCTATGTCAATATTTCCTTTTGTCAATAGTTCCTTTTTTCAATATTTCCTTTTTGCAATATTTCCTCTTTTCAACATATTTTTTTTTCAATATTCCTTTCGTCAATATTTCCCTTTTTCAATATTTCCTTTTGTCAATATTTCCTTTTTTCAATATTTCCTTTTTTCAATATTTCCCTTTGTCAATAATTCCTTTTGTCAATATTTCTTTTGTCAATATTTCCCTTTTTCAAGATTTCCTTTTGCCAATATTTCCTTTTGTCAATATTTCCTTTTCTCAATATTTCCTTATGTCAATATTTCCTTTTTTAATATTTTCCTTTTTTCAATATTTCCTTTTGTCAATATTTCCTTTTTTATCAATATATCCTTTTTACAATATTTCCTTTTTTCAATATTTAATTTTGTCAATATTTCCTTTTTTCAATGTTTCCTTTTGTTAATATTTCCTTTTGTCAATATTCCTTTTGTCAATATTTTCTTTTTTCAATATTTCCTTTTTTCAATATTTCCTTTTTCCAATATTTCCTCTTTTAAATATTTCCTTTTTTCAATATTTCCTTTTTTCAATATTTCCTTTTGTCAATATTTCATATTGTCAATATTTCCTTTTGTCAATATTTCCTTTTTTCAATATTTCCTTTTGTCAATAATTCCTTTTTTCAATATTTCCTCTTGTCAATATTTCCTTTTCTCAATATTTCCTTTTGTCAATGTTTCCTTTTTTCAATATTTGCTTTTGTCAATATTTCCTTTTGTTAATATTTCCTTTTTACAATATTTCCTTTTATCAATATTTCCTTTTTTCAATATTTCCTATTTTCAATATTTCCTTTTTTCAATGTTTCCTTTTTTCAATATTTCCTATTGTCAATATTTCCTTTTTTCAATATTTCCTTTTTCCAATATTTCCTCTTTTCAATATATTTTTTTTTCAATATTCCTTTCGTCAATATTTCCTTTTTTCAATATTTCCTTTTTTCAATATTTCCCTTTGTCAATATTTCCTTTTGTCAATATTTCTTTTGTCAATATATCCCTTTTTCAATATTTCCTTTTGCCAATATTTACTATTGTCAACATTTCCTTTTTTCAATATTTCCTTTTGTCAATATTTCCTTTTTTTGCAATATTTAATTACTCAGTATTTCCTTTTTTCAATATTTAATTTTGTCAATATTTCCTTTTTTCAATATTTCCTTTTGTTAATATTTCCTTTTGTCAATATATCCTTTTTTCAATATTTCCTTTTGTGTATATATCCTTTTTTCAATATTTCCTTTTTTCAATATTTCCTTTTGTCAATATTTCCTATTGTCAACATTTCCTTTTTTCAATATTTCCTTTTATCAATATTTCCCTTTGTAAATATTTCCTTTTTTATCAATATTTCCTTTTGTCAATATTTCCTTTTTTATCAATATATCCTTTTTTCAATATTTCCTTTTTTCAATATTTCCTTTTGTCAATATTTCCTTTTTTCAATATTTCCTTTTGTCAATATTTCCTTATGTCAATATATCCTTTTTTCAATATTTCCTTTTGTGTATATTTCATTTTTTCAATATTTCCTTTTTTCAATATTTCCTTTTGGTAATATTTCCTTTTTTCAATATTTCCTTTTTTCAATATTTCCTTTTTTCAATATTTCCTTTTGTCAATATTTCCTTTTTTCAATATTTCCTTTTTCCAATATTTCCTCTTTTCAATATATTTTTTTTTCAATATTCCTTTTCTCTATATTTCCTTTTTTCAATATTTCCTTTTGTCAATATTTCCTTTTTTTAATATTTCCTTTTTTCAATATTTCCCCATGTCAATATTTCCTTTTGTCAATATTTCTTTTGTCAATATTTCCCTTTTTCAATATTTCCTTTTGCCAATATTTCCTTTTGTCAATATTTCCTTTTCTCAATATTTCCTTTTGTCAATATTTCCTTTTTTCAATAATTCCTTTTGTCAATTATTCTTTTTTCAATATTGCCTTTTTTCAATATTTCCTTTTTCCAATATTTCCTCTTTTCAATATATTTTTTTTTCAATATTCTTTATGTCAATATTTCCTTTTTCAATATTTCCTTTTTTAAATATTTCCTTTTTTCAATATTTCCTCTTTTAAATATTTCCTTTTTTCAATATTTCCTTTTTTCAATATTTCCTTTTGTCAATATTTCATGTTGTCAATATTTCCTTTTGTCAATATTTCCTTTTTTCAATATTTGCTTTTGTCAATATTTCCTTTTGTTAATATTTCCTTTTTACAATATTTCGTTTTATCAATATTTCCTTTTTTCAATATTTCCTATTTTCAATATTTCCTTTTTTCAATATTTCCTTTTTTCAATATTTCCTTTTGTCAATATTTCCTTTTTTCAATATTTCCTTATTCCAATATTTCCTCTTTTCAATATATTTTTTTTTCAATACTCCTTTTGTCAATATTTCCTTTTTTCAATATTTCCTTTTGTCAATATTTCCTTTTTTCAATATTTCCTTTTTTCAATATTTCCCTATGTCAATATTTCCTTTTGTCAATATTTCTTTTGTCAATATTTCCCTTTTTCAATATTTCCTTTTTCCAATATTTCCTTTTGTCAATATTTCCTTTTTTCAATATTTCCTTTTGTCAATATTTCCTTTTTTCAATATTTCCTTTTGTCAATATTTCCTTTTGTCAATATTTTCTTTTGTCAATATTTTCTTTTATCAATATTTCCTTTTTTCAATATTTCCTATTTTCAATATTTCCTTATGTCAATATTTCCTATTGTCAACATTTCCTTTTTTCAATATTTCCTTTTGTCAATATTTCCTTTTTTATCAATATATCCTTTTTACAATATTTCCTTTTTTCAATATTTAATTTTGTCAACATTTCCTTTTTTCAATATTTCCTTTTGTTAATATTTCCTTTTGTCAATATTCCTTTTGTCAATATTTCCTTTTTTCAATATTTCCTTTTTTCAATATTTCCTTTTTTCAATATTTCCTCTTTTAAATATTTCCTTTTTTCAATATTTCCTTTTTTCAATATTTCCTTTTGTCAATATTTCATATTGTCAATATTTCCTTTTGTCAATATTTCCTTTTTTCAATATTTCCTTTTGTCAATAATTCCTTTTTTCAATATTTCCTCTTGTCAATATTTCCTTTTCTCAATATTTCCTTTTGTCAATATTTCCTTTTTTCAATATTTGCTTTTGTCAATATTTCTTTTTGTTAATATTTCCTTTTTAAAATATTTCCTTTTATCAATATTTCCTTTTTTCAATATTTCCTTTTTTCAATATTTCCTTTTTTCAATATTTCCTTTTTTCAATATTTCCTTTTGTCAATATTTCCTTTTTTCAATATTTCCTTTTTTCAATATTTCCTTTTTTCAATATTTCCTTTTGTCAATATTTCCTTTTTTCAATATTTCCTTTTTCCAATATTTCCTCTTTTCAATATATTTTTTTTTCAATATTCCTTTTCTCTATATTTCCTTTTTTCAATATTTCCTTTTGTCAATATTTCCTTTTTTTAATATTTCCTTTTTTCAATATTTCCCTATGTCAATATTTCCTTTTGTCAATAGTTCCTTTTTTCAATATTTCCTTTTTTCAATATTTCCTTTTTTCAATATTTCCTTTTGTCAATATTTCCTTTTTTCAATATTTCCTTTTTCCAATATTTCCTCTTTTCAATATATTTTTTTTTCAATATTCCTTTTCTCTATATTTCCTTTTTTCAATATTTCCTTTTGTCAATATTTCCTTTTTTTAATATTTCCTTTTTTCAATATTTCCCTATGTCAATATTTCCCTTTTTCTATATTTCCTTTTGTCAATATTTCCTTTTTTCAATATTTCCTTTTTTCAATATTTCCCTTTGTCAATAATTCCTTTTGTCAATATTTCTTTTGTCAATATTTCCCTTTTTCAAGATTTCCTTTTGCCAATATTTCCTTTTGTCAATATTTCCTTTTCTCAATATTTCCTTATGTCAATATTTCCTTTTTTAATATTTTCCTTTGTCAATATTTCCTTTTGTCAATATTTCCTTTTGTCAATATTTCCTTTTGTCAATATTTCCTTTTTTCAATATTTCCAATTGTCAATATTCCTTTTTGTCAAAATTTCCTGTTGTCAATATTTCCTTTTGTCAATATTTCCTTTTTTCAATATTTCCTTTTGTCAATATGTCCTTTTTTCAATATTTCCTTTTGTCAATATATCCTTTTGTCAATATTTCCCTTTTTCAATATTTCATTTTGCCAATATTTCCTTTTGTCAATATATCCTTTTCTCAATATTTCCTTTTGTCAATATTTCCTTTTTTCAATATTTCCTTTTGTCAATATTTCCTTTTTTCAATATTTTCCTATGTCAATATTTCCTTTTGTCAATATTTTCTTTTGTCAATATTTACTTTTTTCAATATTTTCTTTTTGCAATATTTCCTTTTGTCAATGTTTCCTTTTGTCAATATTTCGTTTTTTCAATATTTCCTTTTGTCAATATTTCCCTTTTTCAATATTTCCTTTTACCAATATTTCCTTTTGTCAATATTTCCTTTTGTCAATATTTCCTTTTCTTAATATTTCCATTTGTCTATATTTCCTTTTTTCAATATTTCCTTTTGTCAATATTTGCTTTTCTCAACATTTCCTTTTGTCAATATTTCCTTTTTTCAATAATTCCCCTTGTCAATTATTCCTTTTTCAATATTTCCTTTTTTTAAAATTTCCTTTTTTCAATATTTCCTTTTTTCAATATTTCCATTTTTCAATATTTCCTTTTTTCAATATTTCCTTTAGTCAATATTGCCTTTTTTCAATATTTCCTTTTTCCAATATTTTCTCTTTTCAATATATTTTTTTTTTCAATATTCCTTTTGTCAATATTTCCTTTTTCAATATTTCCTTTTTTCAATATTTCCTTTTTTCAATGCTTCCTCTTTTAAATATTTCCTTTTTTCAATATTTCCTTTTTTCAATATTTCCTTTTGTCAATATTTCATATTGTCAATATTTCCTTTTGTCAATATTTCCTTTTTTTAATATTTGCTTTTGTCAATATTTCTTTTTGGTATTATTTCCTTTTTACAATATTTCCTTTTATCAATATTTCCTTTTTTCAATATTTTCTATTTTCAATATTTCCTTTTTTCAATATTTCCTTTTTGCAATATTTCCTTTTGTCAATATTTCCATTTTTCAATATTTCCTTTTTCCAATATTTCCTCTTTTCAATATATTTTTTTTTCAATATTCCTTTTGTCAATATTTCCTTCTTTCAATATTTCCTTTTGTCTATATTTCCTTTTTTCAATATTTCCTTTTTTCAATATTTCCCTTTGTCAATATTTCCTTTTTTCAATATTTCTTTTGTCAATATTTCCCTTTTTCAATATTTCCTTTTCTCAATATTTCCTTTTGTCAATATTTCCTTTTTTCAATATTTCCTTTTGTCAATATTTCCTTTGTCAATATTTTCTTTTGTCAATATTTTCTTTTATCAATATTTCCTTTTTTCAATATTTCCTTTTTTCAATATTTCTTTTTGTCAATATTTCCTATTGTCAACATTTCCTTTTTTCAATATTTCCTTTTGTCAATATTTCCTTTTTTATCAATATATCCTTTTTACAATATTTCCTTTTTTCAATATTTAATTTTGTCAATATTTCCTTTTTTCAATATTTCCTTTTGTTAATATTTCCTTTTGTCAATATTCCTTTTGTCAATATTTCCTTTTTTCAATATTTCCTTTTTTCAATATTTCCTTTTTTCAATATTTCCTCTTTTAAATATTTCCTTTTTTAATATTTCCTTTTTTCAATATTTCCTTTGGTCAATATTTCATATTGTCAATATTTCTTTTTGTCAATATTTCCTTTGTTCAATATTTCCTTTTGTCAATAATTCCTTTTTTCAATATTTCTTTTGGCAAAATTTCCTTTTCTCAATATTTCCTTTTGTCAATATATCATTTTTTCAATATTTGCTTTTGTCAATATTTCCTTTTGTTAATATTTCCTTTTTACAATATTTCCTTTTATCAATATTTCCTTTTTTCAATATTTCCTTTTTTCAATATTTCCTTTTGTCAATATATCCTTTTTTCAATATTTCCTTTTTCCAATATTTCCCCCTTTCAATATATTTTTTTTTCAATATTCCTATTGTCAATATTTCCTTTTTTCAATATTTCCTTTTGTCAATATTTCCTTTTTTCAATATTTCCTATTTTCAATATTTCCTTTTTTCAATATTTCCTTTTTTCAATATTTTCCTTTGTCAATATTTCCTTTTGTCAATATTTCTTTTGTCAATATTTCCCTTTTTCAATATTTCCTTTTGCCAATATTTCCTTTTGTCAGTATTTCTATTTCTCAATATTTCCATTTGTCAATATTTATTTTTTTCAATATTTCCTTTTGTCAATATTTCCTTTTGTCAATATTTTCTTTTGTCAATATTTCCTTTTATCAACATATCCTTTTTTTAAAATATTTCCTTTTTCAATATTTCCTTATGTCAATATATCCTTTTTTCAATATTTCTTTTTGTGTATATTTCCTTTTTTCAATATTTTCTTTTTTCAATATTTCCTTTTGGTAATATTTCCTTTTTTCAATATTTCCTTTTTTCAATATTTCCTTTTGTTAATATTTCCTTTTGTCAATATTTCCTTTTCTCTAAATTTCCTTTTTTCAATATTTCTTTTTTTCAATATTTCCTTTTTTCAATATTTCCTTTTGTCAATATTTCCTTTTTCAATATTTCCATTTTTCAATATTTCCTTTTGTCAATATTTCCTTTTTCAATATTTCCTTTTTTCAATATTTCCTTTTTTCAATATTTCCTTTTTTCAATATTTCCTTTTGTCAATATTTCCTGTTGTCAATATTTCCTTTTGTCAATATTTCCTTTTTTCAATATTTCCTTTTGTCAAAATGTCCTTTTTTCAATATTTCCTCATGTCAATATTTCCTTTTTTCAATATTTCCTTTTTTTAATATTTCCTTTATTCAATATTTCTTTTTCTCAATATTTCCTTTTGTCAATATTTCATTTTTTCAATATTTCCATTTGTCAATATTTCCTATTGTCAATATTTCCTTTTGTCAATATTTCCTTTTGTCAATATTTCCTTTTATCAATATGTCCTTTTTTCAATATTTCCTCATGTCAATATTTCCTTTTTTCAATATTTCCTTTTTTTAATATTTCCTTTATTCAATATTTCTTTTTCTCAATATTTCCTTTTGTCAATATTTCCTTTTTTCAATATTTCCTTTTGTCAATATTTCCTATTGTCAATATTTCCTTTTGTCAATATTTCCTTTTGTCAATATTTCTTTTTTTCAATATTTCCTTCTTTCAATATTTCCTTTGGTATGTATTTCCTTTTTTCAATATTTTCTTTTTTCAATATTTCCTTTTTTCAATATTTCCTTTTGTCAATATTTCCTTTTTTCAATATTTCCTTTTTTCAATATTTCCATTTTTCAATATTTCCTTTTGTTAATATTTCCTTTTGTCAATATTTCCTTTTTTCAGTATTTCCTTTTGTCAATATTTCATTTTGTCAATAATTCCTTTTGTCAATATTTCCTTTTGTTATTTTTCCTTTTGTCAATATTTCCTTGTGTCAATATTCCTTTTGTCAATATTTCCTTTTGCCAATACTTCCTTTTGTCTATATTACCTTTTTTCAATATTTCCTTTTGTCAATATTTCCTTTTTTCAATATTTCCTTTTGTCAATAATTCCTTTTGTCAATATTTCCTTTTTTCAATATTTCCTTTTGTCAATATTTCCTTTTGTCAATATTTCCTTTTGTCAATATTTCCTTTTGTCAACATTTCCCTTTTTCAATATTTCCTTTTGTCAATATTTCCTTTTTTCAATATTTCCTCTTTTCAATATTTCCTTTTGTCAATATTTCCTTTTGTCAATATTTCCTTTTATCAATTTTTCCTTTTTTCATTATTTCCTTTTTTCAATATTTCCTTTTGTCAATATTTCGTATTGTCAATATTTCCTTTTGTCAATATTTCTTTTTTTCAATATTTCCTTTTGTCAATAATTCCTTTTTTCAATATTTCCTCTTGTCAATATTTCCTTTTCTCAATATTTTCTTTTGTCAATATTTCCTATTTTCAATATTTGCTTTGTCAATATTTCCTTTTGTTAATATTTCCTTTTTACAATATTTCCTTTTATCAATATATCCTTTTTTCAATATTTCCTTTTTTCAATATTTCCTTTTTTCAATATTTTCTTTTTCCAATATTTCCTCTTTTCAATATATTTATTTTTCAATATTCCTTTTGTCAATATTTCCTTTTTTCAATATTTCCTTTTGTCAATATTTCCATTTTTCAATATTTCCTTTTTTCAATATTTCCTTTTGTCAATATTTCCTTTTGTCAATATTTCTTTTGTCAATATTTCCTTTTTTCAATGTTTCCTTTGGTCAATATGTCCTTTTTTCAATATTTCCTTTTGTCAATATATCCTTATGTCAATATTTCCCTTTTTCAATATTTCCTTTTGCCAACATTTCCTTTTGTCAATATTTCCTTTTTTCAATATTTCCTTTTTGCAATATTTCCTTTTGTCAATATTTCCATTTTTCAATATTTCCTTTTTCCAATATTTCCTCTTTTCAATATATTTTTTTTTCAATATTCCTTTTGTCAATATTTCCTTCTTTCAATATTACCTTTTGTCTATATTTCCTTTTTTCAATATTTCCTTTTTTCAATATTTCCCTTTGTCAATATTTCCTTTTTTCAATATTTCTTTTGTCAATATTTCCCTTTTTCAATATTTCCTTTTCTCAATATTTCCTTTTGTCAATATTTCCTTTTTTCAATATTTCCTTTTGTCAATATTTCCTTTGTCAATATTTTCTTTTGTCAATATTTTCTTTTATCAATATTTCCTTTTTTCAATATTTCCTTTTTTCAATATTTCCTTTTGTCAATATTTCCTATTGTCAACATTTCCTTTTTTCAATATTTCCTTTTGTCAATATTTCCTTTTTTATCAATATATCCTTTTTACAATATTTCCTTTTTTCAATAATTAATTTTGTCAATATTTCCTTTTTTCAATATTTCCTTTTGTTAATATTTCCTTTTGTCAATATTCCTTTTGTCAATATTTCCTTTTTTCAATATTTCCTTTTTTCAATATTTCCTTTTTTCAATATTTCCTCTTTTAAATATTTCCTTTTTTCAATATTTCCTTTTTTCAATATTTCCTTTTGTCAATAATTCCTTTTTTCAATATTTCTTTTGGCAAAATTTCCTTTTCTCAATATTTCCTTTTGTCAATATATCATTTTTTCAATATTTGCTTTTGTCAATATTTCCTTTTGTTAATATTTCCTTTTTACAATATTTCCTTTTATCAATATTTCCTTTTTTCAATATTTCCCTTTGTCAATATTTCCTTTTTTCAATATTTCTTTTGTCAATATTTCCCTTTTTCAATATTTCCTTTTCTCAATATTTCCTTTTGTCAATATTTCCTTTTTTCAATATTTCCTTTTGTCAATATTTCCTTTGTCAATATTTTCTTTTGTCAATATTTTCTTTTGTCAATATTTTCTTTTATCAATATTTCCTTTTTTCAATATTTCCTTTTTTCAATATTTCTTTTTGTCAATATTTCCTATTGTCAACATTTCCTTTTTTCAATATTTCCTTTTGTCAATACTTCCTTTTGTCAATATTTCCTTTTTTCAATATTTCCTTTTGTCAATATTTCCTTTTGTCAATATTTCCTTTTGTCAATATTTCCTTTTGTCAACATTTCCCTTTTTCAATATTTCCTTTTGTCAATATTTCCTTTTTTCAATATTTCCTCTTTTCAATATTTCCTTTTGTCAATATTTCCTTTTGTCAATATTTCCTTTTATCAATTTTTCCTTTTTTCATTATTTCCTTTTTTCAATATTTCCTTTTGTCAATATTTCGTATTGTCAATATTTCCTTTTGTCAATATTTCTTTTTTTCAATATTTCCTTTTGTCAATAATTCCTTTTTTCAATATTTCCTCTTGTCAATATTTCCTTTTCTCAATATTTTCTTTTGTCAATATTTCCTATTTTCAATATTTGCTTTGTCAATATTTCCTTTTGTTAATATTTCCTTTTTACAATATTTCCTTTTATCAATATATCCTTTTTTCAATATTTCCTTTTTTCAATATTTCCTTTTTTCAATATTTTCTTTTTCCAATACTTCCTCTTTTCAATATATTTATTTTTCAATATTCCTTTTGTCAATATTTCCTTTTTTCAATATTTCCTTTTGTCAATATTTCCATTTTTCAATATTTCCTTTTTTCAATATTTCCTTTTGTCAATATTTCCTTTTGTCAATATTTCTTTTGTCAATATTTCCTTTTTTCAATGTTTCCTTTGGTCAATATGTCCTTTTTTCAATATTTCCTTTTGTCAATATATCCTTATGTCAATATTTCCCATTTTCAATATTTCCTTTTGCCAACATTTCCTTTTGTCAATATTTCCTTTTTTCAATATTTCCTTTTTGCAATATTTCCTTTTGTCAATATTTCCATTTTTCAATATTTCCTTTTTCCAATATTTCCTCTTTTCAATATATTTTTTTTTCAATATTCCTTTTGTCAATATTTCCTTCTTTCAATATTACCTTTTGTCTATATTTCCTTTTTTCAATATTTCCTTTTTTCAATATTTCCCTTTGTCAATATTTCCTTTTTTCAATATTTCTTTTGTCAATATTTCCCTTTTTCAATATTTCCTTTTCTCAATATTTCCTTTTGTCAATATTTCCTTTTTTCAATATTTCCTTTTGTCAATATTTCCTTTGTCAATATTTTCTTTTGTCAATATTTTCTTTTATCAATATTTCCTTTTTTCAATATATCCTTTTTACAATATTTCCTTTTTTCAATATTTCCTTTTTTCAATATTTCCTTTTTTCAATATTTCCTTTTGTCAATATTTCCTTTTTTATCAATATATCCTTTTTACAATATTTCCTTTTTTCAATAATTAATTTTGTCAATATTTCCTTTTTTCAATATTTCCTTTTGTTAATATTTCCTTTTGTCAATATTCCTTTTGTCAATATTTCCTTTTTTCAATATTTCCTTTTTTCAATATTTCCTTTTTTCAATATTTCCTCTTTTAAATATTTCCTTTTTTCAATATTTCCTTTTTTCAATATTTCCTTTTGTCAATAATTCCTTTTTTCAATATTTCTTTTGGCAAAATTTCCTTTTCTCAATATTTCCTTTTGTCAATATATCATTTTTTCAATATTTGCTTTTGTCAATATTTCCTTTTGTTAATATTTCCTTTTTACAATATTTCCTTTTATCAATATTTCCTTTTTTCAATATTTCCCTTTGTCAATATTTCCTTTTTTCAATATTTCTTTTGTCAATATTTCCCTTTTTCAATATTTCCTTTTCTCAATATTTCCTTTTGTCAATATTTCCTTTTTTCAATATTTCCTTTTGTCAATATTTCCTTTGTCAATATTTTCTTTTGTCAATATTTTCTTTTATCAATATTTCCTTTTTTCAATATTTCCTTTTTTCAACATTTCCTTTTTTCAATATTTCCTTTTGTCAATATTTCCTTTTTTATCAATATATCCTTTTTACAATATTTCCTTTTTTCAATATTTAATTTTGTCAATATTTCCTTTTTTCAATATTTCCTTTTGTTAATATTTCCTTTTGTCAATATTCCTTTTGTCAATATTTCCTTTTTTCAATATTTCCTTTTTTCAATATTTCCTTTTTTCAATATTTCCTCTTTTAAATATTTCCTTTTTTCAATATTTCCTTTTTTCAATATTTCCTTTTGTCAATAATTCCTTTTTTCAATATTTCTTTTGGCAAAATTTCCTTTTCTCAATATTTCCTTTTGTCAATATATCATTTTTTCAATATTTGCTTTTGTCAATATTTCCTTTTGTTAATATTTCCTTTTTACAATATTTCCTTTTATCAATATTTCCTTTTTTCAATATTTCCTATTTTCAATATTTCCTTTTTTCAATATTTCCTTTTTTCAATATTTCCTTTTGTCAATATTTCCTTTTTTCAATATTTCCTTTTTCCAATATTTCCCCCTTTCAATATATTTTTTTTTCAATATTCCTATTGTCAATATTTCCTTTTTTCAATATTTCCTTTTGTCAATATTTCCTTTTTTCAATATTTCCTTTTTTCAATATTTTCCTTTGTCAATATTTCCTTTTGTCAATATTTCTTTTGTCAATATTTCCCTTTTTCAATATTTCCTTTTGCCAATATTTCCTTTTGTCAGTATTTCCATTTCTCAATATTTCCATTTGTCAATATTTATTTTTTCAATATTTCCTTTTCTCAATATTTCCTTTTGTCAATATTTTCTTTTGTCAATATTTCCTTTTATCAATATATCCTTTTTTTAAAATATTTCCTTTTTCAATATTTCCTTTTGTCAATATTTCCTTTTTTCAATATTTCCTTTTGTCAATATTTCCTTATGTCAATATATCCTTTTTTCAATATTTCCTTTTGTGTATATTTCCTTTTTTCAATATTTTCTTTTTTCAATATTTCCTTTTGGTAATATTTCCTTTTTTCAATATTTCCTTTTTTCAATATTTCCTTTTGTTAATATTTCCTTTTGTCAATATTTCCTTTTCTCAAAATTTCCTTTTTTCAATATTTCCTTTTTTCAATATTTCCTTTTGTCAATATTTCCTTTTTCAATATTTTCTTTTTTCAATATTTCCTTTTTTCAATATTTCCTGTTGTCAATATTTCCTTTTGTCAATATTTCCTTTTTTCAATATTTCCTTTTGTCAAAATGTCCTTTTTTCAATATTTCCTCATGTCAATATTTCCTTTTTTCAATATTTCCTTTTTTTAATATTTCCTTTATTCAATATTTCTTTTTCTCAATATTTCCTTTTGTCAATATTTCCTTTTTTCAATATTTCCTTTTGTCAATATTTCCTATTGTCAATATTTCCTTTTGTCAATATTTCCTTTTGTCAATATTTCCTTTTATCAATATGTCCTTTTTTCAATATTTCCTCATGTCAATATTTCCTTTTTTCAATATTTCCTTTTTTTAATATTTCCTTTATTCAATATTTCTTTTTCTCAATATTTCCTTTTGTCAATATTTCCTTTTTTCAATATTTCCTTTTGTCAATATTTCCTATTGTCAATATTTCCTTTTGTCAATATTTCCTTTTGTCAATATTTCTTTTTGTCAATATTTCCTTCTTTCAATATTTCCTTTGGTATGTATTTCCTTTTTTCAATATTTTCTTTTTTCAATATTTCCTTTTTTCAATATTTCCTTTTGTCAATATTTCCTTTTTTCAATATTTCCTTTTTTCAATATTTCCATTTTTCAATATTTCCTTTTGTTAATATTTCCTTTTGTCAATATTTCCTTTTTTCAGTATTTCCTTTTGTCAATATTTCATTTTGTCAATAATTCCTTTTGTCAATATTTCCTTTTGTTATTTTTCCTTTTGTCAATATTTCCTTGTGTCAATATTCCTTTTGTCAATATTTCCTTTTGCCAATACTTCCTTTTGTCAATATTACCTTTTTTCAATATTTCCTTTTGTCAATATTTCCTTTTTTCAATATTTCCTTTTGTCAATAATTCCTTTTGTCAATATTTCCTTTTTTCAATATTTCCTTTTGTCAATATTTCCTTTTGTCAATATTTCCTTTTGTGAATATTTCCTTTTGTCAACATTTCCCTTTTTCAATATTTCCTTTTGTCAATAGTTCCTTTTTTCAATATTTCCTTTTATCAATTTTTCCTTTTTTCATTATTTCCTTTTTTCAATATTTCCTTTTGTCAATATTTCGTATTGTCAATAATTCCTTTTGTCAATATTTCTTTTTTTCAATATTTCCTTTTGTCAATAATTCCTTTTTTCAATATTTCCTCTTGTCAATATTTCCTTTTCTCAATATTTTCTTTTGTCAATATTTCCTATTTTCAATATTTGCTTTGTCAATATTTCCTTTTGTTAATATTTCCTTTTTACAATATTTCCTTTTATTAATATATCCTTTTTTCAATATTTCCTTTTTTTAATATTTCCTTTTTTCAATATTTCCTTTTTCCAATATTTCCTTTTTTCAATATATTTATTTTTCAATATTCCTTTTGTCAATATTTCCTTTTTTCAATATTTCCTTTTGACAATATTTCCTTTTTTCAATATTTCCTTTTTTCAATATTTCCTTTTGTAAATATTTCCTTTTGTCAATATTTCTTTTGTCATTATTTTCGTTTTTCAATATTTCCTTTTGCCAATATTAACTTTGGTCAATATTTCCTTTTCTCAATATTTCCTTTTGTCAATATTTCCTTTTTTCAGTATTTCCTTTTGTCAATATTTCCTTTTGTCAATATTTTCTTTTGTCAATATTTCCTTTTATCAATTTTTCCTTTTTTCAATATTTCCTTTTTTCAATATTTCCTTTTGTCAATATTTCCTATTGTCAACATTTCCTTTTTTCTATATTTCCTTTTGTCAATATTTCCTTTTGTAAATATTTCCTTTTTTGTCAATATTTCCTTTTGTCAATATTTCCTTTTTTATCAATATATCCTTTTTTCAATATTTCCTTTTTTCAATATTTCCTTTTGTCAATATTTCCTTTTTTCAACATTTCCTTTTGTCAATATTTCCTTTTGTCAATATTTCCTATTGTCAACATTTCCTTTTTTTAATATTTCCTTTTGTCAATATTTCCTTTTTTTTCAATATTTAATTTTGTCAATATTTCCTTTTTTCAATATTTAATTTTGTCAATATTTCCTTTTTTCTATATTTCCTTTTGTTAATATTTCCTTTTGTCAATATATCCTTTTTTCAATATTTCCTTATGTTAATATTTTCTTTTATCAATATTTCCTTTTTTCAATATTTCCTTTTTTCAATATTTCTTTTTGTCAATATTTCCTATTGTCAACATTTCCTTTTTTCAATATTTCCTTTTGTCAATATGTCCTTTTTTATCAATATATCCTTTTTACAATATTTCCTTTTTTCAATATTTAATTTTGTCAATATTTCCTTTTTTCAATATTTCCTTTTGTTAATATTTCCTTTTGTCAATATTTCCTATTGTCAACATTTCCTTTTTTCAATATTTCCTTTTGTCAATATTTTTTTTTTTATCAATATATCCTTTTTACAATATTTCCTTTTTTCAATATTTAATGTTGTCAATATTTCCTTTTTTCAATGTTTCCTTTTGTTAATATTTCCTTTTGTCAATATTCCTTTTGTCAATATTTCCTTTTTTCAATATTTCCTTTTTTCAATATTTCCTTTTTCCAATATTTCCTCTTTTAAATATTTCCTTTTTTCAATATTTCCTTATTTCAATATTTCCTTTTGTCAATATTTCATATTGTCAATATTTCCTTTTGTCAATATTTCCTTTTTTCAATATTTCCTTTTGTCAGTAATTCCTTTTTTCAATATTTCCTCTTGTCAATATTTCCTTTTCTCAATATTTCCTTTTGTCAATATTTCCTTTTTTCAATATTTGCTTTTGTCAATATTTCCTTTTGTTAATATTTCCTTTTTACAATATTTCGTTTTATCAATATTTCCTTTTTTCAATATTTCCTATTTTCAATATTTCCTTTTTTCAATGTTTCCTTTTTTCAATATTTCCTATTGTCAATATTTCCTTTTTTCAATACTTCCTTTTTCCAATATTTCCTCTTTTCAATATATTTTTTTTTCAATATTCCTTTCGTCAATATTTCCCTTTTTCAATATTTCCTTTTGTCAATATTTCCTTTTTTCAATATTTCCTTTTTTCAATATTTCCCTTTGTCAATATTTCCTTTTGTCAATATTTCTTTTGTCAATATATCCCTTTTTCAATATTTCCTTTTGCCAATATTTCCTATTGTCAACATTTCCTTTTTTCAATATTTCCTTTTGTCAATATTTCCTTTTTTTGCAATATTTAATTTTGTCAATATTTCCTTTTTTCAATATTTAATTTTGTCAATATTTCCTTTTTTCAATATTTCCTTTTGTTAATATTTCCTATTGTCAACATTTCCTTTTTTCAATATTTCCTTTTGTCAATATTTCCTTTTTTTGCAATATTTAATTTTGTCAATATTTCCTTTTTTCAATATTTAATTTTGTCAATATTTCCTTTTTTCAATATTTCCTTTTGTCAATATTTCCTATTGTCAACATTTCCTTTTTTCAATATTTCCTTTTGTCAATATTTCCCTTTGTAAATATTTCCTTTTTTATCAATATTTCCTTTTGTCAATATTTCCTTTTTTATCAATATATCCTTTTTTCAATATTTCCTTTTTTCAATATTTCCTTTTGTCAATATTTCCTTTTTTCAATATTTCCTTTTGTCAATATTTCCTTATGTCAATATATCCTTTTTTCAATATTTCCTTTTGTGTATATTTCCTTTTTTCAATATTTCCTTTTTTCAATATTTCCTTTTGGTAATATTTCCTTTTTTCAATATTTCCTTTTTTCAATATTTCCTTTTTTCAATATTTCCTTTTGTCAATATTTCCTTTTTTCAATATTTCCTTTTTCCAATATTTCCTCTTTTCAATATATTTTTTTTTCAATATTCCTTTTCTCTATATTTCCTTTTTTCAATATTTCCTTTTGTCAATATTTCCTTTTTTTAATATTTCCTTTTTTTCAATATTTCCCTATGTCAATATTTCCTTTTGTCAATATTTCTTTTGTCAATATTTCCCTTTTTCAATATTTCCTTTTGCCAATATTTCCTTTTGTCAATATTTCCTTTTCTCAATATTTCCTTTTGTCAATATTTCCTTTTTTCAATAATTCCTTTTGTCAATTATTCTTTTTTCAATATTGCCTTTTTTCAATATTTTCTTTTTCCAATATTTCCTCTTATATATATATGTTTTTTTCAATATTCCTTATGTCAATATTTCCTTTTTCAATATTTCCTTTTTTCAATATTTCCTTTTTTCAATATTTCCTCTTTTAAATATTTCCTTTTTTCAATATTTCCTTTTTTCAATATTTCCTTTTGTAAATATTTCCTTTTTTGTCAATATTTCCTTTTGTCAATATTTCCTTTTTTATCAATATATCCTTTTTTCAATATTTCCTTTTTTCAATATTTTATTTTGTCAATATTTCCTTTTTTCAACATTTCCTTTTGTCAATATTTCCTTTTGTCAATATTTCCTATTGTCAACATTTCCTTTTTTTAATATTTCCTTTTGTCAATATTTCCTTTTTTTTCAATATTTAATTTTGTCAATATTTCCTTTTTTCAATATTTAACTTTGTCAATATTTCCTTTTTTCTATATTTCCTTTTGTTAATATTTCCTTTTGTCAATATATCCTTTTTTCAATATTTCCTTTTGTGTATATATCCTTTTTTCAATATTTCCTTTTTTCAATATTTCCTTTTGTCAATATTTCCTATTGTCAACATTTCCTTTTTTCAATATTTCCTTTTGTCAATATTTCCTTTTTTATCAATATATACTTTTTACAATATTTCCTTTTTTCAATATTTAATGTTGTCAATATTTCCTTTTTTCAATGTTTCCTTTTGTTAATATTTCCTTTTGTCAATATTCCTTTTGTCAATATTTCCTTTTTTCAATATTTCCTTTTTTCAATATTTCCTTTTTCCAATATTTCCTCTTTTAAATATTTCCTTTTTTCAATATTTCCTTATTTCAATATTTCCTTTTGTCAATATTTCATATTGTCAATATTTCCTTTTGTCAATATTTCCTTTTTTCAATATTTCCTTTTGTCAATAATTCCTTTTTTCAATATTTCCTCTTGTCAATATTTCCTTTTCTCAATATTTCCTTTTGTCAATATTTCCTTTTTTCAATATTTGCTTTTGTCAATATTTCCTTTTGTTAATATTTCCTTTTTACAATATTTCCTTTTATCAATATTTCCTTTTTTCAATATTTCCTATAATCAATATTTCCTTTTTTCAATGTTTCCTTTTTTCAATATTTCCTATTGTCAATATTTCCTTTTTTCAATATTTCCTTTTTCCAATATTTCCTCTTTTCAATATATTTTTTTTTCAATATTCCTTTCGTCAAAATTTCCCTTTTTCAATATTTCCTTTTGTCAATATTTCCTTTTTTCAATATTTCCTTTTTTCAATATTTCCCTTTGTCAATATTTCCTTTTGTCAATATTTCTTTTGTCAATATATCCCTTTTTCAATATTTCCTTTTGCCAATATTTCCTATTGTCAACATTTCCTTTTTTCAATATTTCCTTTTGTCAATATTTCCTTTTTTTGCAATATTTAATTTTGTCAATATTTCCTTTTTTCAATATTTAATTTTGTCAATATTTCCTTTTTTCAATATTTCCTTTTGTTAATATTTCCTATTGTCAACATTTCCTTTTTTCAATATTTCCTTTTGTCAATATTTCCTTTTTTTGCAATATTTAATTTTGTCAATATTTCCTTTTTTCAATATTTAATTTTGTCAATATTTCCTTTTTTCAATATTTCCTTTTGTCAATATTTCCTATTGTCAACATTTCCTTTTTTCAATATTTCCTTTTGTCAATATTTCCCTTTGTAAATATTTCCTTTTTTATCAATATTTCCTTTTGTCAATATTTCCTTTTTTATCAATATATCCTTTTTTCATTATTTCCTTTTTTCAATATTTCCTTTTGTCAATATTTCCTTTTTTCAATATTTCCTTTTGTCAATATTTCCTTATGTCAATATATCCTTTTTTCAATATTTCCTTTTGTGTATATTTCCTTTTTTCAATATTTCCTTTTTTCAATATTTCCTTTTGGTAATATTTCCTTTTTTCAATATTTCCTTTTTTCAATATTTCCTTTTTTCAATATTTCCTTTTGTCAATATTTCCTTTTTTCAATATTTCCTTTTTCCAATATTTCCTCTTTTCAATATATTTTTTTTTCAATATTCCTTTTCTCTATATTTCCTTTTTTCAATATTTCCTTTTGTCAATATTTCCTTTTTTTAATATTTCCTTTTTTCAATATTTCCCTATGTCAATATTTCCTTTTGTCAATATTTCTTTTGTCAATATTTCCCTTTTTCAATATTTCCTTTTGCCAATATTTCCTTTTGTCAATATTTCCTTTTCTCAATATTTCCTTTTGTCAATATTTCCTTTTTTCAATAATTCCTTTTGTCAATTATTCTTTTTTCAATATTGCCTTTTTTCAATATTTTCTTTTTCCAATATTTCCTCTTTTATATATATGTTTTTTTCAATATTCCTTATGTCAATATTTCCTTTTTCAATATTTCCTTTTTTCAATATTTCCTTTTTTCAATATTTCCTCTTTTAAATATTTCCTTTTTTCAATATTTCCTTTTTTCAATATTTCCTTTTGTCAATATTTCATGTTGTCAATATTTCCTTTTGTCAATATTTCCTTTTTTCAATTTTTGCTTTTGTCAATATTTCCTTTTGTTAATATTTCCTTTTTACAATATTTCGTTTTATCAATATTTCCTTTTTTCAATATTTCCTATTTTCAATATTTCCTTTTTTCAATATTTCCTTTTTTCAATATTTCCTTTTGTCAATATTTCCTTATTTCAATATTTCCTTTTTCCAATATTTCCTCTTTTCAATATATTTTTTTTTCAATATTCCTTTTGTCAATATTTCCTTTTTTCAATATTTCCTTTTGTCAATATTTCCTTTTTTCAATATTTCCTTTTTTCAATATTTCCCTATGTCAATATTTCCTTATGTCAATATTTCTTTTGTCAATATTTCCCTTTTTCAATATTTCCTTTTGTCAATATTTCCTTTTCTCAATATTTCCTTTTGTCAATATTTCCTTTTTTCAATATTTCCTTTTGTCAATATTTCCTTTTGTCAATATTTTCTTTTGTCAATATTTTCTTTTATCAATATTTCCTTTTTTCAATATTTCCTATTTTCAATATTTCCTTATGTCAATATTTCCTATTGTCAACATTTCCTTTTTTCAATATTTCCTTTTGTCAATATTTCCTTTTTTATCAATATATCCTTTATACAATATTTCCTTTTTTCAATATTTAATTTTGTCAATATTTCCTTTTTTCAATATTTCCTTTTGTTAATATTTCCTTTTGTCAATATTCCTTTTGTCAATATTTCCTTTTTTCAATATTTCCTTTTTTCAATATTTCCTTTTTTCAATATTTCCTCTTTTAAATATTTCCTTTTTTCAATATTTCCTTTTTTCAATATTTCCTTTTGTCAATATTTCATGTTGTCAATATTTCCTTTTGTCAATATTTCCTTTTTTCAATTTTTGCTTTTGTCAATATTTCCTTTTGTTAATATTTCCTTTTTACAATATTTCGTTTTATCAATATTTCCTTTTTTCAATATTTCCTATTTTCAATATTTCCTTTTTTCAATATTTCCTTTTTTCAATATTTCCTTTTGTCAATATTTCCTTATTTCAATATTTCCTTTTTCCAATATTTCCTCTTTTCAATATATTTTTTTTTCAATATTCCTTTTGTCAATATTTCCTTTTTTCAATATTTCCTTTTGTCAATATTTCCTTTTTTCAATATTTCCTTTTTTCAATATTTCCCTATGTCAATATTTCCTTATGTCAATATTTCTTTTGTCAATATTTCCCTTTTTCAATATTTCCTTTTGTCAATATTTCCTTTTCTCAATATTTCCTTTTGTCAATATTTCCTTTTTTCAATATTTCCTTTTGTCAATATTTCCTTTTGTCAATATTTTCTTTTGTCAATATTTTCTTTTATCAATATTTCCTTTTTTCAATATTTCCTATTTTCAATATTTCCTTATGTCAATATTTCCTATTGTCAACATTTCCTTTTTTCAATATTTCCTTTTGTCAATATTTCCTTTTTTATCAATATATCCTTTATACAATATTTCCTTTTTTCAATATTTAATTTTGTCAATATTTCCTTTTTTCAATATTTCCTTTTGTTAATATTTCCTTTTGTCAATATTCCTTTTGTCAATATTTCCTTTTTTCAATATTTCCTTTTTTCAATATTTCCTTTTTTCAATATTTCCTCTTTTAAATATTTCCTTTTTTCAATATTTCCTTTTTTCAATATTTCCATTGTCAATATTTCATATTGTCAATATTTCCTTTTGTCAATATTTCCTTTTTTCAATATTTCCTTTTGTCAATAATTCCTTTTTTCAATATTTCCTCTTATCAATATTTCCTTTACTCAATATTTCCTTTTGTCAATATTTCCTTTTTTCAATATTTGCTTTTGTCAATATTTCCTTTTGTTAATATTTCCTTTTTAAAATATTTCCTTTTATCAAAATTTCCTTTTTTCAATATTTCCTTTTTTCAATATTTCCTTTTTTCAATATTTCCTTTTTTCAATATTTCCTTTTGTCAATAATTCCTTTTGTCAATATTTCTTTTGTCAATATTTCCCTTTTTCAAGATTTCCTTTTGTCAATATGTCCTTTTTTCAATATTTCCTTTTTTCAATATTTCCCTTTGTCAATAATTCCTTTTGTCAATATTTCTTTTGTCAATATTTCCCTTTTTCAAGATTTCCTTTTGCCAATATTTCTTTTTGTCAATATTTCCTTATGTCAATATTTCCTTTTTTCAATATTTCCTTTTGTCAATATTTCCTTTTGTCAATATTTTCTTCTGTCATCCTTTAATCAATATTTCCGTTTTTCAATATTTCCTTTTTCAAATATTTCCTTTTGTCAATATTTCCTATTGTCAACATTTCCTTTTTTCAATATTTCCTTTTGTCAATATTTCCTTTTTTTTCAATATTAAATTTTGTCAATATTTCCTTTTTTCAATATTTAATTTTGTCAATATTTCCTTTTTTCTATATTTCCTTTTGTTAATATTTCCTTTTGTCAATATATCCTTTTTTCAATATTTCCTTTTGTGTATATATCCTTTTTTCAATATTTCCTTTTTTCAATATTTCCTTTTGTCAATATTGCTAATGTCAACATTTCCTTTTTTCAATATTTCCTTTTGTCAATATTTCCTTTTGTAAATATTTCCTTTTTTATCAATATTTCCTTTTGTCAATATTTCCTTTTTTATCAATATATCCTTTTTTCAATATTTCCTTTTTTCAATATTTCCTTGTCAATATTTCCTTTTTTCAATATTTCCTTTTGTCAATATTTCCTTTTTTCAATATTTCCTTTTGTGTATATTACCTTTTTTCAATATTTCCTTTTTTCAATATTTCCTTTTGGTAATATTTCCTTTTTTCAATATTTCCTTTTTTCAATATTTCCTTTTGTTAATATTTCCTTTTGGCAATATTTCCTTTTCTCAAAATTTCCTTTTTTCAATATTTCCTTTTTTCAATATTTCCTTTTGTCAATATTTCCTTTTTCAATATTTCCATTTTTCAATATTTCCTTTTGTCAATATTTCCTTTTTCAATATTTCCTTTTTTTTATATTTCCTTTTTTCTATATTTCCTTTTTTCAATATTTCCTTTTGTCAATATATCCTGTTGTCAATATTTCCTTTTGTCAATATTTCCTTTTTTCAATATTTCCTTGTGTCAATATGTCCTTTTTTCAATATTTCCTCATGTCAATATTTCCTTTTTTCAATATTTCCTTTTTTTTATATTTACTTTATTCAATATTTCTTTTTTTCAATATTTCCTTTTGTCAATATTTCCTTTTTTCAATATTTCCTTTTGTCAATATTTCCTATTGTCAATATTTCCTTTTGTCAATATTTCCTTTTGTCAATATTTCTTTTTTTCAATATTTCCTTCTCTCAATATTTCCTTTTGTGTATATTTCCTATTGTCAACATTTCCTTTTCAAAATTTCCTTTTGTCAATATTTCCTTTTGTCAATATATATATTTTTTTCAATATTTCCTTATTTCAATATTTCCTTTGGTATATATTTCCTTTTTTCAATATTTTCTTTTTTCAATATTTCCTTTTTTCAGTATTTCCTTTTGTCAATATTTCCTTTTTTCAATATTTCCTCTTTTCAATATTTCCTTTTTTCAATATTTCCTTTTGTCAATATATCCATTTTTCAATACTTCCTTTTGTCAATATTTCCTTTTTCAATATTTCCTTTTTTCAATATTTCCTTTTTTTTATATTTCCTTTTTTCAATATTTCCTTTTGTCAATATTTCCTGTTGTCAATATTTCTTTTTGTCAATATTTCCTTTTTTCAATGTTTCCTTTGGTCAATATGTCCTTTTTTCAATATTTCCTTTTGTCAATATATCCTTATGTCAATATTTCCCTTTTTCAATATTTCCTTATGCCAACATTTCCTTTTGTCAATATTTCCTTTTCTCAATATTTCCTTTTTCCAATATTTCCTTTTGTCAATATTTCCTTTTGTCAATATTTCCTTTTTTAATATTTTCCTTTGTCAATATTTCCTTTTGTCAATATTTCCTTTTGTCAATATTTCCTTTTGTCAATATTTCCTTTTTTCAATATTTCCAATTTTCAATATTCCCTTTTGTCAATATTTCCTGTTGTCAATATTTCCTTTTGTCAATATTTCCTTTTTTCAATATTTCCTTTTGCCAATATGTCCTTTTTTCAATATTTCCTTTTGTCAATATATCCTTTTGTGAATATTTCCCTTTTTCAATATTTCCTTTTGTCAATATTTCGTTTTTTCAATATTTCCTTTTGTCAATATTTCCCTTTTTCAATATTTCCTTTTACCAATATTTCCTTTTGTCAATATTTCCTTTTGTCAATATTTCCTTTTCTTAATATTTCCATTTGTCTATATTTCCTTTTTTCAATATTTCCTTTTGTCAATATTTGCTTTTCTCAACATTTCCTTTTGTCAATATTTCCTTTTTTCAATAATTCCTTTTGTCAATTATTCCTTTTTCAATATTTCCTTTTTTTAAAATTTCCTTTTTTCAATATTTCCTTTTTTCAATATTTCCTTTTTTCAATATTTCCTTTTTTCAATATTTCCTTTAGTCAATATTGCCTTTTTTCAATATTTCCTTTTTCCAATATTTCCTCTTTTCAATATATATTTTTTTTCAATATTCCTTTTGTCAATATTTCCTTTTTCAATATTTCCTTTTTTCAATATTTCCTTTTTTCAATGCTTCCTCTTTTAAATATTTCCTTTTTTCAATATTTCCTTTTTTCAATATTTCCTTTTGTCAATATTTCATATTGTCAATATTTCCTTTTGTCAATATTTCCTTTTTTTAATATTTGCTTTTGTCAATATTTCTTTTTGTTAATATTTCCTTTTTACAATATTTCCTTTTATCAATATTTCCTTTTTTCAATATTTCCTATTTTCAATATTTCTTTTTTTCAATATTTCCTTTTTGCAATATTTCCTTTTGTCAATATTTCCATTTTTCAATATTTCCTTTTTCCAATATTTCCTCTTTTCAATATATTTTTTTTTCTATATTCCTTTTGTCAATATTTCCTTCTTTCAATATTTCCTTTTGTCTATATTTCCTTTTGTCAATATTTCCTTTTGTCAATATTTTCTTTCGTCAATATTTTCTTTTATCAATATTTCCTTTTTTCAATATTTCCTATTTTCAATATTTCCTTATGTCAATATTTCCTATTGTCAACATTTCCTTTTTTCAATATTTCCTTTTGTCAATATTTCCTTTTTTATCAATATATCCTTTATACAATATTTCCTTTTTTCAATATTTAATTTTGTCAATATTTCCTTTTTTCAATATTTCCTTTTGTTAATATTTCCTTTTGTCAATATTCCTTTTGTCAATATTTCCTTTTTTCAATATTTCCTTTTTTCAATATTTCCTTTTTTCAATATTTCCTCTTTTAAATATTTTTTTTTTTCAATATTTCCTTTTTTCAATATTTCCATTGTCAATATTTCATATTGTCAATATTTCCTTTTGTCAATATTTCCTTTTTTCAATATTTCCTTTTGTCAATAATTCCTTTTTTCAATATTTCCTCTTATCAATATTTCCTTTTCTCAATATTTCCTTTTGTCAATATTTCCTTTTTTCAATATTTGCTTTTGTCAATATTTCCTTTTGTTAATATTTCCTTTTTAAAATATTTCCTTTTATCAAAATTTCCTTTTTTTCAATATTTCCTTTTTTCAATATTTCCTTTTTTTCAATATTTCCTTTTTTCAATATTTCCTTTTGTCAATAATTCCTTTTGTCAATATTTCTTTTGTCAATATTTCCCTTTTTCAAGATTTCCTTTTGTCAATATTTCCTTTTTTCAATATTTCCTTTTTTCAATATTTCCCTTTGTCAATAATTCCTTTTGTCAATATTTCTTTTGTCAATATTTCCCTTTTTCAAGATTTCCTTTTGCCAATATTTCTTTTTGTCAATATTTCCTTATGTCAATATTTCCTTTTTTCAATATTTCCTTTTGTCAATATTTCCTTTTGTCAATATTTTCTTCTGTCATCCTTTAATCAATATTTCCGTTTTTCAATATTTCCTTTTTCAAATATTTCCTTTTGTCAATATTTCCTATTGTCAACATTTCCTTTTTTCAATATTTCCTTTTGTCAATATTTCCTTTTTTTTCAATATTAAATTTTGTCAATATTTCATTTTTTCAATATTTAATTTTGTCAATATTTCCTTTTTTCTATATTTCCTTTTGTTAATATTTCCTTTTGTCAATATATCCTTTTTTCAATATTTCCTTTTGTGTATATATCCTTTTTTCAATATTTCCTTTTTTCAATATTTCCTTTTGTCAATATTGCTAATGTCAACATTTCCTTTTTTCAATATTTCCTTTTGTCAATATTTCCGTTAGTAAATATTTCCTTTTTTATCAATATTTCCTTTTGTCAATATTTCCTTTTTTATCAATATATCCTTTTCTCAATATTTCCTTTTTTCAATATTTCCTTGTCAATATTTCCTTTTTTCAATATTTCCTTTTGTCAATATTTCCTTTTTTCAATATTTCCTTTTGTGTATATTACCTTTTTTCAATATTTCCTTTTTTCAATATTTCCTTTTGGTAATATTTCCTTTTTTCAATATTTCCTTTTTTCAATATTTCCTTTTGTTAATATTTCCTTTTGGCAATATTTCCTTTTCTCAAAATTTCCTTTTTTCAATATTTCCTTTTTTCAATATTTCCTTTTGTCAATATTTCCTTTTTCAATATTTCCATTTTTCAATATTTCATTTTGTCAATATTTCCTTTTTCAATATTTCCTTTTTTTTATATTTCCTTTTTTCTATATTTCCTTTTTTCAATATTTCCTTTTGTCAATATATCCTGTTGTCAATATTTCCTTTTGTCAATATTTCCTTTTTTCAATATTTCCTTGTGTCAATATTTCCTTTTTTCAATATTTCCTTTTTTTTATATTTACTTTATTCAATATTTCTTTTTTTCAATATTTCCTTTTGTCAATATTTCCTTTTTTCAATATTTCCTTTTGTCAATATTTCCTATTGTCAATATTTCCTTTTGTCAATATTTCCTTTTGTCAATATTTCTTTTTTTCAATATTTCCTTCTCTCAATATTTCCTTTTGTGTATATTTCCTATTGTCAACATTTCCTTTTCAAAATTTCCTTTTGTCAATATTTCCTTTTGTCAATATATATATTTTTTCAATATTTCCTTATTTCAATATTTCCTTTGGTATATATTTCCTTTTTTCAATATTTTCTTTTTTCAATATTTCCTTTTTTCAGTATTTCCTTTTGTCAATATTTCCTTTTTTCAATATTTCCTCTTTTCAATATTTCCTTTTTTCAATATTTCCTTTTGTCAATATATCCATTTTTCAATACTTCCTTTTGTCAATATTTCCTTTTTCAATATTTCCTTTTTTCAATATTTCCTTTTTTTTATATTTCCTTTTTTCAATATTTCCTTTTGTCAATATTTCCTGTTGTCAATATTTCTTTTTGTCAATATTTCCTTTTTTCAATGTTTCCTTTGGTCAATATGTCCTTTTTTCAATATTTCCTTTTGTCAATATATCCTTATGTCAATATTTCCCTTTTTCAATATTTCCTTATGCCAACATTTCCTTTTGTCAATATTTCCTTTTCTCAATATTTCCTTTTTCCAATATTTCCTTTTGTCAATATTTCCTTTTGTCAATATTTCCTTTTTTAATATTTTCCTTTGTCAATATTTCCTTTTGTCAATATTTCCTTTTGTCAATATTTCCTTTTGTCAATATTTCCTTTTTTCAATATTTCCAATTTTCAATATTCCCTTTTGTCAATATTTCCTGTTGTCAATATATCCTTTTGTCAATATTTCCTTTTTTCAATATTTCCTTTTGCCAATATGTCCTTTTTTCAATATTTCCTTTTGTCAATATATCCTTTTGTGAATATTTCCCTTTTTCAATATTTCCTTTTGCCAATATTTCCTTTTGTCAATATTTCCTTTTCTCAATATTTCCTTTTGTCAATATTTCCTTTTTTCAATATTTCCTTTTGTCAATATTTCCTTTTTTCAATATTTTCCTTTGTCAATATTTCCTTTTGTCAATATTTCCTTTTGTCAATATTTACTTTTTTCAATATTTTCTTTTTGCAATATTTCCTTTTGTCAATATTTCCTTTTGTCAATATTTCGTTTTTTCAATATTTCCTTTTGTCAATATTTCCCTTTTTCAATATTTCCTTTTACCAATATTTCCTTTTGTCAATATTTCCTTTTGTCAATATTTCCTTTTCTTAATATTTCCATTTGTCTATATTTCCTTTTTTCAATATTTCCTTTTGTCAATATTTGCTTTTCTCAACATTTCCTTTTGTCAATATTTCCTTTTTTCAATAATTCCTTTTGTCAATTATTCCTTTTTCAATATTTCCTTTTTTTAAAATTTCCTTTTTTCAATATTTCCTTTTTTCAATATTTCCTTTTTTCAATATTTCCTTTAGTCAATATTGCCTTTTTTCAATATTTCCTTTTTCCAATATTTCCTCTTTTCAATATATATTTTTTTTCAATATTCCTTTTGTCAATATTTCCTTTTTCAATATTTCCTTTTTTCAATATTTCCTTTTTTCAATGCTTCCTCTTTTAAATATTTCCTTTTTTCAATATTTCCTTTTTTCAATATTTCCTTTTGTCAATATTTCATATTGTCAATATTTCCTTTTGTCAATATTTCCTTTTTTTAATATTTGCTTTTGTCAATATTTCTTTTTGTTAATATTTCCTTTTTACAATATTTCCTTTTATCAATATTTCCTTTTTTCAATATTTCCTATTTTCAATATTTCTTTTTTTCAATATTTCCTTTTTGCAATATTTCCTTTTTTCAATATTTCCATTTTTCAATATTTCCTTTTTCCAATATTTCCTCTTTTCAATATATTTTTTTTTCAATATTCCTTTTGTCAATATTTCCTTCTTTCAATATTTCCTTTTGTCTATATTTCCTTTTTTCAATATTTCCTTTTTTCAATATTTCCCTTTGTCAATATTTCCTTTTTTCAATATTTCTTTTGTCAATATTTCCCTTTTTCAATATTTCCTTTTGCCAATATTTCCTTTTGTCAATATTTCCTTTTCTCAATATTTCCTTTTGTCAATATTTCCTTTTTTCAATATTTCCTTTTGTCAATATTTCTTTTGTCAATATTTTCTTTAGTCAATATTTTCTTTTATCAATATTTCCTTTTTTCAATATTTCCTTTTTTCAATATTTATTTTTGTCAATATTTCCTATTGTCAACATTTCCTTTTTTCAATATTTCCTTTTGTCAATATTTCCTTTTTTATCAATATATCCTTTTTACAATATTTCCTTTTTTCAATATTTAATTTTGTCAATATTTCCTTTTTTCAATATTTCCTTTTGTTAATATTTCCTTTTTTCAATATTCCTTTTGTCAATATTTCCTTTTTTCAATATTTCCTTTTTTCAATATTTCCTTTTTTCAATATTTCCTCTTTTAAATATTTCCTTTTTTCAATATTTCCTTTTTTCAATATTTCCTTTTGTCAATATTTCATATTGTCAATATTTCTTTTTGTCAATATTTCCTTTGTTCAATATTTCCTTTTGTCAATAATTCCTTTTTTCAATATTTCTTTTGGCAAAATTTCCTTTTCTCAATATTTCCTTTTGTCAATATATCATTTTTTCAATATTTGCTTTTGTCAATATTTCCTTTTGTTAATATTTCCTTTTTACAATATTTCCTTTTATCAATATTTCCTTTTTTCAATATTTCCTATTTTCAATATTTCCTTTTTTCAATATTTCCTTTTTTCAATATTTCCTTTTGTCAATATTTCCTTTTTTCAATATTTCCTTTTTCCAATTATTCCTCCTTTCTATATATTTTTTTTTCAATATTCCTATTGTCAATATTTCCTTCTTTTCAATATTTCCTTTTGTCAATATTTCCTTTTTTCAATATTTCCTTTTTTCAATATTTTCCTTTGTCAATATTTCCTTTTGTCAATATTTCTTTTGTCAATATTTCCCTTTTTCAATATTTCCTTTTGCCAATATTTCCTTTTGTCAGTATTTCCATTTCTCAATATTTCCATTTGTCAATATTTATTTTTTTCAATATTTCCTTTTGTCAATATTTCCTTTTGTCAATATTTTCTTTTGTCAATATTTCCTTTTATCAATATATCCTTTTTTTAAAATATTTCCTTTTTCAATATTTCCTTTTGTCAATATTTCCTTTTTTCAATATTTCCTCTTGTCAATATTTCCTTATGTCAATATATCCTTTTTTCAATATTTCCTTTTGTGTGTATTTCCTTTTTTCAATATTTTCTTTTTTCAATATTTCCTTTTGGTAATATTTCCTTTTTTCAATATTTCCTTTTTTCAATATTTCCTTTTGATAATATTTCCTTTTGTCAATATTTCCTTTTCTCAAAATTTCCTTTTTTCAATATTTCCTTTTTTCAATATTTCCTTTTGTTAATATTTCCTTTTTCAATACTTCCATTTTTCAATATTTCCTTTTGTCAATATTTCCTTTTTCAATATTTCCTTTTTTCAATATTTCCTTTTTTCAATATTTCTTTTTTTCAATATTTCCTTTTGTCAATATTTCCTGTTGTCAATATTTCCTTTTGTCAATATTTCCTTTTTTCAATATTTCCTTTTGTCAAAATGTCCTTTTTTCAATATTTCCTCATGTCAATATTTCCTTTTTTCAATATTTCCTTTTTTTAATATTTCCTTTATTCAATATTTCTTTTTCTCAATATTTCCTTTTGTCAATATTTCCTTTTTTCAATATTTCCTTTTGTCAATATTTCCTATTGTCAATATTTCCTTTTGTCAATATTTCCTTTTATCAATATGTCCTTTTTTCAATATTTCCTCATGTCAATATTTCCTTTTTTCAATATTTCCTCATGTCAATATTTCCTTTTTTCAATATTTCCTTTTTTTAATATTTCCTTTATTCAATATTTCTTTTTCTCAATATTTCCTTTTGTCAATATTTCCTTTTTTCAATATGTCCTTTTGTCAATATTTCCTATTGTCAATATTTCCTTTTGTCAATATTTCCTTTTGTCAATATTTCTTTTTTTCAATATTTCCTTCTTTCAATATTTCCTTTGGTATGTATTTCCTTTTTTCAATATTTTCTTTTTTCAATATTTCCTTTTTTCAATATTTCCTTTTGTCAATATTTCCTTTTTTCAATATTTCCTTTTTTCAATATTTCCATTTTTCAATATTTCCTTTTGTTAATATTTCCTTTTGTCAATATTTCCTTTTTTCAGTATTTCCTTTTGTCAATATTTCATTTTGTCAATAATTCCTTTCGTCAAAATTTCCTTTTGTTATTTTTCCTTTTGTCAATATTTCCTTGTGTCAATATTCCTTTTGTCAATATTTCGTTTTGCTAATACTTCCTTTTGTCAATATTACCTTTTTTCAATATTTCCTTTTGTCAATATTTCCTTTTTTCAATATTTCCTTTTGTCAATAATTCCTTTTGTCAATATTTCCTTTTGTCAACATTTCCCTTTTTCAATATTTCCTTTTGTCAATATTTCCTTTTTTCAATATTTCCTCTTTTCAATATTTCCTTTTGTCAATATTTCCGTTTGTCAATATTTCCTTTTATCAATTTTTCCTTTTTTCATTATTTCATTTTTTCAATATTTCCTTTTGTCAATATTTCGTATTGTCAATATTTCCTTTTGTCAATATTTCTTTTTTTCAATATTTCCTTTTGTCAATAATTCCTTTTTTCAATATTTCCTCTTGTCAATATTTCCTTTTCTCAATATTTCCTTTTGTCAATATTTCCTATTTTCAATATTTGCTTTTGTCAATATTTCCTTTTGTTAAAATTTCCTTTTTACAATATTTCCTTTTATCAATATATCCTTTTTTCAATATTTCCTTTTTTCAATATTTCCTTTTTTCAATATTTCCTTTTTCCAATATTTCCTCTTTTCAATATATTTATTTTTCAATATTCCTTTTGTCAATATTTCCTTTTTTCAATATTTCGTTTTGTCAATATTTCCTTTTTTCAATATTTCCTTTTTTCAATATTTCCTTTTGTCAATATTTCCTTTTGTCAATATTTGTTTTGTCAATATTTCCGTTTTTCAATATTTCCTTTTGCCAATATTAACTTTGGTCAATATTTCCTTTTCTCAATATTTCCTTTTGTCAATATTTCCTTTTTTCAGTATTTCCTTTTGTCAATATTTCCTTTTGTCAATATTTTCTTTTGTCAATATTTCCTTTTATCAATTTTTCCTTTTTTCAATATTTCCTTTTTTCGATATTTCCTTTTGTCAATATTTCCTATTGTCAACATTTCCTTTTTTCAATATTTCCTTTTGTCAATATTTCCTGTTGTAAATATTTCCTTTTTTGTCAATATTTCCTTTTGTCAATATTTCCTTTTTTATCAATATATCCTTTTTTCAATATTTCCTTTTTTCAATATCTCCTTTTGTCAATATTTCCTTTTTTCAATATTTCCTTTTGTCAATATTTCCTTTTGTCAATATATCCTTTTTTCAATATTTCCTTTTGTGTATATTTCCTTTTTTCAATATTTCCTTTTTTCAATATTTCCTTTTGGTAATATTTCCTTTTTTCAATATTTCCTTTTTTCAATATTTCCTTTTGTCAATATTTCATTTTGTCAATATTTCCTTTCTCAAAATTTCCTTTTTTCAATATTTCCTTTTTTTCAATATTTCCTTTTGTCAATATTTCCTTTTTCAATATTTCAAGTTTTCAATATTTCCTTTTTTCAATATTTCCTGTTGTCAATATTTCCTTTTGTCAATATTTCCTTTTTTCAATATTTCCTTTTGTCAATATGTCCTTTTTTCAATATTTACTCATGTCAATATTTCCTTTTGTCAATATTTCCTTTTTTCAATATTTCCTTTTGTCAATATGTCCTTTTTTCAATATTTCCTCATGTCAATATTTCCTTTTGTCAATATTTCCTTTTTTCAATATTTCCTTTTTTCAATATTTTCCTTTTTCAATATTTCCTTTTTTCAATATTTCCTTTTTTTTATATTTCCTTTTTTCAATATTTCCTTTTGTCAATATTTCCTGTTGTCAATATTTCTTTTTGTCAATATTTCCTTTTTTCAATGTTTCCTTTGGTCAATATTAACTTTGGTCAATATTTCTTTTTGTCAATATTTCCTTTTTTCAATGTTTCCTTTGGTCAATATGTCCTTTTTTCAATATTTCCTTTTGTCAATATATCCTTATGTCAATATTTCCCTTTTTCAATATTTCCTTTTGCCAACATTTCCTTTTGTAAAATTTCCTTTTCTCAATATTTCCTTTTTCCAATATTTCCTTTTGTCAATATTTCCTTTTTTAATATTTTCCTTTGTCAATATTTCATTTTGTCAATATTTCCTTTTGTCAATATTTCCTTTTGTCAATATTTCCTTTTTTCAATATTTCCAATTTTCAATATTCCCTTTTGTCAATATTTCCTGTTGTCAATATTTCCTTTTGTCAATATTTCCTTTTTTCAATATTTCCTTTTGCCAATATGTCCTTTTTTCAATATTTCCTTTTGTCAATATATCCTTTTGTCAATATTTCCCTTTTTCAATATTTCCTTTTGCCAATATTTCCTTTTGTCAATATTTCCTTTTCTCAATATTTCCTTTTGTCAATATTTCCTTTTTTCAATATTTCCTTTTGTCAATATTTCCTTTTTTCAATATTTTCCTTTGTCAATATTTCCTTTTGTCAATATTTCCTTTTTTCAATATTCACTTTTTTCAATATTTTCTTTTTGCAATATTTCCTTTTGTCAATATTTCCTTTTGTCAATATTTCGTTTTTTCAATATTTCCTTTTGTCAATATTTCCCTTTTTCAATATTTCCTTTTACCAATATTTCCTTTTGTCAATATTTCCTTTTGTCAATATTTCCTTTTCTTAATATTTCCATTTGTCTATATTTCCTTTTTTCAATATTTCCTTTGGCAATATTTGCTTTTCTCAACATTTCCTTTTTTCAATATTTCCAATTTTCAATATTCCCTTTTGTCAATATTTCCTGTTGTCAATATTTCCTTTTGTCAATATTTCCTTTTTTCAATATTTCCTTTTGCCAATATGTCCTTTTTTCAATATTTCCTTTTGTCAATATATCCTTCTGTCAATATTTCCCTTTTTCAATATTTCCTTTTGCCAATATTTCCTTTTGTCAATATTTCCTTTTCTCAATATTTCCTTTTGTCAATATTTCCTTTTTTCAATATTTCCTTTTGTCAATATTTCCTTTTTTCAATATTTTCCTTTGTCAATATTTCCTTTTGTCAATATTTCCTTTTTTCAATATTCACTTTTTTCAATATTTTCTTTTTGCAATATTTCCTTTTGTCAATATTTCCTTTTGTCAATATTTCGTTTTTTCAATATTTCCTTTTGTCAATATTTCCCTTTTTCAATATTTCCTTTTACCAATATTTCCTTTTGTCAATATTTCCTTTTGTCAATATTTCCTTTTCTTAATATTTCCATTTGTCTATATTTCCTTTTTTCAATATTTCCTTTGGCAATATTTGCTTTTCTCAACATTTCCTTTTGTCAATATTTCCTTTTTTCAATAATTCCTTTTGTCAATTATTCCTTTTTCAATATTTCCTTTTTTTAAAATTTCCTTTTTTCAATATTTCCTTTTTTCAATATTTCCTTTTTTCAATATTTCCTTTTTTCAATATTTCCTTTAGTCAATATTGCCTTTTTTCAATATTTCCTTTTTCCAATATTTCCTCTTTTCAATATATTTTTTTTTCAATATTCCTTTTGTCAATATTTCCTTTTTCAATATTTCCTTTTTTCAATATTTCCTTTTTTCAATGCTTCCTCTTTTAAATATTTCCTTTTTTCAATATTTCCTTTTTTCAATATTTCCTTTTGTCAATATTTCATATTGTCAATATTTCCTTTTGTCAATATTTCCTTTTTTGAATATTTGCTTTTGTCCATATTTCTTTTTGTTAATATTTCCTTTTTACAATATTTCCTTTTATCAATATTTCCTTTTTTCAATATTTCCTATTTTCAATATTTCCTTTTTTCAATATTTCCTTTTTGCAATATTTCCTTTTGTCAATATTTCCATTTTTCAATATTTCCTTTTTCCAATATTTCCTCTTTTCAATATATTTTTTTTTCAATATTCCTTTTGTCAATATTTCCTTCTTTCAATATTTCCTTTTGTCTATATTTCCTTTTTTCAATATTTCCTTTTTTCAATATTTCCCTTTGTCAATATTTCCTTTTTTCAATATTTCTTTTGTCAATATTTCCCTTTTTCAATATTTCCTTTTGTCAATATTTCCTTTTCTCAATATTTCCTTTTGTCAATATTTCCTTTTTTCAATATTTCCTTTTGTCAATATTTCTTTTGTCAATATTTTCTTTTATCAATATTTCCTTTTTTCAATATTTCCTTTTTTCAATATTTCTTTTTGTCAATATTTCCTATTGTCAACATTTCCCATTTTCAATATTTCCTTTTGTCAATATTTCCTTTTTTATCAATATATCCTTTTTACAATATTTCCTTTTTTCAATATTTAATTTTGTCAATATTTCCTTTTTTCAATATTTCCTTTTGTTAATATTTGATTTTGTCAATATTCCTTTTGTCAATATTTCCTTTTTTCAATATTTCCTTTTTTCAATATTTCCTTTTTCAATATTTCCTCTTTTAAATATTTCCTTTTTTCAATATTTCCTTTTTTCAATATTTCCTTTTGTCAATATTTCATATTGTCAATATTTCTTTTTGTCAATATTTCCTTTGTTCAATATTTCCTTTTGTCAATAATTCCTTTTTTCAATATTTCTTTTGGCAAAATTTCCTTTTCTCAATATTTCCTTTTGTCAATATATCATTTTTTCAATATTTGCTTTTGTCAATATTTCCTTTTGTTAATATTTCCTTTTTACAATATTTCCTTTTATCAATATTTCCTTTTTTCAATATTTCCTATTTTCAATATTTCCTTTTTTCAATATTTCCTTTTTTCAATATTTCCTTTTGTCAATATTTCCTTTTTTCAATATTTCCTTTTTCCAATATTTCCTCCTTTCAATATATATTTTTTTCAATATTCCTATTGTCAATATTTCCTTTTTTCAATATTTCCTTTTGTCAATATTTCCTTTTGTCAATATTTCTTTTGTCAATATTTCCCTTTTTCAATATTTCCTTTTGCCAATATTTCCTTTTGTCAGTATTTCCATTTCTCAATATTTCCATTTGTCAATATTTATTTTTTTCAATATTTCCTTTTGTCAATATTTCCTTTTGTCAATATTTTCTTTTGTCAATATTTCCTTTTATCAATATATCCTTTTTTTAAAATATTTCCTTTTTCAATATTTCCTTTTGTCAATATTTCCTTTTTTCAATATTTCCTTTTGTCAATATTTCCTTATGTCAATATATCCTTTTTTCAATATTTCCTTTTGTCAATATTTCCTTTTTCAATATTTCCGTTTTTCAATATTTCCTTTTGCCAATATTAACTTTGGTCAATATTTCCTTTTCTCAATATTTCCTTTTTTCAATATTTCCTTTTTTCAGTATTTCCTTTTGTCAATATTTCCTTTTGTCAATATTTTCTTTTGTCAATATTTCCTTTTATCAATTTTTCCTTTTTTCAATATTTCCTTTTTTCAATATTTCCTTTTGTCAATATTTCCTATTGTCAACATTTCCTTTTTTCTATATTTCCTTTTGTCAATATTTCCTTTTGTAAATATTTCCTTTTTTGTCAATATTTCCTTTTGTCCATATTTCCTTTTTTATCAATATATCCTTTTTTCAATATTTCCTTTTTTCAATATTTCCTTTTGTCAATATTTCCTTTTTTCAACATTTCCTTTTGTCAATATTTCCTTTTGTCAATATTTCCTATTGTCAACATTTCCTTTTTTTAATATTTCCTTTTGTCAATATTTCCTTTTTTTTCAATATTTAATTTTGTCAATATTTCCTTTTTTCAATATTTAATTTTGTCAATATTTCCTTTTTTCTATATTACCTTTTGTTAATATTTCCTTTTGTCAATATATCCTTTTTTCAATATTTCCTTTTGTGTATATATCCTTTTTTCAATATTTCCTTTTTTCAATATTTCCTTTTGTCAATATTCCCTATTGTCAACATTTCCTTTTTTCAATATTTCCTCTTATCAATATTTCCTTTTCTCAATATTTCCTTTTGTCAATATTTCCTTTTTTCAATATTTGCTTTTGTCAATATTTCCTTTTGTTAATATTTCCTTTTTAAAATATTTCCTTTTATCAAAATTTCCTTTTTTCAATATTTCCTTTTTTCAATATTTCCTTTTTTCAATATTTCCTTTTTTCAATATTTCCTTTTGTCAATAATTCCTTTTGTCAATATTTCTTTTGTCAATATTTCCCTTTTTCAAGATTTCCTTTTGTCAATATTTCCTTTTTTCAATATTTCCTTTTTTCAATATTTCCCTTTGTCAATAATTCCTTTTGTCAATATTTCTTTTGTCAATATTTCCCTTTTTCAAGATTTCCTTTTGCCAATATTTCTTTTTGTCAATATTTCCTTATGTCAATATTTCCTTTTTTCAATATTTCCTTTTGTCAATATTTCCTTTTGTCAATATTTTCTTCTGTCATCCTTTAATCAATATTTCCGTTTTTCAATATTTCCCTTTTAAAATATTTCCTTTTGTCAATATTTCCTATTGTCAACATTTCCTTTTTTCAATATTTCCTTTTGTCAATATTTCCTTTTTTTTCAATATTAAATTTTGTCAATATTTCCTTTTTTCAATATTTAATTTTGTCAATATTTCCTTTTTTCTATATTTCCTTTTGTTAATATTTCCTTTTGTCAATATATCCTTTTTTCAATATTTCCTTTTGTGTATATATCCTTTTTTCAATATTTCCTTTTTTCAATATTTCCTTTTGTCAATATTGCTAATGTCAACATTTCCTTTTTTCAATATTTCCTTTTGTCAATATTTCCTTTAGTAAATATTTCCTTTTTTATCAATATTTCCTTTTGTCAATATTTCCTTTTTTATCAATATATCCTTTTTTCAATATTTCCTTTTTTCAATATTTCCTTGTCAATATTTCCTTTTTTCAATATTTCCTTTTGTCAATATTTCCTTTTTTCAATATTTCCTTTTGTGTATATTACCTTTTTTCAATATTTCCTTTTTTCAATATTTCCTTTTGGTAATATTTCCTTTTTTCAATATTTCCTTTTTTCAATATTTCCTTTTGTTAATATTTCCTTTTGGCAATATTTCCTTTTCTCAAAATTTCCTTTTTTCAATATTTCCTTTTTTCAATATTTCCTTTTGTCAATATTTCCTTTTTCAATATTTCCATTTTTCAATATTTCCTTTTGTCAATATTTCCTTTTTCAATATTTCCTTTTTTTTATATTTCCCTTTTTCTATATTTCCTTTTTTCAATATTTCCTTTTGTCAATATATCCTGTTGTCAATATTTCCTTTTGTCAATATTTCCTTTTTTCAATATTTCCTTGTGTCAATATGTCCTTTTTTCAATATTTCCTCATGTCAATATTTCCTTTTTTCAATATTTCCTTTTTTTTATATTTACTTTATTCAATATTTCTTTTTTTCAA
Organism: Ischnura elegans; assembly: GCF_921293095.1. Classification (NCBI taxonomy): domain Eukaryota; kingdom Metazoa; phylum Arthropoda; class Insecta; order Odonata; family Coenagrionidae; genus Ischnura; species Ischnura elegans. The sequence goes on along the minus strand of NC_060248.1, from coordinate 120,957,298 downwards.
TATTTCCTTTTGTCAATATTTCCTTTTTTCAATATTTCCTTTTGTCAATATTTCCTATTGTCAATATTTCCTTTTGTCAATATTTCCTTTTGTCAATATTTCTTTTTTTCAATATTTCCTTCTCTCAATATTTCCTTTTGTGTATATTTCCTATTGTCAACATTTCCTTTTCAAAATTTCCTTTTGTCAATATTTCCTTTTGTCAATATATATATTTTTTTCAATATTTCCTTATTTCAATATTTCCTTTGGTATATATTTCCTTTTTTCAATATTTTCTTTTTCCAATATTTCCTTTTTTCAGTATTTCCTTTTGTCAATATTTCCTTTTTTCAATATTTCCTCTTTTCAATATTTCCTTTTTTCAATATTTCCTTTTGTCAATATATCCATTTTTCAATACTTCCTTTTGTCAATATTTCCTTTTTCAATATTTCCTTTTTTCAATATTTCCTTTTTTTTATATTTCCTTTTTTCAATATTTCCTTTTGTCAATATTTCCTGTTGTCAATATTTCTTTTTGTCAATATTTCCTTTTTTCAATGTTTCCTTTGGTCAATATGTCCTTTTTTCAATATTTCCTTTTGTCAATATATCCTTATGTCAATATTTCCCTTTTTCAATATTTCCTTATGCCAACATTTCCTTTTGTCAATATTTCCTTTTCTCAATATTTCCTTTTTCCAATATTTCCTTTTGTCAATATTTCCTTTTGTCAATATTTCCTTTTTTAATATTTTCCTTTGTCAATATTTCCTTTTGTCAATATTTCCTTTTGTCAATATTTCCTTTTTTCAATATTTCCAATTTTCAATATTCCCTTTTGTCAATATTTCCTGTTGTCAATATTTCCTTTTGTCAATATTTCCTTTTTTCAATATTTCCTTTTGCCAATATGTCCTTTTTTCAATATTTCCTTTTGTCAATATATCCTTTTGTGAATATTTCCCTTTTTCAATATTTCCTTTTGCCAATATTTCCTTTTGTCAATTTTCCTTTTCTCAATATTTCCTTTTGTCAATATTTCCTTTTTTCAATATTTCCTTTTGTCAATATTTCCTTTTTTCAATATTTTCCTTTGTCAATATTTCCTTTTGTCAATATTTCCTTTTGTCAATATTTACTTTTTTCAATATTTTCTTTTTGCAATATTTCCTTTTGTCAATATTTCCTTTTGTCAATATTTCGTTTTTTCAATATTTCCTTTTGTCAATATTTCCCTTTTTCAATATTTCCTTTTACCAATATTTCCTTTTGTCAATATTTCCTTTTGTCAATATTTCCTTTTCTTAATATTTCCATTTGTCTATATTTCCTTTTTTCAATATTTCCTTTTGTCAATATTTGCTTTTCTCAACATTTCCTTTTGTCAATATTTCCTTTTTTCAATAATTCCTTTTGTCAATTATTCCTTTTTCAATATTTCCTTTTTTTAAAATTTCCTTTTTTCAATATTTCCTTTTTTTAATATTTCCTTTTTTCAATATTTCCTTTTTTCAATATTTCCTTTAGTCAATATTGCCTTTTTTCAATATTTCCTTTTTCCAATATTTCCTCTTTTCAATATATATTTTTTTTCAATATTCCTTTTGTCAATATTTCCTTTTTCAATATTTCCTTTTTTCAATATTTCCTTTTTTCAATGCTTCCTCTTTTAAATATTTCCTTTTTTCAATATTTCCTTTTTTCAATATTTCCTTTTGTCAATATTTCATATTGTCAATATTTCCTTTTGTCAATATTTCCTTTTTTTAATATTTGCTTTTGTCAATATTTCTTTTTGTTAATATTTCCTTTTTACAATATTTCCTTTTATCAATATTTCCTTTTTTCAATATTTCCTATTTTCAATATTTCTTTTTTTCAATATTTCCTTTTTGCAATATTTCCTTTTGTCAATATTTCCATTTTTCAATATTTCCTTTTTCCAATATTTCCTCTTTTCAATATATTTTTTTTTCAATATTCCTTTTGTCAATATTTCCTTCTTTCAATATTTCCTTTTGTCTATATTTCCTTTTGTCAATATTTCCTTTTGTCAATATTTTCTTTTGTCAATATTTTCTTTTATCAATATTTCCTTTTTTCAATATTTCCTATTTTCAATATTTCCTTATGTCAATATTTCCTATTGTCAACATTTCCTTTTTTCAATATTTCCTTTTGTCAATATTTCCTTTTTTATCAATATATCCTTTATACAATATTTCCTTTTTTCAATATTTAATTTTGTCAATATTTCCTTTTTTCAATATTTCCTTTTGTTAATATTTCCTTTTGTCAATATTCCTTTTGTCAATATTTCCTTTTTTCAATATTTCCTTTTTTCAATATTTCCTTTTTTCAATATTTCCTCTTTTAAATATTTCCTTTTTTCAATATTTCCTTTTTTCAATATTTCCATTGTCAATATTTCATATTGTCAATATTTCCTTTTGTCAATATTTCCTTTTTTCAATATTTCCTTTTGTCAATAATTCCTTTTTTCAATATTTCCTCTTATCAATATTTCCTTTTCTCAATATTTCCTTTTGTCAATATTTCCTTTTTTCAATATTTGCTTTTGTCAATATTTCCTTTTGTTAATATTTCCTTTTTAAAATATTTCCTTTTATCAAAATTTCCTTTTTTCAATATTTCCTTTTTTCAATATTTCCTTTTTTCAATATTTCCTTTTTTCAATATTTCCTTTTGTCAATAATTCCTTTTGTCAATATTTCTTTTGTCAATATTTCCCTTTTTCAAGATTTCCTTTTGTCAATATTTCCTTTTTTCAATATTTCCTTTTTTCAATATTTCCCTTTGTCAATAATTCCTTTTGTCAATATTTCTTTTGTCAATATTTCCCTTTTTCAAGATTTCCTTTTGCCAATATTTCTTTTTGTCAATATTTCCTTATGTCAATATTTCCTTTTTTCAATATTTCCTTTTGTCAATATTTCCTTTTGTCAATATTTTCTTCTGTCATCCTTTAATCAATATTTCCGTTTTTCAATATTTCCTTTTTCAAATATTTCCTTTTGTCAATATTTCCTATTGTCAACATTTCCTTTTTTCAATATTTCCTTTTGTCAATATTTCCTTTTTTTTCAATATTAAATTTTGTCAATATTTCCTTTTTTCAATATTTAATTTTGTCAATATTTCCTTTTTTCTATATTTCCTTTTGTTAATATTTCCTTTTGTCAATATATCCTTTTTTCAATATTTCCTTTTGTGTATATATCCTTTTTTCAATATTTCCTTTTTTCAATATTTCCTTTTGTCAATATTGCTAATGTCAACATTTCCTTTTTTCAATATTTCCTTTTGTCAATATTTCCTTTAGTAAATATTTCCTTTTTTATCAATATTTCCTTTTGTCAATATTTCCTTTTTTATCAATATATCCTTTTTTCAATATTTCCTTTTTTCAATATTTCCTTGTCAATATTTCCTTTTTTCAATATTTCCTTTTGTCAATATTTCCTTTTTTCAATATTTCCTTTTGTGTATATTACCTTTTTTCAATATTTCCTTTTTTCAATATTTCCTTTTGGTAATATTTCCTTTTTTCAATATTTCCTTTTTTCAATATTTCCTTTTGTTAATATTTCCTTTTGGCAATATTTCCTTTTCTCAAAATTTCCTTTTTTCAATATTTCCTTTTTTCAATATTTCCTTTTGTCAATATTTCCTTTTTCAATATTTCCATTTTTCAATATTTCCTTTTGTCAATATTTCCTTTTTCAATATTTCCTTTTTTTTATATTTCCTTTTTTCTATATTTCCTTTTTTCAATATTTCCTTTTGTCAATATATCCTGTTGTCAATATTTCCTTTTGTCAATATTTCCTTTTTTCAATATTTCCTTGTGTCAATATGTCCTTTTTTCAATATTTCCTCATGTCAATATTTCCTTTTTTCAATATTTCCTTTTTTTTATATTTACTTTATTCAATATTTCTTTTTTTCAATATTTCCTTTTGTCAATATTTCCTTTTTTCAATATTTCCTTTTGTCAATATTTCCTATTGTCAATATTTCCTTTTGTCAATATTTCCTTTTGTCAATATTTCTTTTTTTCAATATTTCCTTCTCTCAATATTTCCTTTTGTGTATATTTCCTATTGTCAACATTTCCTTTTCAAAATTTCCTTTTGTCAATATTTCCTTTTGTCAATATATATATTTTTTCAATATTTCCTTATTTCAATATTTCCTTTGGTATATATTTCCTTTTTTCAATATTTTCTTTTTTCAATATTTCCTTTTTTCAGTATTTCCTTTTGTCAATATTTCCTTTTTTCAATATTTCCTCTTTTCAATATTTCCTTTTTTCAATATTTCCTTTTGTCAATATATCCATTTTTCAATACTTCCTTTTGTCAATATTTCCTTTTTCAATATTTCCTTTTTTCAATATTTCCTTTTTTTTATATTTTCTTTTTTCAATATTTCCTTTTGTCAATATTTCCTGTTGTCAATATTTCTTTTTGTCAATATTTCCTTTTTTCAATGTTTCCTTTGGTCAATATGTCCTTTTTTCAATATTTCCTTTTGTCAATATATCCTTAGGTCAATATTTCCCTTTTTCAATATTTCCTTATGCCAACATTTCCTTTTGTCAATATTTCCTTTTCTCAATATTTCCTTTTTCCAATATTTCCTTTTGTCAATATTTCCTTTTGTCAATATTTCCTTTTTTAATATTTTCCTTTGTCAATATTTCCTTTTGTCAATATTTCCTTTTGTCAATATTTCCTTTTGTCAATATTTCCTTTTTTCAATATTTCCAATTTTCAATATTCCCTTTTGTCAATATTTCCTGTTGTCAATATTTCCTTTTGTCAATATTTCCTTTTTTCAATATTTCCTTTTGCCAATATGTCCTTTTTTCAATATTTCCTATTGTCAACATTTCCTTTTTTCAATATTTCCTTTTGTCAATATTTCCTTTTTTTTCAATATTAAATTTTGTCAATATTTCCTTTTCTCAATATTTCCTTTTGTCAATATTTCCTTTTTTCAATATTTCCTTTTGTCAATATTTCCTTTTTTCAATATTTTCCTTTGTCAATATTTCCTTTTGTCAATATTTCCTTTTGTCAATATTTACTTTTTTCAATATTTTCTTTTTGCAATATTTCCTTTTGTCAATATTTCCTTTTGTCAATATTTCGTTTTTTCAATATTTCCTTTTGTCAATATTTCCCTTTTTCAATATTTCCTTTTACCAATATTTCCTTTTGTCAATATTTCCTTTTGTCAATATTTCCTTTTCTTAATATTTCCATTTGTCTATATTTCCTTTTTTCAATATTTCCTTTTGTCAATATTTGCTTTTCTCAACATTTCCTTTTGTCAATATTTCCTTTTTTCAATAATTCCTTTTGTCAATTATTCCTTTTTCAATATTTCCTTTTTTTAAAATTTCCTTTTTTCAATATTTCCTTTTTTCAATATTTCCTTTTTTCAATATTTCCTTTTTTCAATATTTCCTTTAGTCAATATTGCCTTTTTTCAATATTTCCTTTTTCCAATATTTCCTCTTTTCAATATATATTTTTTTTCAATATTCCTTTTGTCAATATTTCCTTTTTAAATATTTCCTTTTTTCAATATTTCCTTTTTTCAATGCTTCCTCTTTTAAATATTTCCTTTTTTCAATATTTCCTTTTTTCAATATTTCCTTTTGTCAATATTTCATATTGTCAATATTTCCTTTTGTCAATATTTCCTTTTTTTAATATTTGCTTTTGTCAATATTTCTTTTTGTTAATATTTCCTTTTTACAATATTTCCTTTTATCAATATTTCCTTTTTTCAATATTTCCTATTTTCAATATTTCTTTTTTTCAATATTTCCTTTTTGCAATATTTCCTTTTGTCAATATTTCCATTTTTCAATATTTCCTTTTTCCAATATTTCCTCTTTTCAATATATTTTTTTTTCAATATTCCTTTTGTCAATATTTCCTTCTTTCAATATTTCCTTTTGTCTATATTTCCTTTTTTCAATATTTCCTTTTTTCAATATTTCCCTTTGTCAATATTTCCTTTTTTCAATATTTCTTTTGTCAATATTTCCCTTTTTCAATATTTCCTTTTGCCAATATTTCCTTTTGTCAATATTTCCTTTTCTCAATATTTCCTTTTGTCAATATTTCCTTTTTTCAATATTTCCTTTTGTCAATATTTCTTTTGTCAATATTTTCTTTTGTCAATATTTTCTTTTATCAATATTTCCTTTTTTCAATATTTCCTTTTTTCAATATTTATTTTTGTCAATATTTCCTATTGTCAACATTTCCTTTTTTCAATATTTCCTTTTGTCAATATTTCCTTTTTTATCAATATATCCTTTTTACAATATTTCCTTTTTTCAATATTTAATTTTGTCAATATTTCCTTTTTTCAATATTTCCTTTTGTTAATATTTCCTTTTTTCAATATTCCTTTTGTCAATATTTCCTTTTTTCAATATTTCCTTTTTTCAATATTTCCTTTTTTCAATATTTCCTCTTTTAAATATTTCCTTTTTTCAATATTTCCTTTTTTCAATATTTCCTTTTGTCAATATTTCATATTGTCAATATTTCTTTTTGTCAATATTTCCTTTGTTCAATATTTCCTTTTGTCAATAATTCCTTTTTTCAATATTTCTTTTGGCAAAATTTCCTTTTCTCAATATTTCCTTTTGTCAATATATCATTTTTTCAATATTTGCTTTTGTCAATATTTCCTTTTGTTAATATTTCCTTTTTACAATATTTCCTTTTATCAATATTTCCTTTTTTCAATATTTCCTATTTTCAATATTTCCTTTTTTCAATATTTCCTTTTTTCAATATTTCCTTTTGTCAATATTTCCTTTTTTCAATATTTCCTTTTTCCAATTATTCCTCCTCTCAATATATTTTTTTTTCAATATTCCTATTGTCAATATTTCCTTCTTTTCAATATTTCCTTTTGTCAATATTTCCTTTTTTCAATATTTCCTTTTTTCAATATTTTCCTTTGTCAATATTTCCTTTTGTCAATATTTCTTTTGTCAATATTTCCCTTTTTCAATATTTCCTTTTGCCAATATTTCCTTTTGTCAGTATTTCCATTTCCCAATATTTCCATTTGTCAATATTTATTTTTTTCAATATTTCCTTTTGTCAATATTTCCTTTTGTCAATATTTTCTTTTGTCAATATTTCCTTTTATCAATATATCCTTTTTTTAAAATATTTCCTTTTTCAATATTTCCTTTTGTCAATATTTCCTTTTTTCAATATTTCCTTTTGTCAATATTTCCTTATGTCAATATATCCTTTTTTAAATATTTCCTTTTGTGTGTATTTCCTTTTTTCAATATTTTCTTTTTTCAATATTTCCTTTTGGTAATATTTCCTTTTTTCAATATTTCCTTTTTTCAATATTTCCTTTTGATAATATTTCCTTTTGTCAATATTTCCTTTTCTCAAAATTTCCTTTTTTCAATATTTCCTTTTTTCAATATTTCCTTTTGTTAATATTTCCTTTTTCAATACTTCCATTTTTCAATATTTCCTTTTGTCAATATTTCCTTTTTCAATATTTCCTTTTTTCAATATTTCCTTTTTTCAATATTTCTTTTTTTCAATATTTCCTTTTGTCAATATTTCCTGTTGTCAATATTTCCTTTTGTCAATATTTCCTTTTTTCAATATTTCCTTTTGTCAAAATGTCCTTTTTTCAATATTTCCTCATGTCAATATTTCCTTTTTTCAATATTTCCTTTTTTTAATATTTCCTTTATTCAATATTTCTTTTTCTCAATATTTCCTTTTGTCAATATTTCCTTTTTTCAATATTTCCTTTTGTCAATATTTCCTATTGTCAATATTTCCTTTTGTCAATATTTCCTTTTATCAATATGTCCTTTTTTCAATATTTCCTCATGTCAATATTTCCTTTTTTCAATATTTCCTCATGTCAATATTTCCTTTTTTCAATATTTCCTTTTTTTAATATTTCCTTTATTCAATATTTCTTTTTCTCAATATTTCCTTTTGTCAATATTTCCTTTTTTCAATATGTCCTTTTGTCAATATTTCCTATTGTCAATATTTCCTTTTGTCAATATTTCCTTTTGTCAATATTTCTTTTTTTCAATATTTCCTTCTTTCAATATTTCCTTTGGTATGTATTTCCTTTTTTCAATATTTTCTTTTTTCAATATTTCCTTTTTTCAATATTTCCTTTTGTCAATATTTCCTTTTTTCAATATTTCCTTTTTTCAATATTTCCATTTTTCAATATTTCCTTTTGTTAATATTTCCTTTTGTCAATATTTCCATTTTTCAGTATTTCCTTTTGTCAATATTTCATTTTGTCAATAATTCCTTTCGTCAATATTTCCTTTTGTTATTTTTCCTTTTGTCAATATTTCCTTGTGTCAATATTCCTTTTGTCAATATTTCATTTTGCTAATACTTCCTTTTGTCAATATTACCTTTTTTCAATATTTCCTTTTGTCAATATTTCCTTTTTTCAATATTTCCTTTTGTCAATAATTCCTTTTGTCAATATTTCCTTTTGTCAACATTTCCCTTTTTCAATATTTCCTTTTGTCAATATTTCCTTTTTTCAATATTTCCTCTTTTCAATATTTCCTTTTGTCAATATTTCCGTTTGTCAATATTTCCTTTTATCAATTTTTCCTTTTTTCATTATTTCATTTTTTCAATATTTCCTTTTGTCAATATTTCGTATTGTCAATATTTCCTTTTGTCAATATTTCTTTTTTTCAATATTTCCTTTTGTCAATAATTCCTTTTTTCAATATTTCCTCTTGTCAATATTTCCTTTTCTCAATATTTCCTTTTGTCAATATTTCCTATTTTCAATATTTGCTTTTGTCAATATTTCCTTTTGTTAAAATTTCCTTTTTACAATATTTCCTTTTATCAATATATCCTTTTTTCAATATTTCCTTTTTTCAATATTTCCTTTTTTCAATATTTCCTTTTTCCAATATTTCCTCTTTTCAATATATTTATTTTTCAATATTCCTTTTGTCAATATTTCCTTTTTTCAATATTTCGTTTTGTCAATATTTCCTTTTTTCAATATTTCCTTTTTTCAATATTTCCTTTTGTCAATATTTCCTTTTGTCAATATTTGTTTTGTCAATATTTCCGTTTTTCAATATTTCCTTTTGCCAATATTAACTTTGGTCAATATTTCCTTTTCTCAATATTTCCTTTTGTCAATATTTCCTTTTTTCAGTATTTCCTTTTGTCAATATTTCCTTTTGTCAATATTTTCTTTTGTCAATATTTCCTTTTATCAATTTTTCCTTTTTTCAATATTTCCTTTTTTCGATATTTCCTTTTGTCAATATTTCCTATTGTCAACATTTCCTTTTTTCAATATTTCCTTTTGTCAATATTTCCTGTTGTAAATATTTCCTTTTTTGTCAATATTTCCTTTTGTCAATATTTCCTTTTTTATCAATATATCCTTTTTTCAATATTTCCTTTTTTCAATATTTCCTTTTGTCAATATTTCCTTTTTTCAATATTTCCTTTTGTCAATATTTCCTTTTGTCAATATATCCTTTTTTCAATATTTCCTTTTGTGTATATTTCCTTTTTTCAATATTTCCTTTTTTCAATATTTCCTTTTGGTAATATTTCCTTTTTTCAATATTTCCTTTTTTCAATATTTCCTTTTGTCAATATTTCATTTTGTCAATATTTCCTTTCTCAAAATTTCCTTTTTTCAATATTTCCTTTTTTTCAATATTTCCTTTTGTCAATATTTCCTTTTTCAATATTTCAAGTTTTCAATATTTCCTTTTTTCAATATTTCCTGTTGTCAATATTTCCTTTTGTCAATATTTCCTTTTTTCAATATTTCCTTTTGTCAATATGTCCTTTTTTCAATATTTACTCATGTCAATATTTCCTTTTGTCAATATTTCCTTTTTTCAATATTTCCTTTTGTCAATATGTCCTTTTTTCAATATTTCCTCATGTCAATATTTCCTTTTGTCAATATTTCCTTTTTTCAATATTTCCTTTTTTCAATATTTTCCTTTTTCAATATTTCCTTTTTTCAATATTTCCTTTTTTTTATATTTCCTTTTTTCAATATTTCCTTTTGTCAATATTTCCTATTGTCAATATTTCTTTTTGTCAATATTTCCTTTTTTCAATGTTTCCTTTGGTCAATATTAACTTTGGTCAATATTTCTTTTTGTCAATATTTCCTTTTTTCAATGTTTCCTTTGGTCAATATGTCCTTTTTTCAATATTTCCTTTTGTCAATATATCCTTATGTCAATATTTCCCTTTTTCAATATTTCCTTTTGCCAACATTTCCTTTTGTAAAATTTCCTTTTCTCAATATTTCCTTTTTCCAATATTTCCTTTTGTCAATATTTCCTTTTTTAATATTTTCCTTTGTCAATATTTCATTTTGTCAATATTTTCTTTTGTCAATATTTCCTTTTGTCAATATTTCCTTTTTTCAATATTTCCAATTTTCAATATTCCCTTTTGTCAATATTTCCTGTTGTCAATATTTCCTTTTGTCAATATTTCCTTTTTTCAATATTTCCTTTTGCCAATATGTCCTTTTTTCAATATTTCCTTTTGTCAATATATCCTTTTGTCAATATTTCCCTTTTTCAATATTTCCTTTTGCCAATATTTCCTTTTGTCAATATTTCCTTTTCTCAATATTTCCTTTTGTCAATATTTCCTTTTTTCAATATTTCCTTTTGTCAATATTTCCTTTTTTCAATATTTTCCTTTGTCAATATTTCCTTTTGTCAATATTTCCTTTTTTCAATATTCACTTTTTTCAATATTTTCTTTTTGCAATATTTCCTTTTGTCAATATTTCCTTTTGTCAATATTTCGTTTTTTCAATATTTCCTTTTGTCAATATTTCCCTTTTTCAATATTTCCTTTTACCAATATTTCCTTTTGTCAATATTTCCTTTTGTCAATATTTCCTTTTCTTAATATTTCCATTTGTCTATATTTCCTTTTTTCAATATTTCCTTTGGCAATATTTGCTTTTCTCAACATTTCCTTTTGTCAATATTTCCTTTTTTCAATAATTCCTTTTGTCAATTATTCCTTTTTCAATATTTCCTTTTTTTAAAATTTCCTTTTTTCAATATTTCCTTTTTTCAATATTTCCTTTTTTCAATATTTCCTTTTTCAATATTTCCTTTAGTCAATATTGCCTTTTTTCAATATTTCCTTTTTCCAATATTTCCTCTTTTCAATATATTTTTTTTTCAATATTCCTTTTGTCAATATTTCCTTTTTCAATATTTCCTTTTTTCAATATTTCCTTTTTTCAATGCTTCCTCTTTTAAATATTTCCTTTTTTCAATATTTCCTTTTTTCAATATTTCCTTTTGTCAATATTTCATATTGTCAATATTTTCTTTTGTCAATATTTCCTTTTTTGAATATTTGCTTTTGTCCATATTTCTTTTTGTTAATATTTCCTTTTTACAATATTTCCTTTTATCAATATTTCCTTTTTTCAATATTTCCTATTTTCAATATTTCCTTTTTTCAATATTTCCTTTTTGCAATATTTCCTTTTGTCAATATTTCCATTTTTCAATATTTCCTTTTTCCAATATTTCCTCTTTTCAATATATTTTTTTTTCAATATTCCTTTTGTCAATATTTCCTTCTTTCAATATTTCCTTTTGTCTATATTTCCTTTTTTCAATATTTCCTTTTTTCAATATTTCCCTTTGTCAATATTTCCTTTTTTCAATATTTCTTTTGTCAATATTTCCTTTTTTCAATATTTCCTTTTGTCAATATTTCCTTTTCTCAATATTTCCTTTTGTCAATATTTCCTTTTTTCAATATTTCCTTTTGTCAATATTTCTTTTGTCAATATTTTCTTTTATCAATATTTCCTTTTTTCAATATTTCCTTTTTTCAATATTTCTTTTTGTCAATATTTCCTATTGTCAACATTTCCCATTTTCAATATTTCCTTTTGTCAATATTTCCTTTTTTATCAATATATCCTTTTTACAATATTTCCTTTTTTCAATATTTAATTTTGTCAATATTTCCTTTTTTCAATATTTCCTTTTGTTAATATTTGATTTTGTCAATATTCCTTTTGTCAATATTTCCTTTTTTCAATATTTCCTTTTTTCAATATTTCCTTTTTCAATATTTCCTCTTTTAAATATTTCCTTTTTTCAATATTTCCTTTTTTCAATATTTCCTTTTGTCAATATTTCATATTGTCAATATTTCTTTTTGTCAATATTTCCTTTGTTCAATATTTCCTTTTGTCAATAATTCCTTTTTTCAATATTTCTTTTGGCAAAATTTCCTTTTCTCAATATTTCCTTTTGTCAATATATCATTTTTTCAATATTTGCTTTTGTCAATATTTCCTTTTGTTAATATTTCCTTTTTACAATATTTCCTTTTATCAATATTTCCTTTTTTCAATATTTCCTATTTTCAATATTTCCTTTTTTCAATATTTCCTTTTTTCAATATTTCCTTTTGTCAATATTTCCTTTTTTCAATATTTCCTTTTTCCAATATTTCCTCCTTTCAATATATATTTTTTTCAATATTCCTATTGTCAATATTTCCTTTTTTCAATATTTCCTTTTGTCAATATTTCCTTTTGTCAATATTTCTTTTGTCAATATTTCCCTTTTTCAATATTTCCTTTTGCCAATATTTCCTTTTGTCAGTATTTCCATTTCTCAATATTTCCATTTGTCAATATTTATTTTTTTCAATATTTCCTTTTGTCAATATTTCCTTTTGTCAATATTTTCTTTTGTCAATATTTCCTTTTATCAATATATCCTTTTTTTAAAATATTTCCTTTTTCAATATTTCCTTTTGTCAATATTTCCTTTTTTCAATATTTCCTTTTGTCAATATTTCCTTATGTCAATATATCGTTTTTTCAATATTTCCTTTTGTCAATATTTCCTTTTTCAATATTTCCGTTTTTCAATATTTCCTTTTGCCAATATTAACTTTGGTCAATATTTCCTTTTCTCAATATTTCCTTTTTTCAATATTTCCTTTTTTCAGTATTTCCTTTTGTCAATATTTCCTTTTGTCAATATTTTCTTTTGTCAATATTTCCTTTTATCAATTTTTCCTTTTTTCAATATTTCCTTTTTTCAATATTTCCTTTTGTCAATATTTCCTATTGTCAACATTTCCTTTTTTCTACATTTCCTTTTGTCAATATTTCCTTTTGTAAATATTTCCTTTTTTGTCAATATTTCCTTTTGTCAATATTTCCTTTTTTATCAATATATCCTTTTTTCAATATTTCCTTTTTTCAATATTTCCTTTTGTCAATATTTCCTTTTTTCAACATTTCCTTTTGTCAATATTTCCTTTTGTCAATATTTCCTATTGTCAACATTTCCTTTTTTTAATATTTCCTTTTGTCAATATTTCCTTTTTTTTCAATATTTAATTTTGTCAATATTTCCTTTTTTCAATATTTAATTTTGTCAATATTTCCTTTTTTCTATATTACCTTTTGTTAATATTTCCTTTTGTCAATATATCCTTTTTTCAATATTTCCTTTTGTGTATATATCCTTTTTTCAATATTTCCTTTTTTCAATATTTCCTTTTGTCAATATTCCCTATTGTCAACATTTCCTTTTTTCAATATTTCCTTTTGTCAATATTTCCTTTTTTATCAATATATCCTTTTTACAATATTTCCTATTTTCAATATTTAATGTTGTCAATATTTCCTTTTTTCAATGTTTCCTTTTGTTAATATTTCCTTTTGTCAATATTCCTTTTGTCAATATTTCCTTTTTTCAATATTTCCTTTTTTCAATATTTCCTTTTTCCAATATTTCCTCTTTTAAATATTTCCTTTTTTCAATATTTCCTTATTTCAATATTTCCTTTTGTCAATATTTCATATTGTCAATATTTCCTTTTTTCAATATTTCCTTTTGTCAAAAATCCCTTTTTGCAATATTTCCCCTTGTCAATATTTCCTTTTCTCAATATTTCCTTTTGTCAATATTTCCTTTTTTCAATATTTGCTTTTGTCAATATTTCCTTTTGTTAATATTTCCTTTTTACAATATTTCCTTTTATCAATATTTCCTTTTTTCAATATTTCCTATTTTCAATATTTCCTTTTTTCAATGTTTCCTTTTTTCAATATTTCCTATTGTCAATATTTCCTTTTTTCAATATTTCCTTTTTCCAATATTTCCTCTTTTCAATATATTTTTTTTTCAATATTCCTTTCGTCAATATTTCCCTTTTTCAATATTTCCTTTTGTCAATATTTCCTTTTGTCAATATTTCTTTTGTCAATATATCCCTTTTTCAATATTACTTTTGCCAATATTTCCTATTGTCAACATTTCCTTTTTTCAATATTTCCTTTTGTCAATATTTCCTTTTTTTGCAATATTTAATTTTGTCAATATTTCCTTTTTTCAATATTTAATTTTGTCAATATTTCCTTTTTTCAATATTTCCTTTTGTTAATATTTCCTATTGTCAACATTTCCTTTTTTCAATATTTCCTTTTGTCAATATTTCCTTTTGTCAATATTTTCTTTTGTCAATATTTTCTTTTATCAATATGTCCTTTTTTTAATATTTCCTTTTGTCAATATTTCCTTTTGTCAATATTTCCTATTGTCAACATTTCCTTTTTTCAATATTTCCTTTTGTCAATATTTCCTTTTTTATCAATATATCCTTTTTACAATATTTCCTATTTTCAATATTTAATTTTGTCAATATTTCCTTTTTTCAATGTTTCCTTTTGTTAATATTTCCTTTTGTCAATATTCCTTTTGTCAATATTTCCTTTTGTCAATATTTCCTTTTTTCAATATTTCCTTTTGTCAATATTTCCTTTTGTCAATATTTTCGTTTGTCAATATTTCCTTTTATCAAAATTTCCTTTTTTCAATATTTCCTTTTTTCAATATTTCCTTTTGTCAATATTTCCTATTGTCAATATGTAATTTTTTCAATATTTCCTTTTGTCAATATTTCCTTTTTTATCGATATATCCTTTTAACAATATTTCCTTTTTTCAATTTTTAATTTTTTCAATATTTTCTTTTTTCAATATTTCCTTTTGTTAATATTTCCTTTTGCCAATATATCCTATCGTCAACATTTCCTTTTTTCAATATTTCCTTTTGTCAATATTTCCTTTTGTAAATATTTCCTTTTTTATCAATATTTCCTTTTGTCAATATTTCCTTTTTTATCAATATATCCTTTTTTCAATATTTCCTTTTTTCAATATTTCCTTTTGTCAATATTTCCTTTTTTCAATATTTCCTTTTGTCAATATTTCCTTCTGTCAATATATCCTTTTTTCAATATTTCCTTTTGTGTATATATACTTTTTTCAATATTTCCTTTTTTCAATATTTCCTTTTGTCAATATATCCTATTGTCAACATTTCCTTTTTTCAATATTTCCTTTTGTCAATATTTCCTTTTTTTGCAATATTTAATTTTGTCAATATTTCCTTTTTTCAATATTTAATTTTGTCAATATTTCCTTTTTTCAATATTTCCTTTTGTTAATATTTCCTATTGTCAACATTTCCTTTTTTCAATATTTCCTTTTGTCAATATTTCCTTTTGTCAATATTTTCTTTTGTCAATATTTCCTTTTATCAATATATCCTTTTTTTAAAATATTTCCTTTTGGTAATATTTCCTTTTTTCAATATTTCCTTTTTTCAATATTTCCTTTTGTTAATATTTCCTTTTGTCAATATTTCCTTTTCTCAAAATTTCCTTTTTTCAATATTTCCTTTTTTCAATATTTCCTTTTGTCAATATTTCCTTTTTCAATATTTCCGTTTTTCAATATTTCCTTTTGCCAATATTAACTTTGGTCAATATTTCCTTTTCTCAATATTTCCTTTTTTCAATATTTCCTTTTTTCAGTATTTCCTTTTGTCAATATTTCCTTTTGTCAATATTTTCTTTTGTCAATATTTCCTTTTATCAATTTTTCCTTTTTTCAATATTTCCTTTTTTCAATATTTCCTTTTGTCAATATTTCCTATTGTCAACATTTCCTTTTTTCTATATTTCCTTTTGTCAATATTTCCTTTTGTAAATATTTCCTTTTTTGTCAATATTTCCTTTTGTCAATATTTCCTTTTTTATCAATATATCCTTTTTTCAATATTTCCTTTTTTCAATATTTCCTTTTGTCAATATTTCCTTTTTTCAACATTTCCTTTTGTCAATATTTCCTTTTGTCAATATTTCCTATTGTCAACATTTCCTTTTTTTAATATTTCCTTTTGTCAATATTTCCTTTTTTTTCAATATTTAATTTTGTCAATATTTCCTTTTTTCAATATTTAATTTTGTCAATATTTCCTTTTTTCTATATTACCTTTTGTTAATATTTCCTTTTGTCAATATATCCTTTTTTCAATATTTCCTTTTGTGTATATATCCTTTTTTCAATATTTCCTTTTTTCAATATTTCCTTTTGTCAATATTTCCTATTGTCAACATTTCCTTTTTTCAATATTTCCTTTTGTCAATATTTCCTTTTTTATCAATATATCCTTTTTACAATATTTCCTTTTTTCAATATTTAATGTTGTCAATATTTCCTTTTTTCAATGTTTCCTTTTGTTAATATTTCCTTTTGTCAATATTCCTTTTGTCAATATTTCCTTTTTTCAATATTTCCTTTTTTCAATATTTCCTTTTTCCAATATTTCCTCTTTTAAATATTTCCTTTTTTCAATATTTCCTTATTTCAATATTTCCTTTTGTCAATATTTCATATTGTCAATATTTCCTTTTGTCAATATTTCCTTTTTTCAATATTTCCTTTTGTCAATAATTCCTTTTTTCAATATTTCCTCTTGTCAATATTTCCTTTTCTCAATATTTCCTTTTGTCAATATTTCCTTTTTTCAATATTTGCTTTTGTCAATATTTCCTTTTGTTAATATTTCCTTTTTACAATATTTCCTTTTGTTAATATTTCCTTTTGCCAATATATCCTATCGTCAACATTTCCTTTTTTCAATATTTCCTTTTGTCAATATTTCCTTTTGTAAATATTTCCTTTTTTATCAATATTTCCTTTTGTCAATATTTCCTTTTTTATCAATATATCCTTTTTTCAATATTTCCTTTTTTCAATATTTCCTTTTGTCAATATTTCCTTTTTTCAATATTTCCTTTTGTCAATATTTCCTTCTGTCAATATATCCTTTTTTCAATATTTCCTTTTGTGTATATATACTTTTTTCAATATTTCCTTTTTTCAATATTTCCTTTTGTCAATATATCCTATTGTCAACATTTCCTTTTTTCAATATTTCCTTTTGTCAATATTTCCTTTTTTTGCAATATTTAATTTTGTCAATATTTCCTTTTTTCAATATTTAATTTTGTCAATATTTCCTTTTTTCAATATTTCCTTTTGTTAATATTTCCTATTGTCAACATTTCCTTTTTTCAATATTTCCTTTTGTCAATATTTCCTTTTGTCAATATTTTCTTTTGTCAATATTTTCTTTTATCAATATTTCCTTTTTTTAATATTTCCTTTTTTCAATATTTCCTTTTGTCAATATTTCCTATTGTCAACATTTCCTTTTTTCAATATTTCCTTTTGTCAATATTTCCTTTTTTATCAATATATCCTTTTTACAATATTTCCTTTTTTCAATATTTAATTTTGTCAATATTTCCTTTTTTCAATGTTTCCTTTTGTTAATATTTCCTTTTGTCAATATTCCTTTTGTCAATATTTCCTTTTGTCAATATTTCCTTTTTTCAATATTTCCTTTTGTCAATATTTCCTTTTGTCAATATTTTCGTTTGTCAATATTTCCTTTTATCAAAATTTCCTTTTTTCAATATTTCCTTTTTTCAATATTTCCTTTTGTCAATATTTCCTATTGTCAACATGTAATTTTTTCAATATTTCCTTTTGTCAATATTTCCTTTTTTATCGATTTATCCTTTTAACAATATTTCCTTTTTTCAATTTTTAATTTTTTCAATATTTGCTTTTTTCAATATTTCCTTTTGTTAATATTTCCTTTTGCCAATATATCCTATCGTCAACATTTCCTTTTTTCAATATTTCCTTTTGTCAATATTTCCTTTTGTAAATATTTCCTTTTTTATCAATATTTCCTTTTGTCAATATTTCCTTTTTTATCAATATATCCTTTTTTCAATATTTCCTTTTTTCAATATTTCCTTTTGTCAATATTTCCTTTTTTCAATATTTCCTTTTGTCAATATTTCCTTCTGTCAATATATCCTTTTTTCAATATTTCCTTTTGTGTATATATACTTTTTTCAATATTTCCTTTTTTCAATATTTCCTTTTGTCAATATATCCTATTGTCAACATTTCCTTTTTTCAATATTTCCTTTTGTCAATATTTCCTTTTTTTGCAATATTTAATTTTGTCAATATTTCCTTTTTTCAATATTTAATTTTGTCAATATTTCCTTTTTTCAATATTTCCTTTTGTTAATATTTCCTATTGTCAACATTTCCTTTTTTCAATATTTCCTTTTGTCAATATTTCCTTTTGTCAATATTTTCTTTTGTCAATATTTTCTTTTATCAATATTTCCTTTTTTTAATATTTCCTTTTTTCAATATTTCCTTTTGTCAACATTTCCTTTTTTCAATATTTCCTTTTGTCAATATTTCCTTTTTTATCAATATATCCTTTTTACAATATTTCCTTTTTTCAATATTTAATTTTGTCAATATTTCCTTTTTTCAATGTTTCCTTTTGTTAATATTTCCTTTTGTCAATATTCCTTTTGTCAATATTTCCTTTTGTCAATATTTCCTTTTTTCAATATTTCCTTTTGTCAATATTTCCTTTTGTCAATATTTTCGTTTGTCAATATTTCCTTTTATCAAAATTTCCTTTTTTCAATATTTCCTTTTTTCAATATTTCCTTTTGTCAATATTTCCTATTGTCAACATGTAATTTTTTCAATATTTCCTTTTGTCAATATTTCCTTTTTTATCGATATATCCTTTTAACAATATTTCCTTTTTTCAATTTTTAATTTTTTCAATATTTTCTTTTTTCAATATTTCCTTTTGTTAATATTTCCTTTTGCCAATATATCCTATTGTCAACATTTCCTTTTTTCAATATTTCCTTTTGTCAATATTTCCTTTTGTAAATATTTCCTTTTTTATCAATATTTCCTTTTGTCAATATTTCCTTTTTTTCAATATATCCTTTTTTCAATATTTCCTTTTTTCAATATTTCCTTTTGTCAATATTTCCTTTTTTCAATATTTCCTTTTGTCAATATTTCCTTTTGTCCATATATCCTTTTTTCAATATTTCCTTTTGTGTATATATACTTTTTTCAATATTTCCTTTTTTCAATATTTCCTTCTGGTAATATTTCCTTTTGTCAATATTTCCTTTTTTCAATATTTCCTTTTGTTAATATTTCCTTTTGTCAATATTTCCTTTTCTCAAAATTTCCTCTTTTCAATATTTCCTTTTTTCAATATTTCCTTATATCAATATTTCCATTTTTCAATATTTCCTTTTGTCAATATTTCCTTTTTCAATATTTCCTTTTTTCAATATTTACTTTTTTTTATATTTCCTTTTTTCAATATTTCCTTTTGTCAATATTTCCTGTTGTCAATATTTCCTTTTGTCAATATTTCCTTTTTTCAATATTTCCTTTTGTCAATATGTCCTTTTTTCAATATTTCGTTTTGTCAATATATCCTTATGTCAATATTTCCCTTTTTCAATATTTCCTTTTGCCAATATTTCCTTTTGTCAATATTTCCTTTTCTCAATATTTCCTTTTTTCAATATTTCCTTTTGTCAATATTTCCTTTTTTCAATATTTTCCTTTGTCAATATTTCCTTTTGTCAATATTTCCTTTTGTCAATATTTCCTTTTGTCAATATTTCCTTTTTTCAATATTTCCAATTTTCAATATACCCTTTTGTCAATATTTCCTGTTGTCAATATTTCCTTTTGTCAATATTTCCTTTTTTCAATATTTCCTTTTGTCAATATGTCCTTTTTTTAATATTTCCTTTTGTCAATATATACTTTTGTCAATATTTCCCTTTTTCAATATTTCCTTTTGCCAATATTTCCTTTTGTCAACATTTCCTTTTCTCAATATTTCCTTTTTTCAATATTTCCTTTTTTCAATATTTCCTTTTGTCAATATTTCCTTTTTTCAATATTTTCCTTTGTCAATATTTCCATTTGTCAATATTTCCTTTTGTCAGTATTTACTTTTTTCAATATTTTCTTTTTGCAATATTTCCTTTTGTCAATATTTCCTTTTGTCAATATTTCCCTTTTTCAATATTTCCTTTTTCCAATATTTCCTTTTATCAATATTTCCTTTTGTCAATATTTCCTTTTCTTAATATTTCCTTTTGTCTATATTTCCTTTTTTCAATATTATCTTTTGTCAATATTTGCTTTTCTCAACATTTCCTTTTGTCAATATATCCTTTTTTCAATAATTCCTTTTGTCAATTATTCCTTTTTCAATATTTCCTTTTTTCAATATTTCCTTTTTTCAATATTTCCTTTTTTCAATATTTCCTTTTTTCGATATTTCCTTTTTTCAAATTTTCCTTTAGTTAATATTGCCTTTTTTCAATATTTCCTTTTTCCCATATTTCCTCTTTACAATATATTTTTTTTTCAATATTCCTTTTGTCAATATTTCCTTTTTCAATATTTCCTTTTTTTAATATTTCCTTTTTTCAACATTTCCTCTTTTAAATATTTCCTTTTTTCAATATATCCTTTTTTCAATATTTCCTTTAGTCAATATTTCATATTGTCAATATTTCCTTTTTTCAATATTTCCTTTTTTCAATATTTGCTTTTGTCAATATTTCCTTTTGTTAATATTTCCTTTTTACAATATTTCCTTTTATCAATATTTCCTTTTTTCAATATTTCTTATTTTCAATATTTCCTTTTTTCAATATTCCTTTTTTTCAATATTTCCTTTTTTCAATATTTCCTTTTTTCAATATTTCCTTTTTCCAATATTTCCTCTTTTCAATATATTTTTTTTTCAATATTCCTTTTGTCAATATTTCCTTTTTTCAATATTTCCTTTTGTCAATATTTCCTTTTTTCAATATTTCCTTTTTTCAATATTTCCCTATGTCAATATTTCCTTTTGTCAATATTTCTTTTGTCAATATTTCCCTTTTTCAATATTTCCTTTTGCCAATATTTCTTTTTGTCAATATTTCTTTTTCTCAATATTTCCTTTTGTCAATATTTCCTTTTTTTAATATTTCCTTTTGTCAATATTTCCTTTTGTCAATATTTTCTTTTGTCAATATTTTCTTTTATCAATATTTCCTTTTTTTAATATTTCCTTTTTTCAATATTTCCTTTTGTCAATATTTCCTATTGTCAACATTTCCTTTTTTCAATATTTCCTTTTGTCAATATTTCCTTTTTTATCAATATATCCTTTTTACAATATTTCCTTTTTTCAATATTTAATTTTGTCAATATTTCCTTTTTTCAATGTTTCCTTTTGTTAATATTTCCTTTTGTCAATATTCCTTTTGTCAATATTTCCTTTTTTCAATATTTCCTTTTTTCAATATTTCCTTTTTCCAATATTTCCTCTTTTAAATATTTCTTTTTTTCAATATTTCCTTTTTTCAATATTTCCTTTTGTCAATATTTCATATTGTCAATATTTCCTTTTGTCAATATTTCCTTTTTTCAATATTTCCTTTTGTCAATAATTCCTTTTTTCAATATTTCCTCTTGTCAATATTTCCTTTTCTCAATATTTCCTTTTGTCAATATTTCCTTTTTTCAATATTTGCTTTTGTCAATATTTCCTTTTGTTAATATTTCCTTTTTACAATATTTCCTTTTATCAATATTTCCTTTTTTCAATATTTCCTATTTTCAATATTTCCTTTTTTATATGTTTCCTTTTTTCAATATTTCCTATTGTCAATATTTCCTTTTTTCAATATTTCCTTTTTCCAATATTTCCTCTTTTCAATATATTTTTTTTTCAATATTCCTTTCGTCAATATTTCCTTTTTTCAATATTTCCTTTTTTCAATATTTCCCTTTGTCAATATTTCCTTTTGTCAATATTTCTTTTGTCAATATATCCCTTTTTCAATATTTCCTTTTGCCAATATTTCCTATTGTCAACATTTCCTTTTTTCAATATTTCCTTTTGTCAATATTTCCTTTTTTTGCAATATTTAATTTTGTCAATATTTCCTTTTTTCAATATTTAATTTTGTCAATATTTCCTTTTTTCAATATTTCCTTTTGTTAATATTTCCTTTTGTCAATATATCCTTTTTTCAATATTTCCTTTTGTGTATATATCCTTTTTTCAATATTTCCTTTTTTCAATATTTCCTTTTGTCAATATTTCCTATTGTCAACATTTCCTTTTTTCAATATTTCCTTTTATCAATATTTCCCTTTGTAAATATTTCCTTTTTTATCAATATTTCCTTTTGTCAATATTTCCTTTTTTATCAATATATCCTTTTTTCAATATTTCCTTTTTTCAATATTTCCTTTTGTCAATATTTCCTTTTTTCAATATTTCCTTTTGTCAATATTTCCTTATGTCAATATATCCTTTTTTCAATATTTCCTTTTGTGTGTATTTCATTTTTTCAATATTTCCTTTTTTCAATATTTCCTTTTGGTAATATTTCCTTTTTTCAATATTTCCTTTTTTCAATATTTCCTTTTTTCAATATTTCCTTTTGTCAATATTTCCTTTTTTCAATATTTCCTTTTTCCAATATTTCCTCTTTTCAATATATTTTTTTTCAATATTCCTTTTCTCTATATTTCCTTTTTTCAATATTTCCTTTTGTCAATATTTCCTTTTTTTAATATTTCCTTTTTTCAATATTTCCCTATGTCAATATTTCCTTTTGTCAATATTTCTTTTGTCAATATTTCCCTTTTTCAATATTTCCTTTTGCCAATATTTCCTTTTGTCAATATTTCCTTTTCTCAATATTTCCTTTTGTCAATATTTCCTTTTTTCAATAATTCCTTTTGTCAATTATTCTTTTTTCAATATTTCCTTTTTTCAATATTTCCTTTTGTCAATATTTCCTATAGTCAATATTTCCTTTTGTCAATATTTCCTTTTATCAATATGTCCTTTTTTCAATATTTCCTCATGTCAATATTTCCTTTTTTCAATATTTCCTTTTTTTAATATTTCCTTTATTCAATATTTCTTTTTCTCAATATTTCCTTTTGTCAATATTTCCTTTTTTCAATATTTCCTTTTGTCAATATTTCCTATTGTCAATATTTCCTTTTGTCAATATTTCCTTTTGTCAATATTTCTTTTTTTCAATATTTCCTTCTTTCAATATTTTCTTTGGTATGTATTTCCTTTTTTCAATATTTTCTTTTTTCAATATTTCCTTTTTTCAATATTTCCTTTTGTCAATATTTCCTTTTTTCAATATTTCCTTTTTTCAATATTTCCATTTTTCAATATTTCCTTTTGTTAATATTTCCTTTTGTCAATATTTCCTTTTTTCAGTATTTCCTTTTGTCAATATTTCATTTTGTCAATAATTCCTTTTGTCAATATTTCCTTTTGTTATTTTTCCTTTTGTCAATATTTCCTTGTGTCAATATTCCTTTTGTCAATATTTCGTTTTGCTAATACTTCCTTTTGTCAATATTACCTTTTTTCAATATTTCCTTTTGTCAATATTTCCTTTTTTCAATATTTCCTTTTGTCAATAATTCCTTTTGTCAATATTTCCTTTTGTCAACATTTCCCTTTTTCAATATTTCCTTTTGTCAATATTTCCTTTTTTCAATATTTCCTCTTTTCAATATTTCCTTTTGTCAATATTTCCGTTTGTCAATATTTCCTTTTATCAATTTTTCCTTTTTTCATTATTTCCTTTTTTCAATATTTCCTTTTGTCAATATTTCGTATTGTCAATATTTCCTTTTGTCAATATTTCTTTTTTTCAATATTTCCTTTTGTCAATAATTCCTTTTTTCAATATTTCCTCTTGTCAATATTTCCTTTTCTCAATATTTCCTTTTGTCAATATTTCCTATTTTCAATATTTGATTTTGTCAATATTTCCTTTTGTTAATATTTCCTTTTTACAATATTTCCTTTTATCAATATATCCTTTTTTCAATATTTCCTTTTTTAAATATTTCCTTTTTTCAATATTTCCTTTTTCCAATATTTCCTCTTTTCAATATATTTATTTTTCAATATTCCTTTTGTCAATATTTCCTTTTTTCAATATTTCGTTTTGTCAATATTTCCTTTTTTCAATATTTCCTTTTTTCAATATTTCCTCTTGTCAATATTTCCTTTTGTCAATATTTGTTTTGTCAATATTTCCGTTTTTCAATATTTCCTTTTGCCAATATTAACTTTGGTCAATATTTCCTTTTCTCAATATTTCCTTTTGTCAATATTTCCTTTTTTCAGTATTTCCTTTTGTCAATATTTCCTTTTGTCAATATTTTCTTTTGTCAATATTTCCTTTTATCAATTTTTCCTTTTTTCAATATTTCCTTTTTTCAATATTTCCTTTTGTCAATATTTCCTATTGTCAACATTTCCTTTTTTCAATATTTCCTTTTGTCAATATTTCCTTTTGTAAATATTTCCTTTTTTGTCAATATTTCCTTTTGTCAATATTTCCTTTTTTATCAATATATCCTTTTTTCAATATTTCCTTTTTTCAATATTTCCTTTTGTCAATATTTCCTTTTTTCAATATTTCCTTTTGTCAATATTTCCTTTTGTCAATATATCCTTTTTTCAATATTTCCTTTTGTGTATATTTCCTTTTTTCAATATTTCCTTTTTTCAATATTTCCTTTTGGTAATATTTCCTTTTTTCAATATTTCCTTTTTTCAATATTTCCTTTTTTCAATATTTCATTTTGTCAATATTTCCTTTCTCAAAATTTCCTTTTTTCAATATTTCCTTTTTTTCAATATTTCCTTTTGTCAATATTTCCTTTTTCAATATTTCAAGTTTTCAATATTTCCTTTTTTCAATATTTCCTGTTGTCAATATTTCCTTTTGTCAATATTTCCTTTTTTCAATATTTCCTTTTGTCAATATGTCCTTTTTTCAATATTTACTCATGTCAATATTTCCTTTTGTCAATATTTCCTTTTTTCAATATTTCCTTTTTTCAATATTTTCCTTTGTCAATATTTCCTTTTTTCAATATTTCCTTTTGTCAAAATGTCCTTTTTTCAATATTTCCTCATGTCAATATTTCCTTTTGTCAATATTTCCTTATTTCAATATTTCCTTTTTTCAATATTTTCCTTTTTCAATATTTCCTTTTTTCAATATTTCCTTTTTTTTATATTTCCTTTTTTCAATATTTCCTTTTGTCAATATTTCCTGTTGTCAATATTTCTTTTTGTCAATATTTCCTTTTTTCAATGTTTCCTTTGGTCAATATGTCCTTTTTTCAATATTTCCTTTTGTCAATATATCCTTATGTCAATATTTCCCTTTTTCAATATTTCCTTTTGCCAACATTTCCTTTTGTAATATTTCCTTTTCTCAATATTTCCTTTTTCCAATATTTCCTTTTGTCAATATTTCCTTTTTTAATATTTTCGTTTGTCAATATTTCCTTTTGTCAATATTTCCTTTTGTCAATATTTCCTTTTGTCAATATTTCCTTTTTTCAATATTTCCAATTTTCAATATTCCCTTTTGTCAATATTTCCTGTTGTCAATATTTCCTTTTGTCAATATTTCCTTTTTTCAATATTTCCTTTTGCCAATATGTCCTTTTTTCAATATTTCCTTTTGTCAATATATCCTTTTGTCAATATTTCCCTTTTTCAATATTTCCTTTTGCCAATATTTCCTTTTGTCAATATTTCCTTTTCTCAATATTTCCTTTTGTCAATATTTCCTTTTTTCAATATTTCCTTTTGTCAATATTTCCTTTTTTCAATATTTTCCTTTGTCAATATTTCCTTTTGTCAATATTTCCTTTTTTCAATATTTACTTTTTTCAATATTTTCTTTTTGCAATATTTCCTTTTGTCAATATTTCATTTTGTCAATATTTCGTTTTTTCAATATTTCCTTTTGTCAATATTTCCCTTTTTCAATATTTCCTTTTACCAATATTTCCTTTTGTCAATATTTCCTTTTGTCAATATTTCCTTTTCTTAATATTTCCATTTGTCTATATTTCCTTTTTTCAATATTTCCTTTTGTCAATATTTACTTTTCTCAACATTTCCTTTTGTCAATATTTCCTTTTTTCATTAATTCCTTTTGTCAATTATTCCTTTTTCAATATTTCCTTTTTTTAAAATTTCCTTTTTTCAATATTTCCTTTTTTCAATATTTCCTTTTTTCAATATTTCCTTTTTTCAATATTTCCTTTAGTCAATATTGCCTTTTTTCAATATTTCCTTTTTCCAATATTTCCTCTTTTCAATATATTTTTTTTTTCAATATTCCTTTTGTCAATATTTCCTTTTTCAATATTTCCTTTTTTCAATATTTCCTTTTTTCAATGCTTCCTCTTTTAAATATTTCCTTTTTTCAATATTTCCTTTTTTCAATATTTCCTTTTGTCAATATTTCATATTGTCAATATTTCCTTTTGTCAATATTTCCTTTTTTGAATATTTGCTTTTGTCCATATTTCTTTTTGTTAATATTTCCTTTTTACAATATTTCCTTTTATCAATATTTCCTTTTTTCAATATTTCCTATTTTCAATATTTCCTTTTTTCAATATTTCCTTTTTGCAATATTTCCTTTTGTCAATATTTCCATTTTTCAATATTTCCTTTTTCCAATATTTCCTCTTTTCAATATATTTTTTTTTCAATATTCCTTTTGTCAATATTTCCTTCTTTCAATATTTCCTTTTGTCTATATTTCCTTTTTTCAATATTTCCTTTTTTCTATATTTTCCTTTTTCAATATTTCCTTTTTTCAATATTTCTTTTGTCAATATTTCCCTTTTTCAATATTTCCTTTTGCCAATATTTCCTTTTGTCAATATTTCCTTTTCTCAATATTTCCTTTTGTCAATATTTCCTTTTTTCAATATTTCCTTTTGTCAATATTTCTTTTGTCAATATTTTCTTTTGTCAATATTTTCTTTTATCAATATTTCCTTTTTTCAATATTTCCTTTTTTCAATATTTCTTTTTGTCAATATTTCCTATTGTCAACATTTCCCATTTTCAATATTTCCTTTTGTCAATATTTCCTTTTTTATCAATATATCCTTTTTACAATATTTCCTTTTTTCAATATTTAATTTTGTCAATATTTCCTTTTTTCAATATTTCCTTTTGTTAATATTTCCTTTTGTCAATATTCCTTTTGTCAATATTTCCTTTTTTCAATATTTCCTTTTTTCAATATTTCCTTTTTTCAATATTTCCTCTTTTAAATATTTCCTTTTTTCAATATTTCCTTTTTTCAATATTTCCTTTTGTCAATATTTCATATTGTCAATATTTCTTTTTGTCAATATTTCCTTTGTTCAATATTTCCTTTTGTCAATAATTCCTTTTTTCAATATTTCTTTTGGCAAAATTTCCTTTTCTCAATATTTCCTTTTGTCAATATATCATTTTTTCAATATTTGCTTTTGTCAATATTTCCTTTTGTTAATATTTCCTTTTTACAATATTTCCTTTTATCAATATTTCCTTTTTTCAATATTTCCTATTTTCAATATTTCCTTTTGTCAATATTTCCTTTTTTCAATATTTCCTTTTGTCAATATTTCCTTTTTTCAATATTTCCTTTTTCCAATATTTCCTCCTTTCAATATATATTTTTTTCAATATTCCTATTGTCAATATTTCCTTTTTTCAATATTTCCTTTTGTCAATATTTCCTTTTTTCAATATTTCCTTTTTTCAATATTTTCCTTTGTCAATATTTCCTTTTGTCAATATTTCTTTTGTCAATATTTCCCTTTTTCAATATTTCCTTTTGCCAATATTTCCTTTTGTCAGTATTTCCATTTCTCAATATTTCCATTTGTCAATATTTATTTTTTTCAATATTTCCTTTTGTCAATATTTCCTTTTGTCAATATTTTCTTTTGTCAATATTTCCTTTTATCAATATATCCTTTTTTTAAAATATTTCCTTTTTCAATATTTCCTTTTGTCAATATTTCCTTTTTTCAATATTTCCTTTTGTCAATATTTCCTTATGTCAATATATCCTTTTTTCAATATATCCTTTTGTCAACATTTCCCTTTTTCAATATTTCCTTTTGTCAATATTTCCTTTTTCCAATATTTCCTCCTTTCAATATATATTTTTTTCAATATTCCTATTGTCAATATTTCCTTTTTTCAATATTTCCTTTTGTCAATATTTCCTTTTTTCAATATTTCCTTTTTTCAATATTTTCCTTTGTCAATATTTCCTTTTGTCAATATTTCTTTTGTCAATATTTCCCTTTTTCAATATTTCCTTTTGCCAATATTTCCTTTTGTCAGTATTTCCATTTCTCAATATTTCCATTTGTCAATATTTATTTTTTCAATATTTCCTTTTGTCAATATTTCCTTTTGTCAATATTTTCTTTTGTCAATATTTCCTTTTATCAATATATCCTTTTTTTAAAATATTTCCTTTTTCAATATTTCCTTTTGTCAATATTTCCTTTTTTCAATATTTCCTTTTGTCAATATTTCCTTATGTCAATATATCCTTTTTTCAATATATCCTTTTGTGTATATTTCCTTTTGTCAATATTTCCTTTTTTCAATATTTTCCTTTGTCAATATTTCCTTTTGTCAATATTTCCTTTTGTCAATATTTCCTTTTGTCAATATTTCCTTTTTTCAATATTTCCAATTTTCAATATACCCTTTTGTCAATATTTCCTGTTGTCAATATTTCCTTTTGTCAATATTTCCTTTTTTCAATATTTCCTTTTGTCAATATGTCCTTTTTTTAATATTTCCTTTTGTTAATATATACTTTTGTCAATATTTCCCTTTTTCAATATTTCCTTTTGCCAATATTTCCTTTTGTCAACATTTCCTTTTCTCAATATTTCCTTTTGTCAATATTTCCTTTTTTCAATATTTCCTTTTGTCAATATTTCCTTTTTTCAATATTTTCCTTTGTCAATATTTCCATTTGTCAATATTTCCTTTTGTCAGTATTTACTTTTTTCAATATTTTCTTTTTGCAATATTTCCTTTTGTCAATATTTCCTTTTGTCAATATTTCCCTTTTTCAATATTTCCTTTTACCAATATTTCCTTTTATCAATATTTCCTTTTGTCAATATTTCCTTTTCTTAATATTTCCTTTTGTCTATATTTCCTTTTTTCAATATTATCTTTTGTCAATATTTGCTTTTCTCAACATTTCCTTTTGTCAATATATCCTTTTTTCAATAATTCCTTTTGTCAATTATTCCTTTTTCAATATTTCCTTTTTTCAATATTTCCTTTTTTCAATATTTCCTTTTTTCAATATTTCCTTTTTTCGATATTTCCTTTTTTCAATATTTCCTTTAGTTAATATTGCCTTTTTTCAATATTTCCTTTTTCCCATATTTCCTCTTTTCAATATATTTTTTTTTCAATATTCCTTTTGTCAAAATTTCCTTTTTCAATATTTCCTTTTGTCAATATATCCTTATGTCAATATTTCCCTTTTTCAATATTTCGTTTTGCCAACATTTCCTTTTGTAATATTTCCTTTTCTCAATATTTCCTTTTTCCAATATTTCCTTTTGTCAATATTTCCTTTTTTAATATTTTCCTTTGTCAATATTTCCTTTTGTGAATATTTCCTTTTGTCAATATTTCCTTTTGTCAATATTTCCTTTTTTCAATATTTCCAATTTTCAATATTCCCTTTTGTCAATATTTCCTGTTGTCAATATTTCCTTTTGTCAATACTTCCTTTTTTCAATATTTCCTTTTGCCAATATGTCCTTTTTTCAATATTTCCTTTTGTCAATATATCCTTTTGTCAATATTTCCCTTTTTCAATATTTCCTTTTTCCAATATTTCCTTTTGTCAATATTTCCTTTTCTCAATATTTCCTTTTGTCAATATTTCCTTTTTTCAATATTTCCTTTTGTCAATATTTCCTTTTTTCAATATTTTCCTTTGTCAATATTTCCTTTTGTCAATATTTCCTTTTTTCAATATATACTTTTTTCAATATTTTCTTTTTGCAATATTTCCTTTTGTCAATATTTCCTTTTGTCAATATTTCGTTTTTTCAATATTTCCTTTTGTCAATATTTCCCTTTTTCAATATTTCCTTTTACCAATATTTCCTTTTGTCAATATTTCCTTTTGTCAATATTTCCTTTTCTTAATATTTCCATTTGTCTATATTTCCTTTTTTCAATATTTCCTTTTGTCAATATTTGCTTTTCTCAACATTTCCTTTTGTCAATATTTCCTTTTTTCAATAATTCCTTTTGTCAATTATTCCTTTTTCAATATTTCCGTTTTTTAAAATTTCCTTTTTTCAATATTTCCTTTTTTCAATATTTCCTTTTTTCAATATTTCCTTTTTTCAATATTTCCTTTAGTCAATATTGCCTTTTTTCAATATTTCCTTTTTCCAATATTTCCTCTTTTCAATATATTTTTTTTTTCAATATTCCTTTTGTCAATATTTCCTTTTTCAATATTTCCTTTTTTCAATATTTCCTTTTTTCAATGCTTCCTCTTTTAAATATTTCCTTTTTTCAATATTTCCTTTTTTGAATATTTGCTTTTGTCCATATTTCTTTTTGTTAATATTTCCTTTTTACAATATTTCCTTTTATCAATATTTCCTTTTTTCAATATTTCCTATTTTCAATATTTCCTTTTTTCAATATTTCCTTTTTGCAATATTTCCTTTTGTCAATATTTCCATTTTTCAATATTTCCTTTTTCCAATATTTCCTCTTTTCAATATATTATTTTTTCAATATTCCTTTTGTCAATATTTTCTTCTTTCAATATTTCCTTTTGTCTATATTTCCTTTTTTCAATATTTCCTTTTTTCAATATTTCCCTTTGTCAATATTTCCTTTTTTCAATATTTCTTTTGTCAATATTTCCCTTTTTCAATATTTCCTTTTGCCAATATTTCCTTTTGTCAATATTTCCTTTTCTCAATATTTCCTTTTGTCAATATTTCCTTTTTTCAATATTTCCTTTTGTCAATATTTCTTTTGTCAATATTTTCTTTTGTCAATATTTTCTTTTATCAATATTTCCTTTTTTCAATATTTCCTTTTTTCAATATTTCTTTTTGTCAAAATTTCCTATTGTCAACATTTCCCATTTTCAATATTTCCTTTTGTCAATATTTCCTTTTTTATCAATATATCCTTTTTACAATATTTCCTTTTTTCAATATTTATTTTTGTCAATATTTCCTTTTTTCAATATTTCCTTTTGTTAATATTTCCTTTTGTCAATATTCCTTTTGTCAATATTTCCTTTTTTCAATATTTCCTTTTTTCAATATTTCCTTTTTTCAATATTTCCTCTTTTAAATATTTCCTTTTTTCAATATTTCCTTTTTTCAATATTTCCTTTTGTAAATATTTCATATTGTCAATATTTCTTTTTGTCAATATTTCCTTTGTTCAATATTTCCTTTTGTCAATAATTCCTTTTTTCAATATTTCTTTTGGCAAAATTTCCTTTTCTCAATATTTCCTTTTGTCAATATATCATTTTTTCAATATTTGCTTTTGTCAATATTTCCTTTTGTTAATATTTCCTTTTTACAATATTTCCTTTTATCAATATTTCCTTTTTTCAATATTTCCTATTTTCAATATTTCCTTTTTTCAATATTTCCTTTTTTCAATATTTCCTTTTGTCAGTATTTCCTTTTTTCAATATTTCCTTTTTCCAATATTTCCTCCTTTCAATATATATTTTTTTCAATATTCCTATTGTCAATAACTCCTTTTTTCAATATTTCCTTTTGTCAATATTTCCTTTTTTCAATATTTCCTTTTTTCAATATTTTCCTTTGTCAATATTTCCTTTTGTCAGTATTTCCATTTCTCAATATTTCCATTTGTCAATATTTATTTTTTTCAATATTTCCTTTTGTCAATATTTCCTTTTGTCAATATTTTCTTTTGTCAATATTTCCTTTTATCAATATATCCTTTTTTTAAAATTTTTCCTTTTTCAATATTTCCTTTTGTCAATATTTCCTTTTTTCAATATTTCCTTTTGTCAATATTTCCTTATGTCAATATATCCTTTTTTCAATATATCCTTTTGTGTATATTTCCTTTTTTCAATATTTTCTTTTTTCAATATTTCCTTTTGGTAATATTTCCTTTTTTCAATATTTCCTTTTTTCAATATTTCCTTTTGTTAATATTTCCTTTTGTCAATATTTCCTTTTCTCAAAATTTCCTTTTTTCAATATTTCCTTTTTTCAATATTTCCTTTTGTCAATATTTCCTTTTTCAATATTTCCGTTTTTCAATATTTCCTTTTGCCAATATTAACTTTGGTCAATATTTCCTTTTCTCAATATTTCCTTTTGTCAATATTTCCTTTTTTCAGTATTTCCTTTTGTCAATATTTCCTTTTGTCAATATTTTCTTTTGTCAATATTTCCTTTTATCAATTTTTCCTTTTTTCAATATTTCCTTTTTTCAATATTTCCTTTTGTCAATATTTCCTATTGTCAACATTTCCTTTTTTCTATATTTCCTTTTGTCAATATTTCCTTTTGTAAATATTTCCTTTTTTTGCAATATTTAATTTTGTCAATATTTCCTTTTTTCAATATTTAATTTTGTCAATATTTCCTTTTTTCAATATTTCCTTTTGTCAATATTTCCTATTGTCAACATTTCCTTTTTTCAATATTTCCTTTTGTCAATATTTCCCTTTGTAAATATTTCCTTTTTTATCAATATTTCCTTTTGTCAATATTTCCTTTTTTATCAATATATCCTTTTTTCAATATTTCCTTTTTTCAATATTTCCTTTTGTCAATATTTCCTTTTTTCAATATTTCCTTTTGTCAATATTTCCTTATGTCAATATATCCTTTTTTCAATATTTCCTTTTGTGTATATTTCCTTTTTTCAATATTTCCTTTTTTCAATATTTCCTTTTGGTAATATTTCCTTTTTTCAATATTTCCTTTTGTCAATAATTCCTTTTGTCAATATTTCCTTTTTTCAATATTTCCTTTTGTCAATATTTCCTTTTGTCAATATTTCCTTTTGTCAATATTTCCTTTTGTCAACATATCCCTTTTTCAATATTTCCTTTTTTCAATATTTCCTCTTTTCAATATTTCCTTTTGTCAATATTTCCTTTTGTTAATATTTCCTTTTATCAATTTTTCCTTTTTTCATTATTTCCTTTTTTCAATATTTCCTTTTGTCAATAATTCGTATTGTCAATATTTCCTTTTGTCAATATTTCTTTTTTTCAATATTTCCTTTTGTCAATAATTCTTTTTTCAATATTTCCTCTTGTCAATATTTCCTTTTCTCAATATTTCCTTTTGTCAATATTTCCTATTTTCAATATTTGCTTTTGTCAATATTTCCTTTTGTTAATATTTCCTTTTTACAATATTTCCTTTTATCAATATATCCTTTTTTCAATATTTCCTTTTTTCAATATTTCCTTTTTTCAATATTTCCTTTTTCCAATATTTCCTCTTTTCAATATATTTATTTTTCAATATTCCTTTTGTTAATATTTCCTTTTTTCAATATTTCCTTTTGTCAATATTTCCTTTTTTCAATATTTCCGTTTTTCAATATTTGCTTTTGCCAATATTAACTTTGGTCAATATTTCCTTTTCTCAATATTTCCTTTTCAATATTTCCTTTTTTCAGTATTTCCTTTTTTCAATATTTCCTTTTGTCAATATTTCATTTTGTCAATATTTCCTTTCTCAAAATTTCCTTTTTTCAATATTTCCTTTTTTTTCCAATATTTCCTTTTGTCAATATTTCCTTTTTCAATATTTCAAGTTTTCAATATTTCCTTTTTTCAATATTTCCTGTTGTCAATATTTCCTTTTGTCAATATTTCCTTTTTTCAATATTTCCTTTTGTCAATATGTCCTTTTTTCAATATTTCCTCATGTCAATATTTCCTTTTGTCAATATTTCCTTTTTTCAATATTTCCTTTTTTCAATATTTTCCTTTGTCAATATTTCCTTTTGTCAATATTTCTTTTGTCAGTATTTCCATTTCTCAATATTTCCATTTGTCAATATTTATTTTTTTCAATATTTCCTTTTGTCAATATTTCCTTTTGTCAATATTTTCTTTTGTCAATATTTCCTTTTATCAATATATCCTTTTTTTAAAATATTTCCTTTTTCAATATTTCCTTTTGTCAATATTTCCTTTTTTCAATATTTCCTTTTGTCAATATTTCCTTATGTCAAAATATCCTTTTTTTCAATATTTCCTTTTGTGTATATTTCCTTTTTTCAATATTTTCTTTTTTCAATATTTCCTTTTGGTAATATTTCTTTTTTTCAATATTTCCTTTTTTCAATATTTCCTTTTGTTAATATTTCCTTTTGTCAATATTTCCTTTTCTCAAAATTTCCTTTTTTCAATATTTCCTTTTTTCAATATTTCCTTTTGTCAATATTTCCTTTTTCAATATTTCCATTTTTCAATATTTCCTTTTGTCAATATTTCGTTTTTCAATATTTCCTTTTTTCAATATTTCCTTTTTTCAATATTTCCTTTTTTCAATATTTCCTTTTGTCAATATTTCCTGTTGTCAATATTTCCTTTTGTCAATATTTCCTTTTTTCAATATTTTCTTTTGTCAAAATGTCCTTTTTTCAATATTTCCTCATGTCAATATTTCCTTTTTTCAATATTTCCTTTTTTTAATATTTCCTTTATTCAATATTTCTTTTTCTCAATATTTCCTTTTGTCAATATTTCCTTTTTTCAATATTTCCTTTTGTCAATATTTCCTATTGTCAATATTTCCTTTTGTCAATATTTCCTTTTGTCAATATATCCTTTTATCAATATGTCCTTTTTTCAATATTTCCTCATGTCAATATTTCCTTTTTTCAATATTTCCTTTTTTTAATATTTCCTTTATTCAATATTTCTTTTTCTCAATATTTCATTTTGTCAATATTTTCTTTTTTCAATATTTCCTTTTGTCAATATTTCCTATTGTCAATATTTCCTTTTGTCAATATTTCCTTTTGTCAATATTTCTTTTTTTCAATATTTCCTTCTTTCAATATTTCCTTTGGTATGTATTTCCTTTTTTCAATATTTTCTTTTTTCAATATTTCCTTTTTTCAATATTTCCTTTTGTCAATATTTCCTTTTTTCAATATTTCCTTTTTTCAATTTTTCCATTTTTCAATATTTCCTTTTGTTAATATTTCCTTTTGTCAATATTTCCTTTTTTCAGTATTTCCTTTTGTCAATATTTCATTTTGTCAATAATTCCTTTTGTCAATATTTCCTTTTGTTATTTTTCCTTTTGTCAATATTTCCTTGTGTCAATATTCCTTTTGTCAATATTTCCTTTTGCCAATACTTCCTTTTGTCAATATTACCTTTTTTCAATATTTCCTTTTGTCAATATTTCCTTTTTTCAATATTTCCTTTTGTCAATATTTCCTTTTGTCAACATTTCCCTTTTTCAATATTTCCTTTTATCAATTTTTCCTTTTTTCATTATTTCCTTTTTTCAATATTTCCTTTTGTCAATATTTCGTATTGTCAATATTTCCTTTTGTCAATATTTCTTTTTTTCAATATTTCCTTTTGTCAATAATTCCTTTTTTCAATATTTCCTCTTGTCAATATTTCCTTTTCTCAATATTTCCTTTTGTCAATATTTCCTATTTTCAATATTTGCTTTTGTCAATATTTCCTTTTGTTAATATTTCCTTTTTACAATATTTCCTTTTATCAATATATCCTTTTTTCAATATTTCCTTTTTTCAATATTTCCTTTTTTCTATATTTCCTTTTTCCAATATTTCCTCTTTTCAATATATTTATTTTTCAATATTCCTTTTGTCAATATTTCCTTTTTTCAATATTTCCTTTTGTCAATATTTCCTTTTTTCAATATTTCCTTTTTTCAATATTTCCTTTTGTCAATATTTCCTTTTGTCAATATTTCTTTTGTCAATATTTCCGTTTTTCAATATTTCCTTTTGCCAATATTAACTTTGGTCAATATTTCCTTTTCTCAATATTTCCTTTTGTCAATATTTCCTTTTACAGTATTTCCTTTTGTCAATATTTCCTTTTGTCAATATTTTCTTTTGTCAATATTTCCTTTTATCAATTTTTCCTTTTTTCAATATTTCCTTTTTTCAATATTTCCTTTTGTCAATATTTCCTATTGTCAACATTTCCTTTTTTCAATATTTCCTTTTGTCAATATTTCCTTTTGTAAATATTTCCTTTTTTGTCAATATTTCCTTCTGTCAATATTTCCTTTTTTATCAATATATCCTTTTTTCAATATTTCCTTTTTTCAATATTTCCTTTTGT
Organism: Ischnura elegans; assembly: GCF_921293095.1. Lineage (NCBI taxonomy): Eukaryota > Metazoa > Arthropoda > Insecta > Odonata > Coenagrionidae > Ischnura > Ischnura elegans. Next base: position 120,920,693 of record NC_060248.1, on the reverse strand, counting down.
CAATATTTCCTTTTTTCAATATTTCCTTTTGTCAATATTTCCTTTTGTCAATATATCCTTTTTTCAATATTTCCTTTTGTGTATATTTCCTTTTTTCAATATTTCCTTTTTTCAATATTTCCTTTTGATAATATTTCCTTTTTTCAATATTTCCTTTTTTCAATATTTCCTTTTGTCAATATTTCATTTTGTCAATATTTCCTTTCTCAAAATTTCCTTTTTTCAATATTTCCTTTTTTTTCAATATTTCCTTTTGTCAATATTTCCTTTTTCAATATTTCAAGTTTTCAATATTTCCTTTTTTCAATATTTTCTGTTGTCAATATTTCCTTTTGTCAATATTTCCTTTTTTCAATATTTCCTTTTGTCAATATGTCCTTTTTTCAATATTTCCTCATGTCAATATTTCCTTTTGCCAATATTACCTTTTTTATCAATATATCTTTTTACAATATTTCCTTTTTTCAATATTTAATTTTGTCAATATTTCCTTTTGTCAATATTTCCTTTTTTCAATATTTCCTTTTTTCAATATTTCCCTTTGTCAATATTTCCTTTTGTCAATATTTCTTTTGTCAATATTTCCCTTTTTCAATATTTCCTTTTGCCAATATTTCCTTTTGTCAATATTTCCTTTTCTCAATATTTCCTTATGTCAATATTTTCTTTTTTCAATATTTCCTTTTGTCAATATTTCCTTTTTCAATATTTCCTTTTATCAATATTTCCTTTTTTCAATATTTCCTTTTTTCAATACTTCCTTTTGTCAATATTTCCTATTGTCAACATTTCCTTTTTTCAATATTCCCTTTTGTCAATATTTCCTTTTTTTTCAATATTTAATTTTGTCAATATTTCCTTTTTTCAATATTTAATTTTGTCAATATTTCCTTTTTTCAATATTTCCTTTTGTTAATATTTCATTTTGTCAATATATCCTTTTTTCAATATTTCCTTTTGTGTATATATCCTTTTTTCAATATTTCCTTTTTTCAATATTTCCTTTTTTCTATATTTCCTTTTGTCAATATTTCCTATTGTCAACATTTCCTTTTTTCAATATTTCCTTTTGTCAATATTTCTTTTTTATCAATATTTCCTTTTGTCAATATATCCTTTTTTCAATATTTCCTTTTTTCAATATTTCCTTTTGTCAATATTTCCTTTTTTCAATATTTCCTTTTGTCAATATTTCCTTATGTCAATATATTCTTTTTTCAATTATTTCCTTTTGTGTATATTTCCTTTTTTCAATATTTCCTTTTGGTAATATTTCCTTTTTTATCGATATATCCTTTTAACAATATTTCCTTTATTCAATTTTTAATTTTTTCTATATTTTCTTTTTTCAATATTTCCTTTTGTTAATATTTCCTTTTGACAAATTTATCCTTTTTTCAATATTTCCTTTTGTGTATATATCCTTTTTTCAAAATTTCCTTTTTTCAATATTTCCTTTTGTCAATATATCCTATTGTCAACATTTCCTTTTTTCAATATTTCCTTTTGTCAATATTTCCTTTTGTAAATATTTCCTTTTTTATCAATATTTCCTTTTGTCAATATTTCCTTTTTTATCAATATATCCTTTTTCCAATATTTCCTTTTTTAATATTTCCTTTTGTCAATATTTCCTTTTTTCAATATTTCCTTTTGTCAATATTTCCTTTTGTCAATATATCCTTTTTTCAATAATTCCTTGTGTGTATATATCCTTTTTTCAATATTTCCTTTTTTCAATATTTCCTTCTGGTAATATTTCCTTTTGTCAATATTTCCTTTTTTCAATATTTCCTTTTGTTAATAATTTTTTTTGTCAATATTTCCTTTTCTCAAAATTTCCTCTTTTCAATATTTCCTTTTTTCAATATTTCCTTTTATCAATATTTCCATTTTTCAATATTTTACTTTTGTCAATATTTCCTTTTTCAATATTTCCTTTTTTCAATATTTCCTTTTTTTTATATTTCCTTTTTTCAATATTTCCTTTTGTCAATATTTCCTGTTGTCAATATTTCCTTTTGTCAATATTTCCTTTTTTCAATATTTCCTTTTGTCAATATGTCCTTTTTTCAATATTTCCTTTTGTCAATATATCCTTATGTCAATATTTCCCTTTTTCAATATTTCCTTTTGCCAATATTTCCATTTGTCAATATTTCCTTTTCTAAATATTTCCTTTTTTCAATATTTCCTTTTGTCAATATTTCCTTTTTTCAATATTTTCCTTTGTCCATATTTCCTTTTGTCAATATTTCCTTTTGTCAATATTTCCTTTTGTCAATATTTCCTTTTTTCAATATTTCCAATTTTCAATATACCCTTTTGTCAATATTTCCTGTTGTCAATATTTCCTTTTTTCAATATTTTCTTTTTGCAATATTTCCTTTTGTCAATATTTCCTTTTGTCAATATTTCGTTTTTTCAATATTTCCTTTTGTCAATATTTCCCTTTTTCAATATTTCCTTTTACCAATATTTCCTTTTGTCAATATTTCCTTTTGTCAATATTTCCTTTTCTTAATATTTCCTTTTGTCTATATTTCCTTTTTTCAATATTATCTTTAGTCAATATTTACTTTTCTCAACATTTCCTTTTGTCAATATATCCTTTTTTCAATAATTCCTTTTGTAAATTATTCCTTTTTCAATATTTCCTTTTTTCAATATTTCCTTTTTTCAATATTTCCTTTTTTCAATATTTCCTTTTGCCAATATTTCCTTTTATCAATATTTCCTTTTCTCAATATTTCCTTATGTCAATATTTCCTTTTTTCAATATTTCCTTTTGTCAATATTTTCTTTTGTCAATATTTCCTTTTATCAATATTTCCTTTTTTCAATTTTTCCTTTTTTCAATATTTCCTTTTGTCAATATTTCCTATTGTCAACATTTCCTTTTTTCAATATTCCCTTTTGTCAATATTTCCTTTTTTTTCAATATTTAATTTTGTCAATATTTCCTTTTTTCAATATTTAATTTTGTAAATATTTTCTTTTTTCAATATTTTCTTTTGTTAATATTTACTTTTGTCAATATATCCTTTTTTCAATATTTCCTTTTGTGTATATATCCTTTTTCCAATATTTCCTTATTTCAATATTTCCTTTTTTCTATATTTCCTTTTGTCAATATTTCCTATTTTCAACATTACCTTTTTTCAATATTTCCTTTTGTCAATATTTCCTTTTTTATCAATATTTCCTTTTGTCAATATTTCCTTTTTTATCAATATATCCTTTTTTCAATATTTCCTTTTTTCAATATTTCCTTTTGTCAATATTTCCTTTTTTCAATATTTGCTTTTGTCAATATTTCCTTTTGTTAATATTTCCTTTTTACAATATTTCCTTTTATTAATATTTCCTTTTTTCAATATTTCCTATTTTTAATATTTCCTATTGTCAATATTTCCTTTTTTCAATATTTCCTTTTTCCAATATTTCCTCTTTTCATTATATTTTTTTTCAATATTCCTTTCGTCAATATTTCCTTTTGTCAATATTTCCTTTTTTCAATATTTCCTTTTTTCAATATTTCCCTTTGTCAATATTTCCTTTTCTCAATATTTCCTTATGTCAATATTTCCTTTTTTCAATATTTCCTTTTGTCAATATTTCCTTTTTCAATATTTCCTTTTATCAATATTTCCTTTTTTCAATATTTCCTTTTTTCAATATTTCCTTTTGTCAATATTTCCTATTGTCAACATTTCCTTTTTTCAATATTCCCTTTTGTCAATATTTCCTTTTTTTTCAATATTTAATTTTGTCAATATTTCCTTTTTTCAATATTTAATTTTGTCAATATTTCCTTTTTTCAATATTTCCTTTTGTTAATATTTCCTTTTGTCAATATATCCTTTTTTCAATATTTCCTTTTGTGTATATATCCTTTTTTCAATATTTCCTTTTTTCTATATTTCCTTTTGTCAATATTTCCTATTGTCAACATTTCCTTTTTTCAATATTTCCTTTTGTCAATATTTCTTTTTTTATCAATATTTCCTTTTGTCAATATTTCCTTTTTTATCAATATATCCTTTTTTCAATATTTCCTTTTTTCAATATTTCCTTTTGTCAATATATCCTTTTTTCAATTATTTCCTTTTGTGTATATTTCCTTTTTTCAATATTTCCTTTTTTCAATATTTCCTTTTGGTAATATTTCCTTTTTTCAATATTTCCTTTTTTCAATATTTCCTTTTTTCAATATTTCCTTTTGTCAATATTTCCTTTTTTCAATATTTCCTTTTTCCAATTTTTCCTCTTTTCAATATATTTTTTTTTCAATATTCCTTTTGTCTATATTTCCTTTTTTCAATATTTCCTTTTGTCAATATTTCCTTTTTTCAATATTTCCTTTTTTCAATATTTCCCTATGTCAATATTTCCTTTTGTCAATATTTCTTTTGTCAATATTTCCCTTTTTCAATATTTCCATTTGCCAATATTTCCTTTTGTCAATATTTCCTTTTCTCAATATTTCCTTTTGTCAATATTTCCTTTTTTCAATAATTCCTTTTGTCAATTATTCTTTTTTCAATATTGCCTTTTTTCAATATTTCCTTTTTCCAATATTTCCTCTTTTCAATATATTTTTTTTCAATATTCCTTTTGTCAATATTTCCTTTTTCAATATTTCCTTTTTTCAATATTTCCTTTTTTCAATATTTCCTCTTTTAAATATTTTCTTTTTTCAATATTTCCTTTTTTCAATATTTCCTTTTGTCAATATTTCATATTGTCAATATTTCCTTTTGCCAATATTTCCTTTTTTCAATATTTATTTTGTCAATATTTCCTTTTGTTAATATTTCCTTTTTACAATATTTCCTTTTATCAATATTTCCTTTTTTCAATATTTCCTATTTTCAATATTTCCTTTTTTCAATATTTCCTTTTGTCAATATTTCCTTTTTTCAATATTTCCTTTTTCCAATATTTCCTCTTTTCAATATATTTTTTTTTTCAATATTCCTTTTGTCAATATTTCCTTTTTCAATATTTCCTTTTGTCAATATTTCCTTTTTTCAATATTTCCTTTTTTCAATATTTCCCTATGTCAATATTTCCTTTTGTCAATATTTCTTTTGTCAATATTTCCCTTTTTCAATATTTCCTTTTGTCAATATTTCTATTTTTCAATATATTCCTTTTGTCAATATTTCCCTTTTTCAATATTTCCTTTTACCAATATTTCCTTTTGTGAATATTTCCTTTTCTCAATATTTCCTTTTGTCAATATTTCCTTTTTTCAATATTTCCTTTTGTCAATATTTGCTTTTCTTAACATTTCCTTTTGTCAATATTTCCTTTTTTCAATAATTCCTTTTGTCAGTAATTCCTTTTTCAATATTTCCTTTTTTCAATATTTCCTTTTTTCAATATTTCCTTTTTTCAATATTTCCTTTTTTCAATATTTCCTTTTTTCAATATTTCCTTTTGTCAATATTTCCTTTTGTAAATATTTCCTTTTTTATCAATATTTCCTTTTGTCAATATTTCCTTTTTTATCAATATATCCTTTTTCCAATATTTCCTTTTTTAATATTTCCTTTTGTCAATATTTCCTTTTTTCAATATTTCCTTTTGTCAATATTTCCTTTTGTCAATATATCCTTTTTTCAATAATTCCTTGTGTGTATATATCCTTTTTTCAATATTTCCTTTTTTCAATATTTCCTTCTGGTAATATTTCCTTTTGTCAATATTTCCTTTTTTCAATATTTCCTTTTGTTAATAATTTTTTATGTCAATATTTCCTTTTCTCAAAATTTCCTCTTTTCAATATTTCCTTTTTTCAATATTTCCTTTTATCAATATTTCCATTTTTCAATATTTCCTTTTGTCAATATTTCCTTTTTCAATATTTCCTTTTTTCAATATTTCCTTTTTTTTATATTTCCTTTTTTCAATATTTCCTTTTGTCAATATTTCCTGTTGTCAATATTTCCTTTTGTCAATATTTCCTTTTTTCAATATTTCCTTTTGTCAATATGTCCTTTTTTCAATATTTCCTTTTGTCAATATATCCTTATGTCAATATTTCCCTTTTTCAATATTTCCTTTTGCCAATATTTCCTTTTGTCAATATTTCCTTTTCTCAATATTTCCTTTTTTCAATATTTCCTTTTGTCAATATTTCCTTTTTTCAATATTTTCCTTTGTCAATATTTCCTTTTGTCAATATTTCCTGTTGTCAATATTTCCCTTTTTCAATATTTCCTTTTACCAATATTTCCTTTTGTCAATATTTCCTTTTCTCAATATTTCCTTTTGTCAATATTTCCTTTTTTCAATATTTCCTTTTGTCAATATTTGCTTTTCTTAACATTTCCTTTTGTCAATATTTCCTTTTTTCAATAATTCCTTTTGTCAGTAATTCCTTTTTCAATATTTCCTTTTTTCAATATTTCCTTTTTTCAATATTTCCTTTTTTCAATATTTCCTTTTTTCAATATTTCCTTTTTTCAATATTTCCTTTTGTCAATATTTTCTTTTGTAAATATTTCCTTTTTTATCAAAATTTCCTTTTGTCAATATTTCCTTTTTTATCAATATATCCTTTTTCCAATATTTCCTTTTTTAATATTTCCTTTTGTCAATATTTCCTTTTTTCAATATTTCCTTTTGTCAATATTTCCTTTTGTCAATATATCCTTTTTTCAATAATTCCTTGTGTGTATATATCCTTTTTTCAATATTTCCTTTTTTCAATATTTCCTTCTGGTAATATTTCCTTTTGTCAATATTTCCTTTTTTCAATATTTCCTTTTGTTAATAATTTTTTTTGTCAATATTTCCTTTTCTCAAAATTTCCTCTTTTCAATATTTCCTTTTTTCAATATTTCCTTTTATCAATATTTCCATTTTTCAATATTTCCTTTTGTCAATATTTCCTTTTTCAATATTTCCTCTTTTCAATATATTTTTTTTCAATATTCCTATTGTCAATATTTCTTTTTTTCAATATTTTCTTTTGTCAATATTTCCGTTTTTCAATATTTCCTTTTTTCAATATTTCCCTTTGTCAATATTTCCTTTTGTCAATATTTCTTTTGTCAATATTTCCCTTTTTCAATATTTCCTTTTGCCAATATTTCCTTTTGTCAATATTTCCATTTCTCAATATTTCCATTTGTCAATATTTCCTTTTTTCAATATTTCCTTTTGTCAATATTTCCTTTTGTCAATATTTTCTTTTGTCAATATTTCCTTTTATCAATATTTCCTTTTTTCAATATTTCCTTTTTTCAATATTTCCTTTTGTCAATATTTCCTATTGTCAACATTTCCTTTTTTCAATATTTCCTTTTGTCAATATTTCCTTTTTTTTCAATATTTAATTTTGTCAATATTTCCTTTTTTCAATATTAATTTTGTCAATATTTCCTTTTTTCAATATTTCCTTTTGTTAATATTTCCTTTTGTCAATATATCCTTTTTTCATTATTTCCTTTTGTGTATATATCCGTTTTTCAATATTTCCTTTTTTCAATATTTCCTTTTGTCAATATTTCCTATTGTCAACATTTCCTTTTTTCAATATTTCCTTTTGTCAATATTTCCTTTTGTAAATATTTCCTTTTTTATCAATATTTCCTTTTGTCAATATTTCCTTTTTTATCAATATTTCCTTTTTCAATATTTCCTTTTGTCAATATTTCCTTTTTTCAATATTTCCTTTTGTCAATATTTCCTTATGTCAATATATCCGTTTTTCAATATTTCCTTTTGTGTATATTTCCTTTTTTCAATATTTCCTTTTTTCAATATTTCCTTTTGGTAATATTTCCTTTTTTCAATATTTCCTTTTTTCAATATTTCCTTTTGTTAATATTTCCTTTTGTCAATATTTCCTTTTCTCAAAATTTCCTTTTTTCAATATTTCCTTTTTTCAATATTTCCTTTTGTCAATATTTCCTTTTTCAATATTTCCATTTTTCAATATTTCCTTTTGTCAATATTTCCTTTTTCAATATTTCTTTTTTTCAATATTTCCTTTTTTCAATATTTCCTTTTTTCAATATTTCCTCATGTCAATATTTCCTTTTTTCAATATTTCCTTTTTTTAATATTTCCTTTATTCAATATTTCTTTTTCTCAATAGTTCCTTTTGTCAATATTTCATTTTTTCAATATATCCTTTTGTCAATATTTCCTATTGTCAATATTTCCTTTTGTCAATATTTCCTTTTGTCAATATTTCTTTTTTTCAATATTTCCTTCTTTCAATATTTCCTTTTGTGTATATTTCCTATTGTCAACATTTCCTTTTCAATATTTCCTTTTGTCAATATATATATTTTTTTCAATATTTCCTTATTTCAATATTTCCTTTGGTATATATTTCCTTTTTTCAAGATTTTCTTTTTTCAATATTTCCTTTTTTCAATTTTTCCTGTTGTCAATATTTCCTTTTTTCAATATTTCCTTTTTTCAATATTTCCATTTTTCAATATTTCATTTTGTCAATAATTTTTTTTGTCAATATTTCCTTTTGTTAATATTTCCTTTTGTCAATATTTCCTTGTGTCAATATTCCTTTTGTCAATATTTCCTTTTGCCAATACTTCCTTTTGTCAATATTTCCTTTGTTCATTATTTCCTTTTTTCAATATTTCCTTTTGTCAATATAGTTCGTATTGTCAATAATTCCTTTTGTCAATATTTCCTTTTTTCAATTTATCCTTTTGTCAATAATTCATTTTTTCAATATTTCCTCTTGTCAATATTTCCTTTTCTCAATATTTCCTTTTGTCAATATTTCCTATTTTCAATATTTGCTTTTGTCAATATTTCCTTTTGTTAATATTTCCTTTTCACAATATTTCCTTTTATCAATATATCCTTTTTTCAATATTTCCTTTTTTCAATATTTCCTTTTTTCAATATTTCCTTTTTTCAATATTTCCTTTTGTCAATATTTCATATTATCAATATTTCCTTTTTCCAATATTTCCTCTTTTCAATATATTTTTTTTTCAATATTCCTTTTGTCAATATTTCCTTTTTTCAATATTTCCTTATGTCAATATTTCCTTTTTTCAATATTTCCTTTTTTCAATATTTCCTTTTGTCAATATTTCCTTTTGTCAATATTTCTTTTGTCAATATTTCCGCTTTTCAATATTTCCTTTTGCCAATATTTCCTTTGGTCAATATTTCCTTTTCTCAATATTTCCTTTTGTCAATATTTCCTTTTTTCAGTATTTCCTTTTGTCAATATTTCCTTTTGTCAATATTTTCTTTTGTCAATATTTCCTTTTATCAATATTTCCTTTTTTCAATATTTCCTTTTGTCAATTTTTCCTATTGTCAACATTTCCTTATTTCAATATTTCCTTTTGTCAATATTTCCTTTTTTATCAATATATCCTTTTTTCAATATTTCCTTTTTTCAATATTTAATTTTGTCAATATTTCCTTTTTTCAATATTTGCTTTTGTTAATATTTCCTTTTGTCAATTTATCCTTTTTTCAATATTTCCTTTTGTGTATATATCTTTTTTTCAATATTTCCTTTTTTCAATATTACCTTTTGTCAATATTTCCTATTGTCAACATTTCCTTTTTACAATACTTCCTTTTGTCAATATTTCCTTTTGTAAATATTTCCTTTTTTATCAATACTTCCTTTTGTCAATATTTCCTTTTTTATCAATATATCCTTTTTTCGATATATCCTTTTTTCAATATTTCCTTTTGTCAATATTTCCTTTTTTCAATATTTCCTTTTGTCAATATTTCCTTTTGTCAATATATATCCTTTTTTCAATATTTCGTTTTGTGTATATTTCCTTTTTTCAATATTTCCTTTTTTCAATATTTCCTTTTTGTAATATTTCCTTTTTTCAATATTTCTTTTTTCAATATTTCCTTTTGTCAATATTTCATTTTGTCAATATTTCCTTTCTCGAAATTTCCTTTTTTCAATATTTCCTTTTTTTCAATATTTCCTTTTGTCAATATTTCCTTTTTCAATATCCAGTTTTCAATATTTCCTTTTTTCAATATTTCCTTTTTTCAATATTTCCTTTTTTCAATATTTCCTTTTGTCAATATTTCCTGTTGTCAATATTTCCTTTTATCAATATTTCCTTTTTTCAATATTTCCTTTTGTCAATATGTCCTTTTTTCAATATTTCCTCATGTCAATATTTCCTTTTTTCAATATTTCCTTTTATTAATATTTCCTTTTCTCAATATTTCTTTTTCTCAATATTTCCTTTTGTCAATATTTCCTTTTTTCAATATTTCCTTTTGTCAATATTTCCTATTGTCAATATTTCCTTTTGTCAATATTTCCTTTTGTCAATATTTCTTTTCTTCAATATTTCCTTCTTTCAATATTTCCTTTTGTATATATTTCCTATTGTCAACATTTCCTTTTCAATATTTCCCATTGTCAATATTTCCTTTTTTCAATATTACCTTTTGTCAATATTTCCTTTTTTCAATATTTCCTTTTGTCAATATTTCCTTTTGTCAATATTTCCTTTTTTCAATATTTCCTTTCGTCAATATTTCCTTACTCAATATTTCCTTTTGTCAATATTTCCTTTTGTCAACATTTCCCTTTTTCAATATTTCCTTTTTTCAATATTTCCTTTTGTCAATATTTCCTTTTTTCAATATTTCCTTTTGTGTATATATCCTTATTTCAATATTTCCTTTTTTCAATATTTCCTTTTGTCAATATTTCCTTTTGTCAATATTTCCTTTTTTCAATATTTCCTTTTGTGTATATATCCTTATTTCAATATTTCCTTTTTTCAATATTTCCTTTTGTCAACATTTCTCTTTTTCAATATTTCCTTTTTTCAATATTTCCTTTTGTCAATATTTCCTTATGTCAATATATCCGTTTTTCAATATTTCCTTTTGTGTATATTTCGTTTTTTCAATATTTCCTTTTTTCAATATTTCCTTTTGGTAATATTTCTTTTTTTCAATATTTCCTTTTTTCAATATTTCCTTTTGTTAATATTTCCTTTTGTCAATATTTCCTTTTCTCAAAATTTCCTTTTTTCAATATTTCCTTTTTTCAATATTTCCTTTTGTCAATATTTCCTTTTTCAATATTTCCATTTTTCAATATTTCCTTTTGTCAATATTTCCTTTTTCAATATTTCTTTTTTTCAAAATTTCCTTTTTTCAATATTTCCTTTTTTCAATATTTCCTCATGTCAATATTTCCTTTTTTCAATATTTCCTTTTTTTAATATTTCCTTTATTCAATATTTCTTTTTCTCAATAGTTCCTTTTGTCAATATTTCATTTTTTCAATATTTCCTTTTGTCAATATTTCCTATTGTCAATATTTCCTTTTGTCAATATTTCCTTTTGTCAATATTTCTTTTTTTCAATATTTCCTTCTTTCAATATTTCCTTTTGTGTATATTTCCTATTGTCAACATTTCCTTTTCAATATTTCCTTTTGTCAATATATATATTTTTTTCAATATTTCCTTATTTCAATATTTCCTTTGGTATATGTTTCCTTTTTTCAAGATTTTCTTTTTTCAATATTTCCTTTTTTCAATTTTTCCTGTTGTCAATATTTCCTTTTTTCAATATTTTCTTTTTTCAATATTTCCATTTTTCAATATTTCATTTTGTCAATAATTCCTTTTGTCAATATTTCCTTTTGTTAATATTTCCTTTTGTCAATATTTCCTTGTGTCAATATTCCTTTTGTCAATATTTCCTTTTGCCAATACTTCCTTTTGTCAATATTTCCTTTTTTTATTATTTCCTTTTTTCAATATTTCCTTTTGTCAATATAGTTCGTATTGTCAATAATTCCTTTTGTCAATATTTCCTTTTTTCAATATATCCTTTTGTCAATAATTCATTTTTTCAATATTTCCTCTTGTCAATATTTCCTTTTCTCAATATTTCCTTTTGTCAATATTTCCTATTTTCAATATATGCTTTTGTCAATATTTCCTTTTGTTAATATTTCCTTTTTACAATATTTTCTTTTATCAATATATCCTTTTTTCAATATTTCCTTTTTTCAATATTTCCTTTTTTCAATAATTCCTTTTTTCAATATTTCCTTTTGTCAATATTTCCTATTTTCAATATTTCCTGTTTCCAATATTTCCTCTTTTCAATATATTTTTTTTTCAATATTCCTTTTGTCAATATTTCCTTTTTTCAATATTTCCTTTTGTCAATATTTCCTTTTTTCAATATTTCCTTTTTTCAATATTTCCTTTTGTCAATATTTCCTTTTGTCAATATTTCTTTTGTCAATATTTCCGTTTTTCAATATTTCCTTTTGCCAATATTTCCTTTGGTCAATATTTCCTTTTCTCAATATTTCCTTTTGTCAATATTTCCTTTTTTCAGTATTTCCTTTTGTCAATATTTCCTTTTGTCAATATTTTCTTTTGTCAATATTTCCTTTTATCAATATTTCCTTTTTTCAATATTTCCTTTTGTCAATTTTTCCTATTGTCAACATTTCCTTATTTCAATATTTCCTTTTGTCAATATTTCCTTTTTTATCAATATATCCTTTTTTCAATATTTCCTTTTTTCAATATTTAATTTTGTCAATATTTCCTTTTTTCAATATTTCCTTTTGTTAATATTTCCTTTTGTCAATTTATCCTTTTTTCAATATTTCCTTTTGTGTATATATCTTTTTTTCAATATTTCCTTTTTTCAATATTACCTTTTGTCAATATTTCCTATTGTCAACATTTCCTTTTTACAATACTTCCTTTTGTCAATATTTCCTTTTGTAAATATTTCCTTTTTTATCTATATTTCCTTTTTTCGATATTTCCTTTTTTCAATATTTCCTTTTGTCAATATTTCCTTTTTTCAATATTTCCTTTTGTGAATATTTCCTTTTGTCAATATATCCTTTTTTCAATATTTCGTTTTGTGTATATTTCCTTTTTTCAATATTTCCTTTTTTCAATATTTCCTTTTTGTAATATTTCCTTTTCTCAATATTTCCTTTTCAATATTTCAAGTTTTCAATATTTCCTTTTTTCAATATTTCCTTTTTTCAATATTTCCTTTTTTCAATATTTCCTTTTGTCAATATTTCCTGTTGTGAATATTTCCTTTTATCAATATTTCCTTTTTTCAATATTTCCTTTTGTCAATATGTCCTTTTTTCAATATTTCCTCATGTCAATATTTCCTTTTTTCAATATTTCCTTTTATTAATATTTCCTTTTCTCAATATTTCTTTTTCTCAATATTTCCTTTTGTCAATATTTCCTTTTTCAAATATTTCCTTTTGTCAATATTTCCTATAGTCAATATTTCCTTTTGTCAATATTTCCTTTTGTCAATATTTCTTTTCTTCAATATTTCCTTCTTTCAATATTTCCTTTTGTGTATATTTCCTATTGTTAACATTTCCTTTTCAATATTTCCCATTGTCAATATTTCCTTTTTTCAATATTTCCTTTTGTCAATATTTCCTTTTTTCAATATTTCCTTTTGTCAATATTTCCTTTTGTCAATATTTCCTTTTTTCAATATTTCCTTTTGTCAATATTTCCTTACTCAATATTTCCTTATGTCAATATTTCCTTTTGTCAACATTTCCCTTTTTCAATATTTCCTTTTTTCAATATTTCCTTTTGTCAATATTTCCTTTTTTCAATATTTCCTTTTGTGTATATATCCTTATTTCAATATTTCCTTTTTTCAATATTTCCTTTTGTCAACATTTCTCTTTTTCAATATTTCCTTTTTTCAATATTTCCGTTTGTCGATATTTCCTTTTGTCAATATTTCCTTTTTTATCAATATTTCCTTTTGTCAATATTTCCTATTTTATCAATATATCCTTTTTTCAATATTTCCTTTTTTCATTAATTCCTTTCGTCAATATTTCCATTTTTCAATATTTCCTTTTGTCAATATTTCCATTTGTCAATATATCCTTTTTTCAATATTTCCTTTTGTGTATATTTCCTTTTTTCAATATTTCCTTTTGGTAATATTTCGTTTTTTCAATATTTCCTTTTTTCAATATTTCCTTTTGTCAATATTTCCTTTTGTCGATATTTCCTTTTTTCAAAATTTCCTTTTTTTAATATTTCCTTTTTTCAATTTTCCTTTTGTCAATATTTCCTTTTTCAATATTTCCATTTTTCAATATTTCCTTTTGTCAATATTTCCTTTTTCAATATTTCTTTTTTTCAATATTTCCTTTTTTCAATATTTTTTTTTTCAATATTTCCTTTTGTCAATATTTCCTGTTGTCAATATTTCCTTTTTTCAATATTTCCTTTTTTCAATATTTCCTTTTGTCAATATGTCCTTTTTTCAATATTTCCTCATGACAATATTTCCTTTTTTCAATATTTCCTTTTTTTAATATTTCCTTTTCTCAATATTTCTTTTTATCAATATTTCCTTTTGTCAATATTTCCTTTTTACAATATTTCCTTTTGTCAATATTTCTTTTTTTCAATATTTCCTTCTTTCAATATTTCCTTTTGTGTATATTTCCTATTGTCAACACTTCCTTTTTTCAATATTTCTTTTTTCAATATTTCCTTTTGTCAAGATATATATTTTTCAATATTTCCTTATTTCAATATTTCCTTTGGTATTTATTCCTTTTTTCAATATTTTCTTTTTCAATATTTCCTTTTTTCAATATTTCCTTTTGTCAATTTTTCCTTTTTTCAATATTTCCTTTTTTCAATATTTCCTTTTTTCAATATTTCCTTTTGTCAATATTTCCTTTTTTCAATATTTCCTTTTTTCAATATTTCCTTATTTCAATATTTCCTTTTGTTAATATTTCCTTTTGTCAATATTTCCTCTTTTCAGTATTTCCTTTTGTCAATATTTCATTTTGTCAATATTTCCTTTTGTCAATATTTCCTTTTGTCAATATTTCCTTTTGTCAATATTTCTTTTTTCAATATTTCCTTTTGTCAATTTTTACTTGTGTCAATATTCCTGTTGTCAATATTTCCTTTTGCCAATACTTCCTTTTGTCAATATTTCCTTTTGTCAATATTTCCTTTTTTCAATATTTCCTTTTGTCAATATTTTCTTTTGTCAATATTTCCTTTTGTCAACATTTCCCTTTTTCAATATTTCCTTTTTTCAATATTTCCTTTTGTCAATATTTCCTTTTCTCAATATTTCCTTTTGTCAATATTTCCTTTTTTCAATATTTCCTTTTGTCAATATTTCCTTTTTTCAATATTTCCTTTTGTCAATATTTCCTTTTGTCAATTTTTTCTTTTGTCAATATTTCCTTTTATCAATATTTCCTTTTTTCAATATTTCCTTCTTTCAATATTTCCTTTTGTCAATATTTCCTATTGTCAACATTTCCTTTTTTCAATATTTCCTTTTGTCAATATTTCCTTTTTTATCAATATATCCTTTTTACAATATTTCCTTTTTTCAATATTTCCTTTTTTCAATATTTCCTTTTGGTAATATTTCCTTTTTTCAATATTTCCTTTTTTCAATATTTCCTTTTGTTAATATTTCCTTTTGTCAAGATTTCCTTTTCTTAAAATTTCCTTTTTTCAATATTTCCTTTTTTCAATATTTCCTTTTTTCAATATTTCCTTTTGCCAATACTTCCTTTTGTCAATATTTCCTTTTGTCAATATTTCCTTTTTTCAATATTTCCTTTTGTCAATATTTTCTTTTGTCAATATTTCCTTTTGTCAACATTTCCCTTTTTCAATATTTCCTTTTTTCAATATTTCCTTTTGTCAATATTTCCTTTTCTCATTATTTTCTTTTGTCAATATTTCCTTTTTTCAATATTTCCTTTTGTCAATATTTCCTTTTTTCAATATTTCCTTTTGTCAATATTTCCTTTTGTCAATTTTTTCTTTTGTCAATATTTCCTTTTTTCAATATTTCCTTTTTTCAATATTTCCTACTTTCAATATTTCCTTTTGTCAATATTTCCTATTGTCAACATTTCCTTTTTTCAATATTTCCTTTTGTCAATATTTTCTTTTGCCAATACTTCCTTTTGTCAATATTTCCTTTTGTCAATATTTCCTTTTTTCAATATTTCCTTTTGTCAATATTTTCTTTTGTCAATATTTCCTTTTGTCAACATTTCCCTTTTTCAATATTTCCTTTTTTCAATATTTCCTTTTGTCAATATTTCCTTTTCTCATTATTTCCTTTTGTCAATATTTCCTTTTGTCAATATTTCCTTTTGTAAATTTTTTCTTTTGTCAATATTTCCTTTTTTCAATATTTCCTTTTTTCAATATTTCCTTCTTTCAATATTTCCTTTTGTCAATATTTCCTATTGTCAACATTTCCTTTTTTCAATATTTCCTTTTGTCAATATTTCCTTTTATCAATATTTCCTTTATTCAATATTTCCTTCTCTCAATATTTCCTTTTGTCAATATTTCCTATTGTCAACATTTCCTTTTTTCAATATTTCCTTTTGTCAATATGTCCTTTTTTCAATATTTCCTCATGTCAATATTTCCTTTTTTCAATATTTATTTTTATTAATATTTCCTTTTCTCAATATTTCTTTTTCTCAATATTTCCTTTTGTTAATATTTCCTTTTTTCAATATTTCCTTTTGTCAATATTTCCTATTGTCAATATTTCCTTTTGTCAATATTTCCTTTTGTCAATATTTCTTTTCTTCAATATTTCCTTCTTTCAATAATTCCTTTTGTGTATATTTCCTATTGTCAACATTTCCTTTTCAATATTTCCTTTTGTCAATATTTCCTATTGTCAATATTTCCTTTTGTCAATATTTCCTTTTGTCAATATTTCCTTTTGTCAATATTTCCTTTTTTCAATATTTCTTTTTGTCAATATTTCCTTTTGTCAATATTTCCTTTTTTCAATATTTCCTTTTGTCAATATTTCCTTACTCAATATTTCCTTTTGTCAATATTTCCTTTTTTCAATATTTCCTTTTGTCAATATTTCCTTACTCAATATTTCCTTTTTTCAATATTTCCTTTTTTCAATATTTCCTTCTTTCAATATTTCCTTTTGTCAATATTTTCTATTGTCAACATTTCCTTTTTTCAATATTTCCTTTTGTCAATATGTCCTTTTTTCAATATTTCCTCATGTCAATATTTCCTTTTTTCAATATTTCCTTTTATTAATATTTCCTTTTCTCAATATTTCTTATTCTCAATATTTCCTTTTGTCAATATTTCCTTTTTTCAATATTTCCTTTTGTCAATATTTCCTATTGTCAATATTTCCTTTTGTCAATATTTCCTTTTGTCAATATTTCTTTTCTTCAATATTTCCTTCTTTCAATATTTCCTTTTGTGTATATTTCCTATTGTCAACATTTCCTTTTGCCAAAACTTCCCTTTGTCAATATTTCCTTTTTTCAATATTTCCTTTTGTCAATATTTCCTTTTTTCAATATTTCCTTTTGTCAATATTTCCTTTTGTCAATATTTCCTTTTGTCAATATTTCCTTTTTTCAATATTTCCTTTTGTCAATATTTCCTTACTCAATATTTCCTTTTGTCAATATTTCCTTTTGTCAACATTTCCCTTTTTCAATATTTCCTTTTATCAATATTTCCTTTTGTCAATATTTCCTTTTTTCAATATTTCCTTTTGTGTATATATCCTTATTTCAATATTTCCTTTTTTCAATATTTCCTTTTGTCAACATTTCTCTTTTTCAATATTTCCTTTTTTCAATATTTCCGTTTGTCAATATTTCCTTTTGTCAATATTTCCTTTTTTATCAATATTTCCTTTTGTCAATATTTCCTATTTTATCAATATATCCTTTTTTCAATATTTCCTTTTTTCAATAATTCCTTTCGTCAATATTTCCATTTTTCAATATTTCCTTTTGTCAATATTTCCATTTGTCAATATATCCTTTTTTCAATATTTCCTTTTGTGTATATTTCCTTTTTTCAATATTTCCTTTTGGTAATATTTCGTTTTTTCAATATTTCCTTTTTTCAATATTTCCTTTTGTCAATATTTCCTTTTGTCGATATTTCCTTTTTTCAAAATTTCCTTTTTTTAATATTTCCTTTTTTCAATTTTCCTTTTGTCAATATTTCCTTTTTCAATATTTCCATTTTTCAATATTTCATTTTGTCAATATTTCCTTTTTCAATATTTCTTTTTTTCAATATTTCCTTTTTTCAATATTTTCTCTTTTCAATATTTCCTTTTGTCAATATTTCCTGTTGTCAATATTTCCTTTTGTCAATATTTCCTTTTTTCAATATTTCCTTTTGTCAATATGTCCTTTTTTCAATATTTCCTCATGACAATATTTCCTTTTTTCAATATTTCCTTTTTTTAATATTTCCTTTTCTCAATATTTCTTTTTATCAACATTTCCTTTTTTCAATATTTCCTTTTTTCAATATTTCCTTTTGTCAATATTTCCTTTTGTCGATATTTCCTTTTTTCAAAATTTCCTTTTTTTAATATTTCCTTTTTTCAATTTTCCTTTTGTCAATATTTCCTTTTTCAATATTTCCATTTTTCAATATTTCATTTTGTCAATATTTCCTTTTTCAATATTTCTTTTTTTCAATATTTCCTTTTTTCAATATTTTCTCTTTTCAATATTTCCTTTTGTCAATATTTCCTGTTGTCAATATTTCCTTTTGTCAATATTTCCTTTTTTCAATATTTCCTTTTGTCAATATGTCCTTTTTTCAATATTTCCTCATGACAATATTTCCTTTTTTCAATATTTCCTTTTTTTAATATTTCCTTTTCTCAATATTTCTTTTTATCAACATTTCCTTTTGTCAATATTTCCTTTTTACAATATTTCCTTTTGTCAATATTTCTTTTTTTCAATTTTTGATCCTTTCAATATTTCCTTTTGTGTATATTTCCTATTGTCCACACTTCCTTTTTTCAATATTTCTTTTTTCAATATTTCCTATTGTCAATATATATATTTTTCAATATTTCCTTATTTCAATATTTCCTTTGGTATTTATTCCTTTTTTCAATATTTTCTTTTTCAATATTTCCTTTTTTCAATATTTCCTTTTGTCAATTTTTCCTTTTTTCAATATTTCCTTTTTTCAATATTTCCTTTTGTTAATATTTTCTTTTGTCAATATTTCCTCTTTTCAGTATTTCCTTTTGTCAATATTTCATTTTGTCAATATTTCCTTTTTTCAATATTTCCTTTTGTCAATATTTCCTTTTGTCAATATTTCTTTTTTCAATATTTCCTTTTGTCAATATTTACTTGTGTGAATATATTCCTTTTGTCAATATTTCCTTTTGCCAATACTTCCTTTTGTCAATATTTCCTTTTGTCAATATTTCCTTTTTTCAATATTTCCTTTTGTCAATATTTTCTTTTGTCAATATTTCCTTTTGTCAACATTTCCCTTTTTCAATATTTCCTTTTCTCAATATTTCCTTTTGTCAATATTTCCTTTTCTCAATATTTCCTTTTGTCAATATTTCCATTTTTCAATATTTCCTTTTGTCAATATATCCTTTTTTCAATATTTCCTTTTGTCAATATTTCCTTTTGTCAATTTTTTCTTTTGTCAATATTTCCTTTTATCAATATTACCTTTTTTCAATATTTCCTTCTTTCAATATTTCCTTTTGTCAATATTTCCTATTGTCAACATTTCCTTTTTTCAATATTTCCTTTTGTCAATATTTCCTTTTTTATCAATATATCCTTTTTACAATATTTCCTTTTTTCAATATTTCCTTTTTTCAATATTTCCTTTTCGTAATATTTCCTTTTTTCAATATTTCCTTTTTTCAATATTTCCTTTTGTTAATATTTCCTTTTGTCAATATTTCCTTTTCTCAAAATTTCCTTTTTTCAATATTTCCTTTTTTCAATATTTCCTTTTGTCAATATTTCCTTTTTCAATATTTCCATTTTTCAATATTTCCTTTTGTCAATATTTCCTTTTTCAATATTTCTTTTTTTCAATATTTCCTTTTTTCAATATTTCCTTTTTTCAATATTTCCTCATGTCAATATTTCCTTTTTTCAATATTTCCTTTTTTTAATATTTCCTTTATTCAATATTTCTTTTTCTTAATATTTCCTTTTGTCAATATTTCCTTTTTTCAATATTTCCTTTTGTCAATATTTCCTATTGTCAATATTTCCTTTTGTCAATATTTCCTTTTGTCAATATTTCTTTTTTTCAATATTTCCTTCTTTCAATATTTCCTTTTGTGTATATTTCCTATTGTCATCATTTCCTTTTCAATATTTCCTTTTGTCAATATATATATTTTTTTCAATATTTCCTTTGGTATATATTTCCTTTTTTCAATATTTTCTTTTTTCAATATTTCCTTTTTTCAATATTTCCATTTTTCAATATTTCATTTTGTCAATAATTCCTTTTGTCAATATTTCTTTTTTCAATATTTCCTTTTGTCAATTTTTACTTGTGTCAATATTCCTGTTGTCAATATTTCCTTTTGCCAATACTTCCTTTTGTCAATATTTCCTTTTGTCAATATTTCCTTTTTTCAATATTTCCTTTTGTCAATATTTTCTTTTGTCAATATTTCCTTTTGTCAACATTTCCCTTTTTCAATATTTCCTTTTTTCAATATTTCCTTTTGTCAATATTTCCTTTTCTCAATATTTCCTTTTGTCAATATTTCCTTTTTTCAATATTTCCTTTTGTCAATATTTCCTTTTTTCAATATTTCCTTTTGTCAATATTTCCTTTTGTCAATTTTTTCTTTTGTCAATATTTCCTTTTATCAATATTTCCTTTTTTCAATATTTCCTTCTTTCAATATTTCCTTTTGTCAATATTTCCTGGGTTCAACATTTCCTTTTTTCAATATTTCCTTTTGTCAATATTTCCTTTTTTATCAATATATCCTTTTTACAATATTTCCTTTTTTCAATATTTCCTTTTTTCAATATTTCCTTTTGGTAATATTTCCTTTTTTCAATATTTCCTTTTTTCAATATTTCCTTTTGTTAATATTTCCTTTTGTCAAGATTTCCTTTTCTCAAAATTTCCTTTTTTCAATATTTCCTTTTTTCAATATTTCCTTTTTTCAATATTTCCTTTTGCCAATACTTCCTTTTGTCAATATTTCCTTTTGTCAATATTTCCTTTTTTCAATATTTCCTTTTGTCAATATTTTCTTTTGCCAATATTTCCTTTTGTCAACATTTCCCTTTTTCAATATTTCCTTTTTTCAATATTTCCTTTTGTCAATATTTCCTTTTCTCATTATTTCCTTTTGTCAATATTTCCTTTTTTCAATATTTCCTTTTGTCAATATTTCCTTTTTTCAATATTTCCTTTTGTCAATATTTCCTTTTGTCAATTTTTTCTTTTGTCAATATTTCCTTTTTTCAATATTTCCTTTTTTCAATATTTCCTACTTTCAATATTTCCTTTTGTCAATATTTCCTATTGTCAACATTTCCTTTTTTCAATATTTCCTTTTGTCAATATTTTCTTTTGCCAATACTTCCTTTTGTCAATATTTCCTTTTGTCAATATTTCCTTTTTTCAATATTTCCTTTTGTCAATATTTTCTTTTGTCAATATTTCCTTTTGTCAACATTTCCCTTTTTCAATATTTCCTTTTTTCAATATTTCCTTTTGTCAATATTTCCTTTTCTCATTATTTCCTTTTGTCAATATTTCCTTTTTTCAATATTTCCTTTTGTCAATATTTCCTTTTTTCAATATTTCCTTTTGTCAATATTTCCTTTTGTAAATTTTTTCTTTTGTCAATATTTCCTTTCTTCAATATTTCCTTTTTTCAATATTTCCTTCTTTCAATATTTCCTTTTGTCAATATTTCCTATTGTCAACATTTCCTTTTTTCAATATTTCCTTTTGTCAATATTTCCTTTTATCAATATTTCCTTTATTCAATATTTCCTTCTCTCAATATTTCCTTTTGTCAATATTTCCTATTGTCAACATTTCCTTTTTTCAATATTTCCTTTTGTAAATATGTCCTTTTTTCAATATTTCCTCATGTCAATATTTCCTTTTTTCAATATTTATTATTATTAATATTTCCTTTTCTCAATATTTCTTTTTCTCAATATTTCCTTTTGTCAATATTTCCTTTTTTCAATATTTCCTTTTGTCAATATTTCCTATTGTCAATATTTCCTTTTGTCAATATTTCCTTTTGTCAATATTTCTTTTCTTCAATATTTCCTTCTTTCAATAATTAATTTTGTGTATATTTCCTATTGTCAACATTTCCTTTTCAATATTTCCTTTTGTCAATATTTCCTATTGTCAATATTTCCTTTTGTCAATATTTCCTTTTGTCAATATTTCCTTTTGTCAATATTTCCTTTTTTCAATATTTCTTTTTGTCAATATTTCCTTTTGTCAATATTTCCTTTTTTCAATATTTCCTTTTGTCAATATTTCCTTACTCAATATTTCCTTTTGTCAATATTTCCTTTTTTCAATATTTCCTTTTGTCAATATTTCCTTACTCAATATTTCCTTTTTTCAATATTTCCTTTTTTCAATATTTCCTTCTTTCAATATTTCCTTTTGTCAATATTTCCTATTGTCAACATTTCCTTTTTTCAATATTTCCTTTTGTCAATATGTCCTTTTTTCAATATTTCCTCATGTCAATATTTCCTTTTTTCAATATTTCCTTTTATTAATATTTCCTTTTCTCAATATTTCTTATTCTCAATATTTCCTTTTGTCAATATTTCCTTTTTTCAATATTTCCTTTTGTCAATATTTCCTATTGTCAATATTTCCTTTTGTCAATATTTCCTTTTGTCAATATTTCTTTTCTTCAATATTTCCTTCTTTCAATATTTCCTTTTGTGTATATTTCCTATTGTCAACATTTACTTTTGCCAAAACTTCCCTTTGTCAATATTTCCTTTTTTCAATATTTCCTTTTGTCAATATTTCCTTTTTTCAATATTTCCTTTTGTCAATATTTCCTTTTGTCAATATTTCCTTTTTTCAATATTTCCTTTTGTCAATATTTCCTTACTCAATATTTCCTTTTGTCAATATTTCCTTTTGTCAACATTTCCCTTTTTCAATATTTCCTTTTATCAATATTTCCTTTTGTCAATATTTCCTTTTTTCAATATTTCCTTTTGTGTATATATCCTTATTTCAATATTTCCTTTTTTCAATATTTCCTTTTGTCAACATTTCTCTTTTTCAATATTTCCTTTTTTCAATATTTCCGTTTGTCAATATTTCCTTTTGTCAATATTTCCTTTTTTATCAATATTTCCTTTTGTCAATATTTCCTATTTTATCAATATATCCTTTTTTCAATATTTCCTTTTTTCAATAATTCCTTTCGTCAATATTTCCATTTTTCAATATTTCCTTTTGTCAATATTTCCATTTGTCAATATATCCTTTTTTCAATATTTCCTTTTGTGTATATTTCCTTTTTTCAATATTTCCTTTTGGTAATATTTCGTTTTTTCAATATTTCCTTTTTTCAATATTTCCTTTTGTCAATATTTCCTTTTGTCGATATTTCCTTTTTTCAAAATTTCCTTTTTTTAATATTTCCTTTTTTCAATTTTCCTTTTGTCAATATTTCCTTTTTCAATATTTCCATTTTTCAATATTTCATTTTGTCAATATTTCCTTTTTCAATATTTCTTTTTTTCAATATTTCCTTTCTTCAATATTTTCTCTTTTCAATATTTCCTTTTGTCAATATTTCCTGTTGTCAATATTTCCTTTTGTCAATATTTCCTTTTTTCAATATTTCCTTTTGTCAATATGTCCTTTTTTCAATATTTCCTCATGACAATATTTCCTTTTTTCAATATTTCCTTTTTTTAATATTTCCTTTTCTCAATATTTCTTTTTATCAACATTTCCTTTTGTCAATATTTCCTTTTTACAATATTTCCTTTTGTCAATATTTCTTTTTTTCAATTTTTCCTTCTTTCAATATTTCCTTTTGTGTATATTTCCTATTGTCCACACTTCCTTTTTTCAATATTTCTTTTTTCAATATTTCCTATTGTCAATATATATATTTTTCAATATTTCCTTATTTCAATATTTCCTTTGGTATTTATTCCTTTTTTCAATATTTTCTTTTTCAATATTTCCTTTTTTCAATATTTCCTTTTGTCAATTTTTCCTTTTTTCAATATTTCCTTTTTTCAATATTTCCTTTTTTCAATATTTCCTTTTGTCAATATTTCCTTTTTTCAATATTTCCTTTTTTCAATATTTCCTTTTTTCAATATTTCCTTTTGTTAATATTTCCTTTTGTCAATATTTCCTCTTTTCAGTATTTCCTTTTGTCAATATTTCATTTTGTCAATATTTCCTTTTTTCAATATTTCCTTTTGTCAATATTTCCTTTTGTCAATATTTCTTTTTTCAATATTTCCTTTTGTCAATATTTACTTGTGTGAATATATTCCTTTTGTCAATATTTCCTTTTGCCAATATTTCCTTTTTTCAATATTTCCTTTTGTCAATATTTTCTTTTGTCAATATTTCCTTTTGTCAACATTTCCCTTTTTCAATATTTCCTTTTTTCAATATTTCCTTTTGTCAATATTTCCTTTTCTCAATATTTCCTTTTGTCAATATTTCCTTTTTTCAATATTTCCTTTTGTCAATATATCCTTTTTTCAATATTTGCTTTTGTCAATATTTCCTTTTTTCAATATTTCCTTTTGTCAATATTTCCTTTTATCAATATTACCTTTTTTCAATATTTCCTTCTTTCAATATTTCCTTTTGTCAATATTTCCTATTGTCAACATTTCCTTTTTTCAATATTTCCTTTTGTCAATATTTCCTTTTTTATCAATATATCCTTTTTACAATATTTCCTTTTTTCAATATTTCCTTTTTTCAATATTTCCTTTTCGTAATATTTTCTTTTTTCAATATTTCCTTTTTTCAATATTTCCTTTTGTTAATATTTCCTTTTGTCAATATTTCCTTTTCTCAAAATTTCCTTTTTTCAATATTTCCTTTTTTCAATATTTCCTTTTGTCAATATTTCCTTTTTCAATATTTCCATTTTTCAATATTTCCTTTTGTCAATATTTCCTTTTTCAATATTTCTTTTTTTCAATATTTCCTTTTTTCAATATTTCCTTTTTTCAATATTTCCTCATGTCAATATTTCCTTTTTTCAATATTTCCTTTTTTTAATATTTCCTTTATTCAATATTTCTTTTTCTTAATATTTCCTTTTGTCAATATTTCCTTTTTTCAATATTTCCTTTTGTCAATATTTCCTATTGTCAATATTTCCTTTTGTCAATATTTCCTTTTGTCAATATTTCTTTTTTTCAATATTTCCTTCTTTCAATATTTCCTTTTGTGTATATTTCCTATTGTCATCATTTCCTTTTCAATATTTCCTTTTGTCAATATATATATTTTTTTCAATATTTCCTTATTTCAATATTTCCTTTGGTATATATTTCCTTTTTTCAATATTTTCTTTTTTCAATATTTCCTTTTTTCAATATTTCCATTTTTCAATATTTCATTTTGTCAATAATTCCTTTTGTCAATATTTCCTTTTGTTAATATATCCTTTTGTCAATATTTCCTTGTGTCAATATTCCTTTTGTCAATATTTCCTTTTGCCAATACTTCCTTTTGTCAATATTTCCTTTTTTCATTATTTCCTTTTGTCAATATTTCCTTTTTTCAATATTTCCTTTTTTCAATATTTCCTTTTGTCAATATTTCCTTTTGTCAATATTTCCTGTTGTCAATATTTCCTTTTATCAATATTTCCTTTTTTCAATATTTCCTTTTGTCAATATTTCCGTTTTTTAATATTTCTTTTTGCCAATATTTCCTTTTGTCAATATATCCTTTTTTCAATATTTCCTTTTGTGTATATATCCTTTTTTCAATATTTCCTTTTTTCAATATTACCTTTTGTCAATATTTCCTATTGTCAACATTTCCTTTTTACAATACTTCCTTTTGTCAATATATATATTTTTCAATATTTCCTTATTTCAATATTTCCTTTGGTATTTATTCCTTTTTTCAATATTTTCTTTTTCAATATTTCCTTTTTTCAATATTTCCTTTTGTCAATTTTTCCTTTTTTCAATATTTCCTTTTTTCAATATTTCCTTTTGTTAATATTTTCTTTTGTCAATATTTCCTCTTTTCAGTATTTCCTTTTGTCAATATTTCATTTTGTCAATATTTCCTTTTTTCAATATTTCCTTTTGTCAATATTTCCTTTTGTCAATATTTCTTTTTTCAATATTTCCTTTTGTCAATATTTACTTGTGTGAATATATTCCTTTTGTCAATATTTCCTTTTGCCAATACTTCCTTTTGTCAATATTTCCTTTTGTCAATATTTCCTTTTTTCAATATTTCCTTTTGTCAATATTTTCTTTTGTCAATATTTCCTTTTGTCAACATTTCACTTTTTCAATATTTCCTTTTCTCAATATTTCCTTTTGTCAATATTTCCTTTTCTCAATATTTCCTTTTGTCAATATTTCCTTTTTTCAATATTTCCTTTTGTCAATATATCCTTTTTTCAATATTTCCTTTTGTCAATATTTCCTTTTGTCAATTTTTTCTTTTGTCAATATTTCCTTTTATCAATATTACCTTTTTTCAATATTTCCTTCTTTCAATATTTCCTTTTGTCAATATTTCCTATTGTCAAAATTTCCTTTTTTCAATATTTCCTTTTGTCAATATTTCCTTTTTTATCAATATATCCTTTTTACAATATTTCCTTTTTTCAATATTTCCTTTTTTCAATATTTCCTTTTCGTAATATTTCCTTTTTTCAATATTTCCTTTTTTCAATATTTCCTTTTGTTAATATTTCCTTTTGTCAATATTTCCTTTTCTCAAAATTTCCTTTTTTCAATATTTCCTTTTTTCAATATTTCCTTTTGTCAATATTTCCTTTTTCAATATTTCCATTTTTCAATATTTCCTTTTGTCAATATTTCCTTTTTCAATATTTCTTTTTTTCAATATTTCCTTTTTTCAAAATTTCCTTTTTTCAATATTTCCTCATGTCAATATTTCCTTTTTTCAATATTTCCTTTTTTTAATATTTCCTTTATTCAATATTTCTTTTTCTTAATATTTCCTTTTGTCAATATTTCCTTTTTTCAATATTTCCTTTTGTCAATATTTCCTATTGTCAATATTTCCTTTTGTCAATATTTCCTTTTGTCAATATTTCTTTTTTTCAATATTTCCTTCTTTCAATATTTCCTTTTGTGTATATTTCCTATTGTCATCATTTCCTTTTCAATATTTCCTTTTGTCAATATATATATTTTTTTCAATATTTCCTTTGGTATATATTTCCTTTTTTCAATATTTTCTTTTTTCAATATTTCCTTTTTTCAATATTTCCATTTTTCAATATTTCATTTTGTCAATAATTCCTTTTGTCAATATTTCTTTTTTCAATATTTCCTTTTGTCAATTTTTACTTGTGTCAATATTCCTGTTGTCAATATTTCCTTTTGCCAATACTTCCTTTTGTCAATATTTCCTTTTGTCAATATTTCCTTTTTTCAATATTTCCTTTTGTCAATATTTTCTTTTGTCAATATTTCCTTTTGTCAACATTTCCCTTTTTCAATATTTCCTTTTTTCAATATTTCCTTTTGTCAATATTTCCTTTTCTCAATATTTCCTTTTGTCAATATTTCCTTTTTTCAATATTTCCTTTTGTCAATATTTCCTTTTTTCAATATTTCCTTTTGTCAATATTTCCTTTTGTCAATTTTTTCTTTTGTCAATATTTCCTTTTGTCAATATTTCCTTTTTTCAATATTTCCTTCTTTCAATATTTCCTTTTGTCAATATTTCCTGGGTTCAACATTTCCTTTTTTCAATATTTCCTTTTGTCAATATTTCCTTTTTTATCAATATATCCTTTTTACAATATTTCCTTTTTTCAATATTTCCTTTTTTCAATATTTCCTTTTGGTAATATTTCCTTTTTTCAATATTTCCTTTTTTCAATATTTCCTTTTGTTAATATTTCCTTTTGTCAAGATTTCCTTTTCTCAAAATTTCCTTTTTTCAATATTTCCTTTTTTCAATATTTCCTTTTTTCAATATTTCCTTTTGCCAATACTTCCTTTTGTCAATATTTCCTTTTGTCAATATTTCCTTTTTTCAATATTTCCTTTTGTCAATATTTTCTTTTGCCAATATTTCCTTTTGTCAACATTTCCCTTTTTCAATATTTCCTTTTTTCAATATTTCCTTTTGTCAATATTTCCTTTTCTCATTATTTCCTTTTGTCAATATTTCCTTTTTTCAATATTTCCTTTTGTCAATATTTCCTTTTTTCAATATTTCCTTTTGTCAATATTTCCTTTTGTCAATTTTTTCTTTTTTCAATATTTCCTTTTTTCAATATTTCCTTTTTTCAATATTTCCTACTTTCAATATTTCCTTTTGTCAATATTTCCTATTGTCAACATTTCCTTTTTTCAATATTTCCTTTTGTCAATATTTTCTTTTGCCAATACTTCCTTTTGTCAATATTTCCTTTTGTCAATATTTCCTTTTTTCAATATTTCCTTTTGTCAATATTTTCTTTTGTCAATATTTCCTTTTGTCAACATTTCCCTTTTTCAATATTTCCTTTTTTCAATATTTCCTTTTGTCAATATTTCCTTTTCTCATTATTTCCTTTTGTCAATATTTCCTTTTTTCAATATTTCCTTTTGTCAATATTTCCTTTTTTCAATATTTCCTTTTGTCAATATTTCCTTTTGTAAATTTTTTCTTTTGTCAATATTTCCTTTCTTCAATATTTCCTTTTTTCAATATTTCCTTCTTTCAATATTTCCTTTTGTCAATATTTCCTATTGTCAACATTTCCTTTTTTCAATATTTCCTTTTGTCAATATTTCCTTTTATCAATATTTCCTTTATTCAATATTTCCTTCTCTCAATATTTCCTTTTGTCAATATTTCCTATTGTCAACATTTCCTTTTTTCAATATTTCCTTTTGTAAATATGTCCTTTTTTCAATATTTCCTCATGTCAATATTTCCTTTTTTCAATATTTATTATTATTAATATTTCCTTTTCTCAATATTTCTTTTTCTCAATATTTCCTTTTGTCAATATTTCCTTTTTTCAATATTTCCTTTTGTCAATATTTCCTATTGTCAATATTTCCTTTTGTCAATATTTCCTTTTGTCAATATTTCTTTTCTTCAATATTTCCTTCTTTCAATAATTAATTTTGTGTATATTTCCTATTGTCAACATTTCCTTTTCAATATTTCCTTTTGTCAATATTTCCTATTGTCAATATTTCCTTTTGTCAATATTTCCTTTTGTCAATATTTCCTTTTGTCAATATTTCCTTTTTTCAATATTTCTTTTTGTCAATATTTCCTTTTGTCAATATTTCCTTTTTTCAATATTTCCTTTTGTCAATATTTCCTTACTCAATATTTCCTTTTGTCAATATTTCCTTTTTTCAATATTTCCTTTTGTCAATATTTCCTTACTCAATATTTCCTTTTTTCAATATTTCCTTTTTTCAATATTTCCTTCTTTCAATATTTCCTTTTGTCAATATTTCCTATTGTCAACATTTCCTTTTTTCAATATTTCCTTTTGTCAATATGTCCTTTTTTCAATATTTCCTCATGTCAATATTTCCTTTTTTCAATATTTCCTTTTATTAATATTTCCTTTTCTCAATATTTCTTATTCTCAATATTTCCTTTTGTCAATATTTCCTTTTTTCAATATTTCCTTTTGTCAATATTTCCTATTGTCAATATTTCCTTTTGTCAATATTTCCTTTTGTCAATATTTCTTTTCTTCAATATTTCCTTCTTTCAATATTTCCTTTTGTGTATATTTCCTATTGTCAACATTTCCTTTTGCCAAAACTTCCCTTTGTCAATATTTCCTTTTTTCAATATTTCCTTTTGTCAATATTTCCTTTTTTCAATATTTCCTTTTGTCAATATTTCCTTTTGTCAATATTTCCTTTTTTCAATATTTCCTTTTGTCAATATTTCCTTACTCAATATTTCCTTTTGTCAATATTTCCTTTTGTCAACATTTCCCTTTTTCAATATTTCCTTTTATCAATATTTCCTTTTGTCAATATTTCCTTTTTTCAATATTTCCTTTTGTGTATATATCCTTATTTCAATATTTCCTTTTTTCAATATTTCCTTTTGTCAACATTTCTCTTTTTCAATATTTCCTTTTTTCAATATTTCCGTTTGTCAATATTTCCTTTTGTCAATATTTCCTTTTTTATCAATATTTCCTTTTGTCAATATTTCCTATTTTATCAATATATCCTTTTTTCAATATTTCCTTTTTTCAATAATTCCTTTCGTCAATATTTCCATTTTTCAATATTTCCTTTTGTCAATATTTCCATTTGTCAATATATCCTTTTTTCAATATTTCCTTTTGTGTATATTTCCTTTTTTCAATATTTCCTTTTGGTAATATTTCGTTTTTTCAATATTTCCTTTTTTCAATATTTCCTTTTGTCAATATTTCCTTTTGTCGATATTTCCTTTTTTCAAAATTTCCTTTTTTTAATATTTCCTTTTTTCAATTTTCCTTTTGTCAATATTTCCTTTTTCAATATTTCCATTTTTCAATATTTCATTTTGTCAATATTTCCTTTTTCAATATTTCTTTTTTTCAATATTTCCTTTTTTCAATATTTTCTCTTTTCAATATTTCCTTTTGTCAATATTTCCTGTTGTCAATATTTCCTTTTGTCAATATTTCCTTTTTTCAATATTTCCTTTTGTCAATATGTCCTTTTTTCAATATTTCCTCATGACAATATTTCCTTTTTTCAATATTTCCTTTTTTTAATATTTCCTTTTCTCAATATTTCTTTTTATCAACATTTCCTTTTGTCAATATTTCCTTTTTACAATATTTCCTTTTGTCAATATTTCTTTTTTTCAATTTTTCCTTCTTTCAATATTTCCTTTTGTGTATATTTCCTATTGTCCACACTTCCTTTTTTCAATATTTCTTTTTTCAATATTTCCTATTGTCAATATATATATTTTTCAATATTTCCTTATTTCAATATTTCCTTTGGTATTTATTCCTTTTTTCAATATTTTCTTTTTCAATATTTCCTTTTTTCAATATTTCCTTTTGTCAATTTTTCCTTTTTTCAATATTTCCTTTTTTCAATATTTCCTTTTTTCAATATTTCCTTTTGTCAATATTTCCTTTTTTCAATATTTCCTTTTTTCAATATTTCCTTTTTTCAATATTTCCTTTTGTTAATATTTCCTTTTGTCAATATTTCCTCTTTTCAGTATTTCCTTTTGTCAATATTTCATTTTGTCAATATTTCCTTTTTTCAATATTTCCTTTTGTCAATATTTCCTTTTGTCAATATTTCTTTTTTCAATATTTCCTTTTGTCAATATTTACTTGTGTGAATATATTCCTTTTGTCAATATTTCCTTTTGCCAATATTTCCTTTTTTCAATATTTCCTTTTGTCAATATTTTCTTTTGTCAATATTTCCTTTTGTCAACATTTCCCTTTTTCAATATTTCCTTTTTTCAATATTTCCTTTTGTCAATATTTCCTTTTCTCAATATTTCCTTTTGTCAATATTTCCTTTTTTCAATATTTCCTTTTGTCAATATATCCTTTTTTCAATATTTCCTTTTGTCAATATTTCCTTTTGTCAATTTTTTCTTTTGTCAATATTTCCTTTTATCAATATTACCTTTTTTCAATATTTCCTTCTTTCAATATTTCCTTTTGTCAATATTTCCTATTGTCAACATTTCCTTTTTTCAATATTTCCTTTTGTCAATATTTCCTTTTTTATCAATATATCCTTTTTACAATATTTCCTTTTTTCAATATTTCCTTTTTTCAATATTTCCTTTTCGTAATATTTTCTTTTTTCAATATTTCCTTTTTTCAATATTTCCTTTTGTTAATATTTCCTTTTGTCAATATTTCCTTTTCTCAAAATTTCCTTTTTTCAATATTTCCTTTTTTCAATATTTCCTTTTGTCAATATTTCCTTTTTCAATATTTCCATTTTTCAATATTTCCTTTTGTCAATATTTCCTTTTTCAATATTTCTTTTTTTCAATATTTCCTTTTTTTCAATATTTCCTTTTTTCAATATTTCCTCATGTCAATATTTCCTTTTTTCAATATTTCCTTTTTTTAATATTTCCTTTATTCAATATTTCTTTTTCTTAATATTTCCTTTTGTCAATATTTCCTTTTTTCAATATTTCCTTTTGTCAATATTTCCTATTGTCAATATTTCCTTTTGTCAATATTTCCTTTTGTCAATATTTCTTTTTTTCAATATATCCTTCTTTCAATATTTCCTTTTGTGTATATTTCCTATTGTCATCATTTCCTTTTCAATATTTCCTTTTGTCAATATATATATTTTTTTCAATATTTCCTTATTTCAATATTTCCTTTGGTATATATTTCCTTTTTTCAATATTTTCTTTTTTCAATATTTCCTTTTTTCAATATTTCCATTTTTCAATATTTCATTTTGTCAATAATTCCTTTTGTCAATATTTCCTTTTGTTAATATATCCTTTTGTCAATATTTCCTTGTGTCAATATTCCTTTTGTCAATATTTCCTTTTGCCAATACTTCCTTTTGTCAATATTTCCTTTTTTCATTATTTCCTTTTGTCAATATTTCCTTTTTTCAATATTTCCTTTTTTCAATATTTCCTTTTGTCAATATTTCCTTTTGTCAATATTTCCTGTTGTCAATATTTCCTTTTATCAATATTTCCTTTTTTCAATATTTCCTTTTGTCAATATTTCCGTTTTTTAATATTTCTTTTTGCCAATAGTTCCTTTTGTCAATATATCCTTTTTTCAATATTTCCTTTTGTGTATATATCCTTTTTTCAATATTTCCTTTTTTCAATATTACCTTTTGTCAATATTTCCTATTGTCAACATTTCCTTTTTACAATACTTCCTTTTGTCAATATTTCCTTTTGTAAATATTTCCTTTTTTATCAATATTTCCTTTTGTCAATATTTCCTTTTTTATCAATATATCCTTTTTTCAATATTTCCTTTTTTCAATATTTCCTTTTGTCAATATTTCCT
This sequence comes from Ischnura elegans, assembly GCF_921293095.1. NCBI lineage: Eukaryota > Metazoa > Arthropoda > Insecta > Odonata > Coenagrionidae > Ischnura > Ischnura elegans. Next base: position 120,887,597 of record NC_060248.1, on the reverse strand, counting down.
TTTGTCAATATTTCCTATTGTCAATATTTCCTTTTGTCAATATTTCCTTTTGTCAATATTTCTTTTCTTCAATATTTCCTTCTTTCAATAATTCCTTTTGTGTATATTTCCTATTGTCAACATTTCCTTTTCAATATTTCCTTTTGTCAATATTTCCTATTGTCAATATTTCCTTTTGTCAATATTTCCTTTTGTCAATATTTCCTTTTGTCAATATTTCCTTTTTTCAATATTTCTTTTTGTCAATATTTCCTTTTGTCAATATTTCCTTTTTTCAATATTTCCTTTTGTCAATATTTCCTTACTCAATATTTCCTTTTGTCAATATTTCCTTTTGTCAATATTTCCTTTTTTCAATATTTCCTTTTGTCAATATTTCTTACTCAATATAATATCTTTTTTCAATATTTCCTTTTTTCAATATTTCCTTCTTTCAATATTTCCTTTTGTCAATATTTCCTATTGTCAACATTTCCTTTTTTCAATATTTCCTTTTGTCAATATGTCCTTTTTTCAATATTTCCTCATGTCAATATATCCTTTTTTCAATATTTCCTTTTATTAATATTTCCTTTTCTCAATATTTCTTATTCTCAATATTTCCTTTTGTCAATATTTCCTTTTTTCAATATTTCCCTTTTTCAATATTTCCTTTTTTCAATATTTCCTTTTGTCAATATTTCCTTTTCTCATTATTTCCTTTTGTCAATATTTCCTTTTTTCAATATTTCCTTTTGTCAATATTTCCTTGTTTCAATATTTCCTTTTGTCAATATTTCCTTTTGTAAATTTTTTCTTTTGTCAATATTTCCTTTCTTCAATATTTCCTTTTTTCAATATTTCCTTCTTTCAATATTTCCTTTTGTCAATATTTCCTATTGTCAACATTTCCTTTTTTCAATATTTCCTTTTGTCAATATTTCCTTTTATCAATATTTCCTTTATTCAATATTTCCTTCTCTCAATATTTCCTTTTGTCAATATTTCCTATTGTCAACATTTCCTTTTTTCAATATTTCCTTTTGTAAATATGTCCTTTTTTCAATATTTCCTCATGTCAATATTTCCTTTTTTCAATGTTTATTTTTATAAATATTTCCTTTTCTCAATATTTCTTTTTCTCAATATTTCCTTTTGTCAATATTTCCTTTTTTCAATATTTCCTTTTGTCAATATTTCCTATTGTCAATATTTCCTTTTGTCAATATTTCCTTTTGTCAATATTTCTTTTCTTCAATATTTCCTTCTTTCAATAATTAATTTTGTGTATATTTCCTATTGTCAACATTTCCTTTTCAATATTTCCTTTTGTCAATATTTCCTATTGTCAATATTTCCTTTTGTCAATATTTCCTTTTGTCAATATTTCCTTTTGTCAATATTTCCTTTTTTCAATATTTCTTTTTGTCAATATTTCCTTTTGTCAATATTTCCTTTTTTCAATATTTCCTTTTGTCAATATTTCCTTACTCAATATTTCCTTTTGTCAATATTTCCTTTTTTCAATATTTCCTTTTGTCAATATTTCATTACTCAATATTTCCTTTTTTCAATATTTCCTTTTTTCAATATTTCCTTCTTTCAATATTTCCTTTTGTCAATATTTCCTATTGTCAACATTACCTTTTTTCAATATTTCCTTTTGTCAATATGTCCTTTTTTCAATATTTCCTCATGTCAATATTTCCTTTTTTCAATATTTCCTTTTATTAATATTTCCTTTTCTCAATATTTCTTATTCTCAATATTTCCTTTTGTCAATATTTCCTTTTTTCAATATTTCCTTTTGTCAATATTTCCTATTGTCAATATTTCCTTTTGTCAATATTTCCTTTTGTCAATATTTCTTTTCTTCAATATTTCCTTCTTTCAATATTTCCTTTTGTGTATATTTCCTATTGTCAACATTTCCTTTTGCCAAAACTTCCCTTTGTCAATATTTCCTTTTTTCAATATTTCCTTTTGTCAATATTTCCTTTTTTCAATATTTCCTTTTGTCAATATTTCCTTTTGTCAATATTTCCTTTTTTCAATATTTCCTTTTGTCAATATTTCCTTACTCAATATTTCCTTTTGTCAATATTTCCTTTTGTCAACATTTCCCTTTTTCAATATTTCCTTTTATCAATATTTCCTTTTGTCAATATTTCCTTTTTTCAATATTTCCTTTTGTGTATATATCCTTATTTCAATATTTCCTTTTTTCAATATTTCCTTTTGTCAACATTTCTCTTTTTCAATATTTCCTTTTTTCAATATTTCCGTTTGTCAATATTTCCTTTTGTCAATATTTCCTTTTTTATCAATATTTCCTTTTGTCAATATTTCCTATTTTATCAATATATCCTTTTTTCAATATTTCCTTTTTTCAATAATTCCTTTCGTCAATATTTCCATTTTTCAATATTTCCTTTTGTCAATATTTCCATTTGTCAATATATCCTTTTTTCAAAAATTTATTTTGTGTATATTTCCTTTTTTCAATATTTCCTTTTGGTAATATTTCGTTTTTTCAATATTTCCTTTTTTCAATATTTCCTTTTGTCAATATTTCCTTTTGTCGATATTTCCTTTTTTCAAAATTTCCTTTTTTTAATATTTCCTTTTTTCAATTTTCCTTTTGTCAATATTTCCTTTTTCAATATTTCCATTTTTCAATATTTTATTTTGTCAATATTTCCTTTTTCAATATTTCTTTTTTTCAATATTTCCTTTTTTCAATATTTTCTCTTTTCAATATTTCCTTTTGTCAATATTTCCTGTTGTCAATATTTCCTTTTGTCAATATTTCCTTTTTTCAATATTTCCTTTTGTCAATATGTCCTTTTTTCAATATTTCCTCATGACAATATTTCCTTTTTTCAATATTTCCTTTTTTTAATATTTCCTTTTCTCAATATTTCTTTTTATCAACATTTCCTTTTGTCAATATTTCCTTTTTACAATATTTCCTTTTGTCAATATTTCTTTTTATCAATTTTTCCTTCTTTCAATATTTCCTTTTGTGTATATTTCCTATTGTCCACACTTCCTTTTTTCAATATTTCTTTTTTCAATATTTCCTATTGTCAATATATATATTTTTCAATATTTCCTTATTTCAATATTTCCTTTGGTATTTATTCCTTTTTTCAATATTTTCTTTTTCAATATTTCCTTTTTTCAATATTTCCTTTTGTCAATTTTTCCTTTTTTCAATATTTCCTTTTTTCAATATTTCCTTTTTTCAATATTTCCTTTTGTCAATATTTCCTTTTTTCAATATTTCCTTTTTTCAATATTTCCTTTTTTCAATATTTCCTTTTGTTAATATTTCCTTTTGTCAATATTTCCTCTTTTCAGTATTTCCTTTTGTCAATATTTCATTTTGTCAATATTTCCTTTTTTCAATATTTCCTTTTGTCAATATTTCCTTTTGTCAATATTTCTTTTTTCAATATTTCCTTTTGTCAATATTTACTTGTGTGAATATATTCCTTTTGTCAATATTTCCTTTTGCCAATACTTCCTTTTGTCAATATTTCCTTTTGTCAATATTTCCTTTTTTCAATATTTCCTTTTGTCAATATTTTCTTTTGTCAATATTTCCTTTTGTCAATATTTCCCTTTTTCAATATTTCCTTTTTTCAATATTTCCTTTTGTCAATATTTCCTTTTCTCAATATTTCCTTTTGTCAATATTTCCTTTTTTCAATATTTCCTTTTGTCAATATATCCTTTTTTCAATATTTCCTTTTGTCAATATTTCCTTTTGTCAATTTTTTCTTTTGTCAATATTTCCTTTTATCAATATTACCTTTTTTCAATATTTCCTTCTTTCAATATTTCCTTTTGTCAATATTTCCTATTGTCAACATTTCCTTTTTTCAATATTTCCTTTTGTCAATATTTCCTTTTTTATCAATATATCCTTTTTACAATATTTCCTTTTTTCAATATTTCCTTTTTTCAATATTTCCTTTTCGTAATATTTCCTTTTTTCAATATTTCCTTTTTTCAATATTTCCTTTTGTTAATATTTCCTTTTGTCAATATTTCCTTTTCTCAAAATTTCCTTTTTTCAATATTTCCTTTTTTCAATATTTCCTTTTGTCAATATTTCCTTTTTCAATATTTCCATTTTTCAATATTTCCTTTTGTCAATATTTCCTTTTTCAATATTTCTTTTTTTCAATATTTCCTTTTTTCAATATTTTCTTTTTTCAATATTTCCTCATGTCAATATTTCCTTTTTTCAATATTTCCTTTTTTTAATATTTCCTTTATTCAATATTTCTTTTTCTTAATATTTCCTTTTGTCAATATTTACTTTTTTCAATATTTCCTTTTGTCAATATTTCCTATTGTCAATATTTCCTTTTGTCAATATTTCCTTTTGTCAATATTTCTTTTTTTCAATATTTCCTTCTTTCAATATTTCCTTTTGTGTATATTTCCTATTGTCATCATTTCCTTTTCAATATTTCCTTTTGTCAATATATATATTTTTTTCAATATTTCCTTATTTCAATATTTCCTTTGGTATATATTTCCTTTTTTCAATATTTTATTTTTTCAATATTTCCTTTTTTCAATATTTCCATTTTTCAATATTTCATTTTGTCAATAATTCCTTTTGTCAATATTTCCTTTTGTTAATATATCCTTTTGTCAATATTTCCTTGTGTCAATATTCCTTTTGTCAATATTTCCTTTTGCCAATACTTCCTTTTGTCAATATTTCCTTTTTTCATTATTTCCTTTTGTCAATATTTCCTTTTTTCAATTATTCCTTTTTTCAATATTTCCTTTTGTCAATATTTCCTTTTGTCAATATTTCCTGTTGTCAATATTTCCTTTTATCAATATTTCCTTTTTTCAATATTTCCTTTTGTCAATATTTCCGTTTTTTAATATTTCTTTTTGCCAATATTTCCTTTTGTCAATATATCCTTTTTTCAATATTTCCTTTTGTGTATATATCCTTTTTTCAATATTTCCTTTTTTCAATATTACCTTTTGTCAATATTTCCTATTGTCAACATTTCCTTTTTACAATACTTCCTTTTGTCAATATTTCCTTTTGTAAATATTTCCTTTTTTATCAATATTTCCTTTTGTCAATATTTCCTTTTTTATCAATATATCCTTTTTTCAATATTTCCTTTTTTCAATATTTCCTTTTGTCAATATTTCCTTTTGTCAATATTTCCTATTGTCAATATTTCCTTTTGTCAATATTTCCTTTTGTCAATATTTCCTTTTTTCAATATTTCCTTTTTTCAATAATTCCTTTTGTGTATATTTCCTATTGTCAACATTTCCTTTTCAATATTTCCTTTTGTCAATATTTCCTATTGTCAATATTTCCTTTTGTCAATATTTCCTTTTGTCAATATTTCCTTTTGTCAATATTTCCTTTTTTCAATATTTCTTTTTGTCAATATTTCCTTTTGTCAATATTTCCTTTTTTCAATATTTCCTTTTGTCAATATTTCCTTACTCAATATTTCCTTTTGTCAATATTTCCTTTTGTCAATATTTCCTTTTTTCAATATTTCCTTTTGTCAATATTTCCTTACTCAATATTTCCTTTTTTCAATATTTCCTTTTTTCAATATTTCCTTCTTTCAATATTTCCTTTTGTCAATATTTCCTATTGTCAACATTTCCTTTTTTCAATATTTCCTTTTGTCAATATGTCCTTTTTTCAATATTTCCTCATGTCAATATTTCCTTTTTTCAATATTTCCTTTTATTAATATTTCCTTTTCTCAATATTTCTTATTCTCAATATTTCCTTTTGTCAATATTTCCTTTTTTCAATATTTCCTTTTGTCAATATTTCCTATTGTCAATATTTCCTTTTGTCAATATTTCCTTTTGTCAATATTTCTTTTCTTCAATATTTCCTTCTTTCAATATTTCCTTTTGTCTATATTTCCTATTGTCAACATTTCCTTTTGCCAAAACTTCCCTTTGTCAATATTTCCTTTTTTCAATATTTCCTTTTGTCAATATTTCCTTTTTTCAATATTTCCTTTTGTCAATATTTCCTTTTGTCAATATTTCCTTTTTTCAATATTTCCTTTTGTCAATATTTCCTTACTCAATATTTCCTTTTGTCAATATTTCCTTTTGTCAACATTTCCCTTTTTCAATATTTCCTTTTATCAATATTTCCTTTTGTCAATATTTCCTTTTTTCAATATTTCCTTTTGTGTATATATCCTCATTTCAATATTTCCTTTTTTCAAATTTTCCTTTTGTCAACATTTCTCTTTTTCAATATTTCCTTTTTTCAATATTTCCGTTTGTCAATATTTCCTTTTGTCAATATTTCCTTTTTTATCAATATTTCCTTTTGTCAATATTTCCTATTTTATCAATATATCCTTTTTTCAATATTTCCTTTTTTCAATAATTCCTTTCGTCAATATTTCCATATTTCAATATTTCCTTTTGTCAATATTTCCATTTGTCAATATATCCTTTTTTCAATATTTCCTTTTGTGTATATTTCCTTTTTTCAATATTTCCTTTTGGTAATATTTCGTTTTTTCAATATTTCCTTTTTTCAATATTTCCTTTTGTCAATATTTCCTTTTGTCGATATTTCCTTTTTTCAAAATTTCCTTTTTTTAATATTTCCTTTTTTCAATTTTCCTTTTGTCAATATTTCCTTTTTCAATATTTCCATTTTTCAATATTTCATTTTGTCAATATTTCCTTTTTCAATATTTCTTTTTTTCAATATTTCCTTTTTTCAATATTTTCTCTTTTCAATATTTCCTTTTGTCAATATTTCCTTTTGTCAATATTTCCTGTTGTCAATATTTCCTTTTGTCAATATTTCCTTTTTTCAATATTTCCTTTTGTCAATATGTCCTTTTTTCAATATTTCCTCATGACAATATTTCCTTTTTTCAATATTTCCTTTTTTTAATATTTCCTTTTCTCAATATTTCTTTTTATCAACATTTCCTTTTGTCAATATTTCCTTTTTACAATATTTCCTTTTGTCAATATTTCTTTTTTTCAATTTTTCCTTCTTTCAATATTTCCTTTTGTGTATATTTCCTATTGTCCACACTTCCTTTTTTCAATATTTCTTTTTTCAATATTTCCTATTGTCAATATATATATTTTTCAATATTTCCTTATTTCAATATTTCCTTTGGTATTTATTCCTTTTTTCAATATTTTCTTTTTCAATATTTCCTTTTTTGAATATTTCCTTTTGTCAATTTTTCCTTTTTTCAATATTTCCTTTTTTCAATATTTCCTTTTTTCAAAATTTCCTTTTGTCAATATTTCCTTTTTTCAATATTTCCTTTTTTCAATATTTCCTTTTTTCAATATTTCCTTTTGTTAATATTTCCTTTTGTCAATATTTCCTCTTTTCAGTATTTCCTTTTGTCAATATTTCATTTTGTCAATATTTCCTTTTTTCAATATTTCCTTTTGTCAATATTTCCTTTTGTCAATATTTCTTTTTTCAATATTTCCTTTTGTCAATATTTACTTGTGTGAATATATTCCTTTTGTCAATATTTCCTTTTGCCAATACTTCCTTTTGTCAATATTTCCTTTTGTCAATATTTCCTTTTTTCAATATTTCCTTTTGTCAATATTTTCTTTTGTCAATATTTCCTTTTGTCAACATTTCCCTTTTTCAATATTTCCTTTTTTCAATATTTCCTTTTGTCAATATTTCCTTTTTTCAATATTTCTTTTCTTCAATATTTCCTTCTTTCAATAATTCCTTTTGTGTATATTTCCTATTGTCAACATTTCCTTTTCAATATTTCCTTTTGTCAATATTTCCTATTGTCAATATTTCCTTTTGTCAATATTTCCTTTTGTCAATATTTCCTTTTTTCAATATTTCTTTTTGTCAATATTTCCTTTTGTCAATATTTCCTTTTTTCAATATTTCCTTTTGTCAATATTTCCTTACTCAATATTTCCTTTTGTCAATATTTCCTTTTGTCAATATTTCCTTTTTTCAATATTTCCTTTTGTCAATATTTCCTTACTCAATATTTCCTTTTTTCAATATTTCCTTTTTTCAATATTTCCTTCTTTCAATATTTCCTTTTGTCAATATTTCCTATTGTCAACATTTCCTTTTTTCAATATTTCCTTTTGTCAATATGTCCTTTTTTCAATATTTCCTCATGTCAATATTTCCTTTTTTCAATATTTCCTTTTATTAATATTTCCTTTTCTCAATATTTCTTATTCTCAATATTTCCTTTTGTCAATATTTCCTTTTTTCAATATTTCCTTTTGTCAATATTTCCTATTGTCAATATTTCCTTTTGTCAATATTTCCTTTTGTCAATATTTCTTTTCTTCAATATTTCCTTCTTTCAATATTTCCTTTTGTGTATATTTCCTATTGTCAACATTTCCTTTTGCCAAAACTTCCCTTTGTCAATATTTCCTTTTTTCAATATTTCCTTTTGTCAATATTTCCTTTTTTCAATATTTCCTTTTGTCAATATTTCCTTTTGTCAATATTTCCTTTTTTCAATATTTCCTTTTGTCAATATTTCCTTACTCAATATTTCCTTTTGTCAATATTTACTTTTGTCAACATTTCCCTTTTTCAATATTTCCTTTTATCAATATTTCCTTTTGTCAATATTTCCTTTTTTCAATATTTCCTTTTGTGTATATATCCTCATTTCAATATTTCCTTTTTTCAAATTTTCCTTTTGTCAACATTTCTCTTTTTCAATATTTCCTTTTTTCAATATTTCCGTTTGTCAATATTTCCTTTTGTCAATATTTCCTTTTTTATCAATATTTCCTTTTGTCAATATTTCCTATTTTATCAATATATCCTTTTTTCAATATTTCCTTTTTTCAATAATTCCTTTCGTCAATATTTCCATTTTTCAATATTTCCTTTTGTCAATATTTCCATTTGTCAATATATCCTTTTTTCAATATTTCCTTTTGTGTATATTTCCTTTTTTCAATATTTCCTTTTGGTAATATTTCGTTTTTTCAATATTTCCTTTTTTCAATATTTCCTTTTGTCAATATTTCCTTTTGTCGATATTTCCTTTTTTCAAAATTTCCTTTTTTTAATATTTCCTTTTTTCAATTTTCCTTTTGTCAATATTTCCTTTTTCAATATTTCGATTTTTCAATATTTCATTTTGTCAATATTTCCTTTTTCAATATTTCTTTTTTTCAATATTTCCTTTTTTCAATATTTTCTCTTTTCAATATTTCCTTTTGTCAATATTTCCTGTTGTCAATATTTCCTTTTGTCAATATTTCCTTTTTTCAATATTTCCTTTTGTCAATATGTCCTTTTTTCAATATTTCCTCATGACAATATTTCCTTTTTTCAATATTTCCTTTTTTTAATATTTCCTTTTCTCAATATTTCTTTTTATCAACATTTCCTTTTGTCAATATTTCCTTTTTACAATATTTCCTTTTGTCAATATTTCTTTTTTTCAATTTTTCCTTCTTTCAATATTTCCTTTTGTGTATATTTCCTATTGTCCACACTTCCTTTTTTCAATATTTCTTTTTTCAATATTTCCTATTGTCAATATATATATTTTTCAATATTTCCTTATTTCAATATTTCCTTTGGTATTTATTCCTTTTTTCAATATTTTCTTTTTCAATATTTCCTTTTTTCAATATTTCCTTTTGTCAATTTTTCCTTTTTTCAATATTTCCTTTTTTCAATATTTCCTTTTTTCAAAATTTCCTTTTGTCAATATTTCCTTTTTTCAATATTTCCTTTTTTCAATATTTCCTTTTTTCAATATTTCCTTTTGTTAATATTTCCTTTTGTCAATATTTCCTCTTTTCAGTATTTCCTTTTGTCAATATTTCATTTTGTCAATATTTCCTTTTTTCAATATTTCCTTTTGTCAATATTTCCTTTTGTCAATATTTCTTTTTTCAATATTTCCTTTTGTCAATATTTACTTGTGTGAATATATTCCTTTTGTCAATATTTCCTTTTGCCAATATTTCCTTTTGTCAATATTTCCTTTTGTCAATATTTCCTTTTTTCAATATTTCCTTTTGTCAATATTTTCTTTTGTCAATATTTCCTTTTGTCAACATTTCCCTTTTTCAATATTTCCTTTTTTCAATATTTCCTTTTGTCAATATTTCCTTTTCTCAATATTTCCTTTTGTCAATATTTCCTTTTTCAATATTTCCTTTTGTCAATATATCCTTTTTTCAATATTTCCTTTTGTCAATATTTCCTTTTGTCAATTTTTTCTTTTGTCAATATTTCCTTTTATCAATATTACCTTTTTTCAATATTTCCTTCTTTCAATATTTCCTTTTGTCAATATTTCCTATTGTCAACATTTCCTTTTTTCAATATTTCCTTTTGTCAATATTTCCTTTTCGTAATATTTCCTTTTTTCAATATTTCCTTTTTTCAATATTTCCTTTTGTTAATATTTCCTTTTGTCAATATTTCCTTTTCTCAAAATTTCCTTTTTTCAATATTTCCTTTTTTCAATATTTCCTTTTGTCAATATTTCCTTTTTCAATATTTCCATTTTTCAATATTTCCTTTTGTCAATATTTCCTTTTTCAATATTTCTTTTTTTCAATATTTCCTTTTTTCAATATTTCCTTTTTTCAATATTTCCTCATGTCAATATTTCCTTTTTTCAATATTTCCTTTTTTTAATATTTCCTTTATTCAATATTTCTTTTTCTTAATATTTCCTTTTGTCAATATTTCCTTTTTTCAATATTTCCTTTTGTCAATATTTCCTATTGTCAATATTTCCTTTTGTCAATATTTCCTTTTGTCAATATTTCTTTTTTTCAATATTTCCTTCTTTCAATATTTCCTTTTGTGTATATTTCCTATTGTCATCATTTCCTTTTCAATATTTCCTTTTGTCAATATATATATTTTTTTCAATATTTCCTTATTTCAATATTTCCTTTGGTATATATTTCCTTTTTTCAATATTTTCTTTTTTCAATATTTCCTTTTTTCAATATTTCCTGTTGTAAATATTTCCTTTTTTCAATATTTCCTTTTTTCAATATTTCCATTTTTCAATATTTCATTTTGTCAATAATTCCTTTTGTCAATATTTCCTTTTGTTAATATATCCTTTTGTCAATATTTCCATGTGTCAATATTCCTTTTGTCAATATTTCCTTTTGCCAATACTTCCTTTTGTCAATATTTCCTTTTTTCATTATTTCCTTTTGTCAATATTTCCTTTTTTCAATATTTCCTTTTTTCAATATTTCCTTTTGTCAATATTTCCTTTTGTCAATATTTCCTGTTGTCAATATTTCCTTTTATCAATATTTCCTTTTTTCAATATTTCCTTTTGTGAATATTTCCGTTTTTTAATATTTCTTTTTGCCAATATTTCCTATTGTCAATATATCCTTTTTTCAATATTTCCTTTTGTGTATATATCCTTTTTTCAATATTTCCTTTTTTCAATATTACCTTTTGTCAATATTTCCTATTGTCAACATTTCCTTTTTACAATACTTCCTTTTGTCAATATTTCCTTTTGTAAATATTTCCTTTTTTATCAATATTTCCTTTTGTCAATATTTCCTTTTTTATCAATATATCCTTTTTTCAATATTTCCTTTTTTCAATATTTCCTTTTGTCAATATTTCCTTTTTTCAATATTTCCTTTTGTCAATATTTCCTTTTGTCAATATATCCTTTTTTCAATATTTCCTTTTGTGTACATTTCCTTTTTTCAATATTTCCTTTTTTCAATATTTCCTTTTTGTAATATTTCCTTTTTTCAATATTTCCTTTTTTCAATATTTCCTTTTGTCAATATTTCATTTTGTCAATATTTCCTTTCTCGAAATTTCCTTTTTTCATTTTTCCTTTTTTTCAATATTTCCTTTTGTCAATATTTCCTTTTTGAATATTTCCAGTTTTTAATATTTCCTTTTTTCAATATTTCCTTTTTTCAATATTTCCTTTTTTCAATATTTCCTTTTGTCAATATTTCCTGTTGTCAATATTTCCTTTTATCAATATTTCCTTTTTTCAATATTTCCTTTTGTCAATATGTCCTTTTTTCAGTATTTCCTCATGTCAATTTTTCCTTTTTTCAATATTTCCTTTTATTAATATTTCCTTTTCTCAATATTTCTTTTTCTCAATATTTCCTTTTGTCAATATTTCCTTTTTTCAATATTTCCTTTTGTCAATATTTCCTATTGTCAATATTTCCTTTTGTCAATATTTCCTTTTGTCAATATTTCTTTTCTTCAATATTTCCTTCTTTCAATATTTCCTTTTGTGTATATTTCCTATTGTCAACATTTCCTTTTTTCAATATTTCCTTTTGTCAATATTTCATTTTGTCAATATTTCCTTTCTCGAAATTTCCTTTTTTCAATATTTCCTTTTTTTCAATATTTCCTTTTGTCATAATTCCTTTTTGAATATTTCCAGTTTTCAATATTTCCTTTTTTCAATATTTCCTTTTTTCAATATTTCCTTTTTTCAATATTTCCTTTTGTCAATATTTCCTGTTTTCAATATTTCCTTTTATCAATATTTCCTTTTTTCAATATTTCCTTTTGTCAATATGTCCTTTTTTCAATATTTCCTTATGTCAATTTTTCCTTTTTTCAATATTTCCTTTTATTAATATTTCCTTTTCTCAATATTTCGTTTTCTCAATATTTCCGTTTGTCAATATTTCCTTTTTTCAATATTTCCTTTTGTCAATATTTCCTATTGTCAATATTTCCTTTTGTCAATATTTCCTTTTGTCAATATTTCTTTTCTTCAATATTTCCTTCTTTCAATATTTCCTTTTGTGTATATTTCCTATTGTCAACATTTCCTTTTCAATATTTCCTTTTGTCAATATTTCCTTTTGCCAATACTTCCCTTTGTCAATATTTCCTTTTTTCAATATTTCCTTTTGTCAATATTTCGTTTTTTCAATATTTCCTTTTGTCAATATATCCTTTTGTCAATATTTCCTTTTTTCAATATTTCCTTTTGTCAATATTTCCTTACACAATATTTCCTTTTGTCAATATTTCCTTTTGTCAACATTTCCCTTTTTCAATATTTCCTTTTTTCAATATTTCCTTTTGTCAATATTTCCTTTTTTCAATATTTCCTTTTGTGTATATATCCTTTTTTCAATATTTCCTTTTTTCAATATTTCCTTTTGTCAACATTTCTCTTTTTCAATATTTCCTTTTTTCAATATTTCCGTTTGTCAATATTTCCTTTTGTCAATATTTCCTTTTTTATCAATATTTCCTTTTGTCAATATTTCCTATTTTATCAATATATCCTTTTTTCAATATTTCCTTTTTTCAATAATTCCTTTCGTCAATATTTCCTTTTTTCAATATTTCCATTTGTCAATATTTCCATTTGTCAATATATACTTTTTTCAATATTTCCTTTTGTGTATATTTCCTTTTTTACAATATTTCCTTTTGGTAATATTTCGTTTTTTCAATATTTCCTTTTTTCAATATTTCCTTTTGTCAATATTTCCTTTTGTCGATATTTCCTTTTTTCAAAATTTCCTTTTTTTAATATTTCCTTTTTTCAATTTTCCTTTAGTCAATATTTCCTTTTTCAATATTTCCATTTTTCAATATTTCCTTTTGTCAATATTTCCTTTTTCAATTTTTCCTTTTTTCAATATTTCCTTTTTCAATATTTCCATTTTTCAATATTTCCTTTTGTCAATATTTCCTTTTTCAATATTTCCTGTTGTCAATATTTCCTTTTGTCAATATTTCCTTTTTTCAATATTTCCTTTTGTCAATATGTCCTTTTTTCAATATTTCCTCATGACAATATTTCCTTTTTTCAATATTTCCTTTTTTTAATATTTCCTTTTCTCAATATTTCTTTTTATCAATATTTCCTTTTGTCAATATTTCCTTTTTACAATATTTCCTTTTGTCAATATTTCTTTTTTTCAATATTTCCTTCTTTCAATATTTCCTTTTGTGTATATTTCCTATTGTCAACATTTCCTTTTTTCAATATTTCTTTTTTCAATATTTACTTTTGTCAATATATATATTTTTCAATATTTCCTTATTTCAATATTTCCTTTGGTATTTATTCCTTTTTTCAATATTTTCTTTTTCAATATTTCCTTTTTTCAATATTTCCTTTTGTCAATTTTTCCTTTTTTCAATATTTCCTTTTTTCAATATTTCCTTTTTTCAATATTTCCTTTTGTCAATATTTCCTTTTTTCAATATTTCCTTTTTTCAATATTTCCTTTTTTCAATATTTCCTTTTGTTAATATTTCCTTTTGTCAATATTTCCTCTTTTCAGTATTTCCTTTTTTCAATATTTCATTTTGTCAATATTTCCTTATGTCAATATTTCCTTTTGTCAATATTTCCTTTTGTCAATATTTCTTTTTTCAATATTTCCTTTTGTCAATATTTACTTGTGTCAATATTCCTGTTGTCAATATTTCCTTTTGCCAATACTTCCTCTTGTCAATATTTCCTTTTGTCAATATTTCCTTTTTTCGATAATTCTTTTTGTCAATATTTTCTTTTGTCAATATTTCCTTTTGTCAACATTTCCCTTTTTCAATATTTCCTTTTTTCAATATTTCCTTTTGTCAATATTTCCTTTTCTCAATATTTCTATTTGTCAATATTTCCTTTTTTCAATATTTCCTTTTGTCAATATTTCCTTTTTTCAATATTTCCTTTTGTCAATATTTCCTTTTGTCAATATTTTCTTTTGTCAATATTTCCTTTTATCAATATTTCCTTTTTTCAATATTTCCTTCTTTCAATATTTCCTTTTGTCAATATTTCCTATTGTCAACATTTCCTTTTTTCAATATTTCCTTTTGTCAATATTTCCTTTTTTATCAATATATCCTTTTTACAATATTTCCTTTTTTCAATATTTCCTTTTTTCAATATTTCCTTTTGGTAATATTTCCTTTTTTCAATATTTCCTTTTGTCAATATTTCCTTTTGTCAATATTTCCTTTTTTCAACATTTCCTTTCTCAAAATTTCCTTTTTTCAATATTTCCTTTTTTTAAATATTTTCTTTTGTCAATATTTCCTTTTTCAATATTTCCAGTTTTCAATATTTTCTTTTTTCAATATTTCCTTTTTTCAATATTTCCTTTTTTCAATATTTCCTTTTGTCAATATTTCCTGTTGTAAATATTTCCTTTTGTCAATATTTCCTTTTTTCAATATTTCCTTTTGTCAATTTGTCCTTTTTTCAATATTTCCTCATGTCAATATTTCCTTTTTTCAATATTTCCTTTTTTTAATATTTCCTTTTCTCAATATTTCTTTTTCTCAATATTTCCTTTTGTCAATATTTCCTTTTTTCAATATTTCCTTTTGTCAATATTTCCTATTGTCAATATTTCCTTTTGTCAATACTTCCTTTTGTCAATATTTCTTTTCTTCAATATTTCCTTCTTTCAATATTTCCTTTTCTGTGTATATTTCCTATTGTCAACATTTCCGTTTCAATATTTCCTTTTGTCAATATTTCCTTTTGTCAATATATATATTTTTTTCAATATTTCCTTATTTCAATATTTCCTTTGGTATATATATCCTTTTTTCAATATTTTCTTTTTTCAATATTTCCTTTTTTCAATATTTCCTTTTGTCAATATTTCCTTTTTTCAATATTTCCTTTTTTCAATATTTCCTTTTTTCAATATTTCCTTTTGTTAATATTTCCTTTTGTCAATATTTCCACTTTTCAGTATTTCCTTTTGTCAATATTTCATTTTGTCAATATTTCCTTTTGTCAATATTTCCTTATGTCAATATTTTCTTTTGTCAATATTTCTTTTTTCAATATTTCCTTTGGTCAATATTTACTTGTGTCAATATTCCTTTTGTCAAATTTCCTTTTGCCAATACTTCCCTTTGTCAATATTTCCTTTTTTCAATATTTCCTTTTGTCAATATTTCTTTTTTTCAATATTTCCTTTTGTCAATATTTCCTTTTGTCAATATTTCCTTTTTTCAATATTTCCTTTTGTCAATATTTCCTTACTCAATATTTCATTTTGTCAATATTTCCTTTTGTCAACATTTCCCTTTTTCAATATTTCCTTTTTTCAATATTTCCTTTTGTCAATATTTCCTTTTTTCAATATTTCCTTTTGTGTATATATCCTTTTTTCAATATTTCCTTTTTTCAATATTTCCTTTTGTCAACATTTCCCTTTTTCAATATTTCCTTTTTTCAATATTTCCGTTGTCAATATTTCCTTTTGTCAATATTTCCTTTTTTATCAATATTTCCTTTTGTCAATATTTCCTATTTTATCAATATATCCTTTTTTCAATATTTCCTTTTTTCAATAATTCCTTTCGTCAATATTTCCTTTTTTCAATATTTCCTTTTGTCAATATTTCCATTTGTCAATATATCCTTTTTTCAATATTTCCTTTTGTGTATATTTCCTTTTTTCAATATTTCCTTTTGTCAATATGTCCTTTTTTCAATATTTCCTCATTACAATATTTCCTTTTTTCAATATTTCCTTTTATTAATATTTCCTTTTCTCAATATTTCTTTTTCTCAATATTTCCTTTTGTCAATATTTCCTTTTTTCAATATTTCCTTTTGTCAATATTTCCTATTGTCAATATTTCCTTTTGTCAATATTTCTTTTCTTCAATATTTCCTTCTTTCAATATTTCCTTTTGTGTATATTTCCTATTGTCAACATTTCCTTTTCAATATTTCCTTTTGTCAATATTTCCTTTTGTCAATATATATATTTTTTCAATATTTCCTTATTTCAATATTTCCTTTGGTATTTATTTCCTTTTTTCAATATTTTCTTTTTTCAATATTTCCTTTTTTCAATATTTCCTTTTTTCAATATTTCCTTTTTTCAATATTTCCTTTTGTTAATATTTCCTTTTGTGATATTTCCTCTTTTCAATATTTCCTTTTGTAAATATTTCATTTTGTCAAGATTTCCTTTTGTCAATATTTCCTTTTGTCAATATTTCCTTTTGTCAATATTTCTTTTTTCAATATTTCCTTTTGTCAATATTTACTTGTGTCAATATTCCTTTTGTCAATATTTCCTTTTGCCAATACTTCCCTTTGTCAATATTTCCTTTTTTCAATATTTCCTTTTGTCAATATTTCCTTTTTTCAATATTTCCTTTTGTCAATATTTCCTTTTGTCAATATTTCCTTTTTTCAATATTTCCTTTTGTCAATATTTCCTTACTCAATATTTCCTTTTGTCAATATTTCCTTTTGTCAACATTTCCCTTTTTCAATATTTCCTTTTTTCAATATTTCCTTTTGTCAATATTTCCTTTTTTCAATATTTCCTTTTGTGTATATATCCTTTTTTCAATATTTCCTTTTTTCAATATTTCCTTTTGTCAACATTTCCCTTTTTCAATATTTCCTTTTTTCAATATTTTCGTTTTCAATATTTCCTTTTGTCAATATTTCCTTTTTTATCAATATTTCCTTTTGTCAATATTTCCTATTTTATCAATTTATCCTTTTTTCAATATTTCCTTTTTTCAATTATTCCTTTCGTCAATATTTCCTTTTTTCAATATTTCCTTTTGTCAATATTTCCATTTGTCAATATATCCTTTTTTCAATATTTTCTTTTGTGTATATTTTCTTTTTTCAATATTTCCTGTTGGTAATATTTCGTTTTTTCAATATTTCCTTTTTTCAATATTTCCTTTTGTCAATATTTCCTTTTGTCAATATTTCCTTTTTTCAAAATTTCCTATTTTTAATATTTCCTTTTTTCAATTTTCCTTTTGTCAATATTTCCTTTTTCAATATTTCCATTTTTCAATATTTCCTTTTGTCAATATTTCCTTTTTCAATATTTCCTTTTTTCAATATTTCCTTTTTTCAATATTTCCTTTTTGTAATATTTCCTTTTTTCAATATTTCCTTTTTTCA